>NC_134714.1:83432962-83742592 GCF_049634645.1 Pelodiscus sinensis
TCCATTGATAATCAAAATGCACTGGTAGGCAAAGTAAGAAAAATTCTATTTGAAAACTCATAATTTGACAAAAAGATATTTACTTTATATATTTTAATGTGATGTTGAGAATTTGTGTTTTATGGTTATAAAGCTTTACATTTTTGAATCTCAACTTCTACTGTCATTAAACAGCAGTTTCCTAACCCACAATTTCAAAAATGCAAACAGATAAAAATTAGAAAAAAATTGCTTGGAATCCCTAATTTTGTGAAACTGTGAAAAATTAAATAAAGAATAGGAAAAATGCTTTAAAATAAGCATCTATATTATCAGTTGAAATTATAAAAATAAAAATTGACTTCTGCTTAGCCTAAATTTAGTACAGTGATATACAAGTCCTTGAATTTCTGCATATTTAGGCTTCATTTCATTGTAGGCCAAGAATAAAGAAATTATCAGGTCTACTAAAATACAATAGACCCATCATGTTCTCCATTTTCTAGAAATGAGAAATCCAGAGAAGGGGTTAAGGCACACTGACCTATTAGGTAATTTCTTCAAACATAAAAGCTACATAGCAGTCAATTAGTTTTTTACTGTTTCCTCTCAGACAGCACAGCATGCACTGCTTCCCCAGCCATTGACTTCAGATACCTAAACAACTGCTTTGTTTCCACCTAACAAGGGGGGGGGGGGGGGGGAATGAAGAGGTAGGGACAATTTTTACCTAAAGTGCTGTATGATCTTTGGTGTACGGGAACAAAGTTTACTTCACACAACAACATTTAGGACTTTTACTTCCAATTTAGAATTGCTGAGCAACAAGATCACTCAGGAACCATTCTGAGTTACTTTTCTTACCTTCCAGATGGTCATGTGTAACCAGTCCCAAAGATACCATAAAAGCAAGTTTCTGTGTCAGAGAGAGAAAACAGAGTTCATTCTAGTTACAATCCTTATCAGGAGGAACTTCATTTAGCCCAGAAAAGTCAGCTGGCAGACAACCAAGTAAGAAAAATACTAATAATTCTTTGCTCTTATATAGCACTTTTTATCTGTACATCTCAGAAAAAGTCACAGACACAAGGACAAGCAGCTTCCCCAATGTCACACCAAAAGTCACTGGCAGAGTTGGGAACAGATTCAAGGTTTCAACTCTTACACAATCACTGGCCTTTAGTAAACACCAGCACAGTCTAATTGCCAATTAAACATTGCTGATTTCACAGCTATACAATCATCATTGTTTGATTCTCAAAATAATTTACATTGTACCCACCAGGCAGGGGCTCTGGAAACCACCATACTGTGCAGAAAACTGTTCAAGAATTACTACTCTAGCACCAACAAAAGAATGTTTCAACAACTCTACCAGTGTTGGCAGTCAGAATTAATTCAGGTATTAACTTCATGGCACTGGCTCTTGGAGGTAGCTTCTAAACTCACTCCTGAGGGTGGGAAAGCTGACTGCAGAGGTATTTTGACTCCAGACTGCACTTACATTGCAGGGACGGCAAGGAACTATTCCCTTTTGAGTGAAGCAAATAGCTGGCGCTAAAAGGTGACAAGGAAACCCAATAAACTTAGAGCCATTCCTTGGATCCATTCTTTGGATCTTCTGCTGAGATCTGTTTAGATCTCAAGGACCAGCCCTCACTTAGAAAGGTGGAGCTTCTCCTTGAGCATCTAAATAGTTTAAAGGCCTCTTTTTGTGCCAACCTGCCTTTTGAGCTGAGCTCTGTCCAGTAACTTGCATGGACCCTAGGTGAATGATAGCAAAAAGAGTAGCAACAGACTCTGTCTCTGATCTTGCTTAGTTTCCAAGCCCTTTCAAAATGTGTGGTCAAATGAATCTGGACTTCAGCTTGTCCCATGGGACAGAAGGAGGAATAAGTAGCAATTCAGAAGCGGTACCCGAGAAGTGTTTGAGAGGCCTCTATCACCTCTTCTATATGGAAAGACTGGAGAAAGAATTCAGTCTTACAAGCACAGGAGAGAGGACGGGATGTGGAATAACAAATATTGACCACCACCATGAAAAGTGACTCACCTCAAGAAACCTCAGACACTAGGAGTTAAGACCGACATCATCTTCCACAGCAAGATGAGCACCATCTGAACCTATTTTATCTTTTTGTTTTAAAGTTTTGGCCATGTCTTTGTTATAGCAATGGACTTAATATGGCACTGATAGAACAGGAAATAACAGGCCCAGAAATAACCCATGATACAATGATAGGTATTTCAACTACTAACAAATTCACTCATTGTAAATAGCTTTTCAAGATTATTAGAAAGACTATTTACAAATGATATGGCTAAGAAGGCAAAACCACATGATGGAGCAAAGACTGGGAAGGATAGAGCTTAACAAGCACACTGCTACTGCAGCTGAAAGGAATCAACAACATTCAGAGCCATTCACTTCAATTCTAAACATGCAGCTCTCAAGGGTCAAAGCTTTTTAGAGATTTCCTACTATAATGCAGAAGATGCAGCTGCACCGAAGAACAGAAAACTGAACTGGGAATACACAAAGATAAAACCAATGGTCACTATAAATTAGGGATGTAAAATCCTAGTTAAACGATTAACTGTGATCCTGTGGTAAGCAGGGGGCTGCTCTAGCCCAAATGGGCTGGATCACCCTCACATGCAGCATGGTTGGCCTGGCCGGACTGAAGCGCCCCTGACCCGTGGCACTAGTTAACCGGTTACCCTGGTAAACATGCCAGTAAGGGGCATTCTTACCAGGTAATCAGTTAACTCTTTGCCTCCCTACCATAAGTCCAGCTGAATTAGGGAATCTGGTTGCAACGTGATTAGATCACCGATACACCAGGGCTATTCAACAAGTGGCCCACGGGCTGCATGTGGCCCTGATCCATTGGTTTATGGCTCGTGGTGCCGTTTGGGTTTACGCGTAGCTCAACACGCAGCCCATGGGTGGATCCTTACACATGGCCACCACTGGGAACACGCTCCACAACAGAGAGTCAATATAATGGTCTTCTGGTGATATGCATTTTAGTAGTTAAATTCCTGGACTGTCATTGCTCATTAAAAGTGCTGTCACATGGGTGGAAATTGGGTAAATATTGCGTTTTATTAATATCAGCAGAACTGACTTAAATGGAGCCTGCATGCTGTGTAGTCTTGCTTTAATCTTTGTATTCATGCCCGACAGTGTGAAAAGCTATTTGCATATATACTTGCAACCACACTTAAGTTGTGGCCCTCGGCATGAGCTGTGAGTATCATTGTGGCCCCCAGGGCTTCCAAAGTTGACTAGCCCTGCACTAGTCATTTTAAATGTAACCAGGGCTGATGTTTTGTAGTGTAGACAGGCACTAAAAAAATGCCCATTCAGAAAAAGGGATCAGACTTAAGTTGGGGTAGGTTCATAACCTGTCTGTCTTAAGATCAAAAGAAGTAGAAACAGCAAAGGCTCAAGGGCAAAGATGTTCCTTCCTTTCTTGTTTACTAGAATAAAGGTGTCAAGATGGTAAAAGCTTCTCAAGCAAGATCAAGATAACTCTCCAGCCTAGGGAATGATTCTACAAGTCTCAGATCTCAAAGGTATGGAAATCAAAAGACGTACTATAAGCTGGGTGAACTGTATGAAGGGTATTCTGAACTTTTAGGAATAAAAGGCTCAGCGTCCATAATTCTGGCAGTTCTGAACTATTTTATGCGCTATTTACATTTAGATTTATTATTCCCCATCTGTATTTCCCAATCCTTTTCAGCAAGCACACTGTAAGGAAAGTAAATGAGTCTCAAGACAGGGAAAAAAGAAATCGTGTTTGAGGGAGAAAGAGTGTATGTGTAGGGTGATGTGGAAATGAGGAAACAAACAAATACACTACCTTCCCTTCTGGTTTATGGTGTTTTTTGAAAGACAGAACACCTCCTTTTTCTCATAGGGTGTGTCTACATTGCACTACAGGTTGAAATAAGATTGAGCTACTCAAATTGCATATCTTATTTCAATCTTATTTTGAAATAGCTTATTTCAAAATATGGCACTGTCTACACAGCACTTATTTCAAAATAAATCGCTATTCCGAAATGTCCCTTACTCCTCATGGAATGAGGTTTAAAGGGACATCGGAATAAAGAGCCTGTTATATTTCAAAATAATGGGCATGCTCAAAAGACGTGAAATAGCTATTTCGGGATACCTCCAGTAGCGCTGCAGTGTAGACGTAGCCCTAGAGAACACTGAATTTGCTCTGATACCTGTGGATTTTCTTCTCGTTTTGGCTTAGGTGCAGCTGGTGGAGTAATGGTACGATTCTCTGTTTGCTTCTCCTCCGTTTCCATGTGGGGTTTAACAGTCTGAAAAGAAATAAAGTACAACTCAATACTAAGACCCTAAGTGGCATGAAAAGTGGGTTGATTACAGACCAGCTGAAACCTTATGGAAAATCATTCTATGAAAAGTCCCTGTTCAGAGGTTATACACTCTTCATTGTTTTTTTCATTCTTCATTATGAATAAAGTTTGTCTGAAAACTGTCACAATGGGCATGTCTACACTAGGACATTATTTCAAAATAGCTTATCTTGAAATAATAATTTCCAAAATAATAATTTCAAATAGTGTATTGACACTACAAGGCAGCATCAAAATAGCTCAGAATTATTTCGAAATAGTGCACCCATACTGATTGGAGCCTGCATTGGATTTTAAGACCCCAGAAGCACTCTGGGGAGGGCACCAGGAGGGCAAACACTCAGGGTATGTCTATACTGCCACCCTAGTTCGAATTAGGGTGGCTAATGTAGTCATTCGAACTTGCAAACGAAGCCCAGGATTTAAATATCCAGGGCTTTATTTGCATGTTCCCGGGCGCTGCCATTTTAAAATGCCTCGTAGTTCGAACTTCCTGCCCGCGGCTACATGCGGCACGGGCTAGGTAGTTCGAATTAAAGCTCCTAATTCGAACTACTGTCAGTCCTCATTGCAGAGTTCGAACTACGGGGCATTTAAAAATGGCAGTGCCCAGGAACATGCAAATAAAGCCCGGGATGTTTAAATCCCGGGCTTCATTTGCAAGTTCGAATGACTACATTAGCCAGCCTAGTTCGAACTAGGGTGGCAGTGTAGACATACACTCAGACTGCTTGCTGAGGCTAGCTGAGACACATTTTCAGGGGCTCCTGTTTATGGCCACATCTCATATGCCACTCCTCCACCCCCATGGGATACCAAACTCACACCATGCGCTCTAGTTGCCTTTGCGGATGCCTGAGCACTCACATCATTGATCTGGAGCTGCTGCAAAGCAGTGCCAGATTCCGGGGCCTCATACTGCACCTCACAGCACAATTAATCCAAACTGCCTATGTGCTGTTCCAGCAGGACGACAACCAGCCCCAACTGGAGGACCCCCTTCACCCAGGTCCTGGTGCTCCTGCTGCAGCAAATGATCCTCAATCCCCTGAACACCGTGGAATGCCTCTTCTGGAGGAGGGAGACCAGTTCTAACTGATGGGACCTCATCATTCTGCAGTGATGGGACAACCAGCAGTGGCTCCAGAACTTCTGCATACGGAAGGCAATCTGTCTCAAGTTCTGTGAATGGCTCGCCCCTGCCCTCAGGCAACAGGATACCCAATTGCGACCCACCAACCCCCTGTAGAAGTGCATCACCATCACCTTCCGGAAGCTCACCATGCTGGACAGCTATCACTCCAGTGGGAACCAGTTCGGCGTGTGGAAATACACAATCAGGGCCATGCTCCTGCACATAGTCAATGCCATCAACATCCTGCTGCGGAGGTTCATCATTCTAGGCAATGTCTACCCCATTGTGGATGGTTTTGCCACCATGGATTTTCCCAATTGTGGGGGTGAGAACACAGACAGCACTCACATCCCCATCCTAGCCCCTGTGCCTCAGACTATATCAACAGAAAGGGGTACTTCTCTATGGTGCTGCAGACACTGGTGGACCACAAGGGACACTTCACGGACATTAATGTCGACTGGTCGGGGAAGGCGTATGACACCCACATCTTCTGGAACTCCTGCATGTTCCAAAAGATGCATGCCAGTACATTTTTCCCAAACTGCACCATCACGGTTGTGCAAGTGGACATACCGATCTGTATCCTCAGCAATGCAGCCTACCCTTTGCTCCCTTGGCTGTTGAAGCCCTACAGGGATAGCTTGGACCCCACCAATGAGAATCTCAACACCAGGCTCAGCAAGTGCTATGTGGTTGTGGAGTGCGCCTTCGGCCACCTAAAGGGGAGGTTCAGGAGTCTCCTCACCCGCTTGGACATGAGTGAACGCAACATCCTCTATATGGTGTCAGCCTGCTGTGTGCTCCACAACCTATGTGAGAACAAGGGGGAGAGTTTCCTGCCAGGGTGAAAGGAAGAGGCTGATTGGCTAACCAGGGCTTATGAGCAGCCAGGCCATATGGCAAGCACATCAGGGAGCTGTGCTCATCCAGGAGGCATAGAGGGAGAGTTTCAACCAATGTCACCTGTAAGACTCTCTCCCAGGCCTCTTCACAAGGGGTCCCTGCATAGCGCCCCTGTGTGCCTTTCCTCTTCCACCCTCCTTCCCACTCTGCCCTTCCTTCCCCGCTTCCCTCCAGAGCAAATAAAGAAGCCTTTAAAAAAACAAAAACACACAACTCTGTTTATTTGGGGGAACATACAACTGGGGAGAGGGAAGAAGGCTCAGGGCTGGGGCTGGGACTGGTGCCTGCCTTGGGTAGCTCAGGAGGCTTCAGCTGCCCGAGAGGTCCCCCCACCACCACATGTTAGGGAGCCCAAGCAGCCCCTGGGGGCGAGGGCTGGGGGGGGGGAGCCAAGGGAGGGAGTTTGGGCGGGGGGCAGGGGCAGGGGCAGGGAGGTGGCTGGTGGCCTGCTTCATGCACATGTCCATGTGTTCCATCACAGAGGTGATAGAGGAACACATGGCCTTGTGGTGGTGTGCCAGCTGGTCCCAAAGGGCCTTCCGCTGCTCCCGGTCAGCAGCCCGCTCCCGGAACTCCTCATCAAGCCCCTGGATGAGGGACTAGAGGCAGGCCATCTGGCCCCCAGCAGATCTTTCCGGGTTTGCTTTCTCTGGAGGATCCACGGAGTCATAAGAATGGTGTGGGAGGTGATGGGACATGGCATGCTCACAGCTTGTCCAGCTGTGAAGAAAAGTTACAAAGGCAGTCATCCCAGGAGACAATGTGTATGAAGCCTAGCCCTAATCTCTGAGCCAACACCAAAGATCTTGGTTTAGATGATGGTGATGTGCTTCGAGCAACACCATCTCTTGCCTAGACAGCGGTACTTTCCAGCAGACACACGCATATCCCAGGGCAGTATCGCTACACTCTTGGCCCAGACAAGCAGGCATGGGAAGGTGCTGGCCAGGTCAGGAGCCTGCGGGCGAGGAAGGGTGGTGAGGGAGAGGGCACTGAAACAGGGCAGTTGTTTCCTTCTGCATCCCACAAACACCAATTCTGTCACTGGTGGCGTCCCACAGATAGGATACGTCTACACTTGCACCCTAGTTCAAACTAGGGGTGTAAATGTAGGCGACCGAAATTGCTAATGAAGTGGGGATTTAAATATCCTGCGCTTCATTAGCATAATCTCGCCCGAGCGCTATTCCGATCACCAGCTGATTTGAACCAGGAAGTATGCTCTGGGTGCGTTTGTTCGAATCAAATCCCTTGGTTTGAACTAATGTTACTCAAAAACAAGCAGTAACGTTAGTTCGAATCAAGGGGTTTGATTCGAACTAATGTGGCCCGGAGCGCACTTCCTGGTTTGAATCAGCTGGCGATCAGAATAGCGCGTGGGCGAGATTATGCTAATGAAGCGCAGGATATTTAAATCCCCGCTTCATTAGCAATTTCGGTCACCTACATTTGCATCCCTTGTTCGAACTAGGGTGCAAGTGTACCCACAGGGAACTTCTATCCCTGCCCGCTGGAGGAGGGGGGAGCGTTGGGGAAGGTGTGTGTGAGCAGCCTCTCCAGGAACCTTGTGGGAAGGAGCGAGGGGTTTCTGTGAGAGAGCATAATGGAGCAGAGTGCTCCAGACTAGTGCTCCATGTGCACAGACTTTTGTGTGACTCTCAGGGTGAGTAGGCTAAGTAAGGAACATGCAGCCTTCTGCAGACTGGCTGTCTGCCCCCATGCATGCATAGGGAAAGTTATATAACTCACTTGAAGTGCCTTCCTTGGGATCATCCGAGGCCTGGGAGACATCCTGGGAGTTGGGGACTGGATCCAGCATGAGAAGCAGCTCCTGGCTGGAGGGCACAATGACCTAGCTGGCCTGCTCCTCCTCCTCGTTGTCATCCACAACCCTGCCATCATGGAGGCTGACACTGGGCATATCCTTGGGAGTGGGGAGGAGGTGCAGAGATTCTGGAGGTTGATCTCCTCACCCCAGACCAAAATGAGGTCAAGAATCTCCACACCAGTCCAGGCAAATGCCCTCTTTCATCCCTGGCCAGGGCAGCCGAGAGTGCTGCAGTAGTGCTGGCAGCCATGGGGAACTCAGCGGGAGCACTGGGGTCCAACATGGCTCAGGGGATGGGTGCTGTGTGGCATGGGGCTGCAAAAGGTCTACATGTGCCACAAGCCCTTTTCCTTCAGCCTGCTGCTTTAAGCTCTGCAGGAGAAGGGGAGCATTGGAGATATCAGGTGTGTGGCTAGAGTAGCCACAAGTGCACCTGTGAGAGGCCTCTGTAGGTCAACTATTTTGAAATAGCAGCAGCTGAGTGTCCACACTACCACTATTTCAAAATAACAATTTTGAAATAAGCATTATTCCTCATGGAAAGGAGGAATTATTATTTTTAAATAACCAGACCCTTATTTTGAAATAATGGACTTGGCAGTGTAGACAATCCACTTACTATTTTGAAATTAGGGGAGTTATTTCGAAATAACTCCCTAGTGTAGACCAGGGCAGTGAGTCCTAAGAACTCAGGTATTCCTGTAACTCATTTCCTCCCTGAAGTCAGAATCCTCAACTCTCAATATCACAATCATCATCATGTTGAGCCTCAGTGATGGCACAGCTGTGATGTCACAAACTCTGAGTGAGGATCTGAATGCCGAACAGTTACAAATGTTGTTTCCTGTAAACATCCTTTATCGTAAAGATTGAGGAAATCATACCAAAAAAGACTGTAAGCAGATAATTAAATCATTGTTACTTGTTTCTGAATATTTTTCAAAGTTCTCCTGTGTTCAGCAGTTCTTTAAACAATAAATAAATGATACTGACATCAAAGAAATATCAGGATAAAAAATGCAACATTGCGGACATGTAATAAGGATTCATCAAGCTCACAGGTGACAGGCATGCACTTTTGTAGTGTACGGCTTGTAAATCTGCCTTACAGAAGACACAATAACCAGCCCCTGTGAATTTAGTAAAACAATAGTGCTTCTTCCATACACAAGATTGTAGTTGTCCATGAAACTGTGAACAATATACATTCATTGATAAGGTGTTTGAAATGAAAACAAAGATTTCATGTGAACTGAATTGGGAGCAGTTTACAGTTATCACCCAGTTAAATCTTTTTTTTTTTTTTTTGAAGTTGAATATTATTTTTAATACTCCATCATCATTTGCTCTTTACTGAAGTGATATTTACTAACTATCTAGAAACTCTATTTTAAGGCATATCTTCCATCCATTCAAGCTCAGGTCTGTCATGGGAGTCTTGAAAAACCTCAAGAAGCTCACTAGCTATTTAGTTCTCCTGCAATTAAAAGGGGCAATTGGACAAGAGAACACAAATCAACAGGCTCCCACACCAAAGCAAACATGGATGGATTTTCTTATTAAACAGTCCTCGCTAAATATTTTGAATAGTTTTTATTAATAACGTAAGAACAACCATAATGGGTCAGTCCAAAGGTCCATCTAGCCCAGTATCATATCTGCTGACAGTGGCCAATATCAGATGTCCCAGAGGGAGGGATCACAACAGGTAATCCTCACATGATCCCTCTCCTGTTACCTACCTCCAGAGAGGCTAGGGATACCACCATTCCTACCTATCCTGGCTAATAGCCATTGACGGACCTAACCTCCATGAATCTATCTAGCCCTTTTTTGCACCCTGTTAAAGTTCAAGCCTTCTCTTCAAGGAGTTCCACAGGTTGACTGTGCACTGGGTGAAAAAAACCCATTTCATTTTGTTTGTTTTAAACCTGCTACCTATTAATTTCATTTGGTGACCCCTAGTTCTTTTATTACGGGAATAAGTACATAACTTTTCCTTATTCACTTTTTCTATACCAGTCTTGATTTTATAGTCCTCTATCATATCCCCATTTAGTCTCTTCTTTTCTAAGATGAAAATTCCAAGTCTTTTTAATCTCTCTTCATATGGGATCCGTTCCAAACCCCTAATAATTTTTGCTGCTCTTTTCTGAACCTTTTCCAATGCCAATATATCTTTTTTGAAATGAGGCAACCAGATCTGTATGCAGTATTCAAGATGTGGGCTACCATGGTTTTATATAGAGGCAATAAGATATTTTCTGTCTTATTCGCTACCCTTTTTTAATGGCTCCTAACATTCTATTTGCTTTTTTGACTGCCGCTGCACACTGAGTGGATGTTTTCAGAGAACTATCCACAATGACTCCTAACATCTTTCTCTTGAGTAGCTGTAGCCAAATTACTCCCCATCATATTATATATATAATTGGGATTTTTTTTTTCCAATCTGCATTACTTTACATTTATCAACATTAAATTTCATTTGCCCTTTTGTTGCCCAATCACTTAATTTGGTGAGATTTTTTTGAAGCTCTTCAGAGTCTGCTTTGGTCTTAACTATCTTAAGCAGTTTGATATCATCTGCAAATTTTGCTACCTCACTTTTACCCCTTACTCTAAATCATTTATAAATAAGTTGAATAGGATGGGTCTCAGGACAGACCTTTAGGGGACCCCACTAGTTACCTCTCCCCCCTCGGAAAACTTACCATTTATTCCTACCCCTTGTTTCCTGTCTTTTAACCAGTTATCAGTCCACAAAAGGACCTTCCCACTTATCCCATGGCAACTTACTTTACTTAAGAGCTTTTGGTGAGAGACCTTGTCAAAGGCTTTCTGGAAACCTAAGTATAATATATCCACTGGATCCCCCTTGTCCACATGTTTGTTGACCCTCTCACAGAATATCAGCAGATTAGTAAGCCATGATTTCCTTTTACAGAAACCATGCTGACTTTCCCCCAACAAATTATATTCATCCATGTGTCTGACAATTTTATTGTTTATTATAGTATCCACTAATTTGCCCGGTACTGATGTTAGACTTACTGGTCTGTAATTGCCAGGATCACCACTAGAGCCCTTTGTAAATATTGGCGTCACTATCTTCCAATCATTAGGTATGGAAGCCGATTTAAAGGACTATTTACAAACCACAGTTAATAGTTCTGCAATTTCCCATTTGAGTTCTTTCAGAACTCTTGGGTGAATGCCATCTAATCCTGGTGACTTGTTACTATTAAGTTTATCAATTTGTTCCAAAACCTCTTCTAATGACACCTCAGTCTGGGACAATTCCTCAGATTTGTCATCTAAAAAGAATGGCTCAGGTTTGGGAATCTCCCCAATATCCTCAGCTGTGAAGACAGAAGAAAAGAATTCATTTAGCTTCTCCACTATGACTTTATCATCTTTGATTGTTCCTTTAGTATCTTGATCGTCCAAGGGCCCCACTGGTTGTTTAGCCGGCTTCCTGCTTCTGATGTACTTAAACATTTTACTAGTACTTTTGAGTTTTTGGGTAGCTCCTTTTTGGCTTTTCTTATTATATTTTTACAGTTAATTTGACAAAGTTTATGGTCCTATTTTCCTCATTAGGATTTGACTTCCACTTTTTAAAAGATGTCTTTTTATCTGTCACTGCTTCTTTTACTTTATTTTATTCCTCTACTCTCCATTGTTTATAAAATATTGAAAGAAGCTTAGAAATAAATTTTTTTTGTTCCTATGTTTCTACAGGACTAGCCACGAACACGGCTTTTGGTTTACTACAGGGCCCAGGAATATTTTTTGGTGCCCACACAAACTTGTAACGTGGGCCCCATCCCACACACATAGAACAATTTGAGGGTTAGGTTAGGCCCCCTTCTAGGTCCTGGTAAAGTATACCTTTCCCCCTCCCCATGCGGGGGCCCTAGTTTACTATATTGTCTGTATGTCAGGTCAGCAGCATCAGAGATGTCAGCACACCTTAGATGATCCAGTAGGGGGAGCACCAAACTGCTAAAGAACTGTAATGATTCCAATAGGCCTTTGAAGGAACACCAAACTTTCTGTCCTATAAACTGAGAATGTCTCTTTTAACCCCTCTCCAAAGTCATCATATTTTTAGTACTAGATCCCTGTTAGTGGGTGGGACTCTGATATTTAATTCTCCATTGAAAATTCTTCCCATGGTTGTTAGTCTTGTTAGTCCTTTCCACACTGGCAGCACTAATCCACAAAAGAAGAACTGTAGCTGTTAGTAGATACATTGCCCATTAGTACCTGTTTTTCAAGGTTTGGTTTGCTGATCTGTAGAGTCTGAGGTCCAGCGAGCCTGGTACCTGGGGCTGCTATCACAATGCTGGTGAGCTGTGCCATAGGGAAAGTTTTGGCTATGGTTGCTGTCTGTCCATTAACAACACGTACTGGGTGTATAGAGTTCTGTGATGTGGGCAAAGAACCAGGTGTGAACTTCGTTGTCAGCATCACAGGCCTTTGAATAAGTTGAGGAGCTGCAAGCATCGGAGGTGGTGCTGGGGCAATAGGAATGTTATTCTGGGCAACTGGTTTGGGTCGAACCTACAAGGAAAACAACCAGACACATAATAATATCATAAGTATGCTACAGTAATGAACCACATTTTCAGTTTTATTGCATAAACCCATTCATGACACTTGCACTCACAGCTTTTGCTTCTGCATACATTTGCATGCCAAAATACTCATTTTCATATTTAATGCTAACTGTTTTGTATGTGCAAATCTAATTTTTGGTTTTGTGAGGACAACAAATGCCCATAAAGTCACAGGAGTAATTTAGGCACCCAGTTTTGAAAGTATGTTTCAAAAGTTTTTACATAGCTTTCAATATTGTACTAATTTTTACATCTCCCGCCTTTGGCACCCCAGCCCCTCCAGCCCTCAACCCTCTGCCCCCCCTCATGGATCTTTACCCCCTCCAAGACCTGTAGCATTTTTATATCAGCCAAGAGATCAAATTCCTAAATAGCTGACAAAAGAGCTAAAGAAAAGGCTTCAGATATCCAATTAGTCACCATCGCACGTGTTGACTCCATGCATTGTATAGACACATTGTGCAAGTTTTGACACCATTGGCTAGCTCTGCAGAGGCTCTGCTATACTATGAACAACAAAATGCCCCTCAATGAACACATCAAAGCCTCTCCTGGTACATACAGCCATACTGGTTCTTGCTCTTTTCTCATAATATGTGAGAAAACTTCTACAGGTATGAAGCTAGAAAGCAGCTCTATAAAATTCAGGACCCAACATATTTTCTACCCTGTATCATAATTATCTTTGGCTGTATTTAGTACATTCACAATTATGCAAATATTTCACAGTTACAGAAAATAAAAATAGAAACAAAATCTACTAATCCATCTCTCTGCTAATAACATATTGTTTTCCATCATATATTTTCTGATATCTTGTCTATTCTACCTTTAATGTCTCAAAATACAGGGTGCATCCCTTCATGTACATCTGGAAACTTTGTCATAATTAAACAGATTTTACTGTCCCCAATGCCTTAGTCTGATAATAAGCCTAAAATTTTCCTCTCTTAATTTCATCCCTGTACTCCCAGTTATACCCCTTTTACTCTTTCTCCAAGGTGCTTCATCAACAAATGTGAAGAAATGACTAATGCAGGGGCAGGCAACTAGTGCAGGGGCAGCCCACTGCAGACCATGTGCTTCTCTAAAGACTGTGAGCCTGGGGGAGAATCATAGAATGCTACGACTGGAAGGGACCTTGAGAGGTCACCGAGTCCAGTCCCCTGCCCTCAAGGCAGGATCAAATACTGTCTAGACCATCCCTGATAGACATTTATCTAACCTATTCTTAAATATCTCCAGAGATGGAGATTCCACAACCTCCCTGGGTAATTTATTCCAGTGTTTAACCACCCTGATAGTTAGGAACTTTTCCCTAATGTCTAACCTAAACTTCCCTTACTGCAATTTAAGCCTATTGCTTCTTGTTCTATCCTGAGAGACCAGGAATAACAATTTTTCTCCCTCCTCCTTGTGACACGCTTTTAGATACCTGAAAACCGCTATCAAGTCCCCCCTCAATCTTCTCTTTTCCAAACTAAACAAACCCAATTATTTCAGTCTTTTTTCATAGGTCATGTTTTCCAGACCTTTTATCAATCTTGTTGCACTTCTCTGGACCTTTTCCAATATTTCCACATCTTTCTTGAAATGTGGTGCCCAGAACTGGACACAATACTCCAACTGAGGCCTAATCAGTGCAGAGTAGAGCAGAAGAATGACTTCTCGAGTCTTGCTCACAACACACCTGTTAATGCATCCTAGAATCATGCTGGCTTTTTTTGCAACAGCGTCACTCTGTTGACTCATATTTAGCTTGTGGTCCATTATAACCCCTAGATTCCTTTATGCTGTACTCCTTCCTAGACAGTTGCTTCCTATTCTGTATGTGTGAAACTGATTATTCCTTCTTAAGTGGAGCAATGCATTTGTCCTTATTAAACTTCATCTTGTTTACCTCAGACAATTTCTCTAGTTTGTCCAGATCATTTTGAATTATGACCCTATCCTGCAAAGCAGTTGCAACCCCCCCTACTTTGGTATCATCTGCAAACTTAATAAGCGTACTCTTTATGCTGATATCTAAATTGTTGATGCAGAACTGGTCCCAAAAGAGACCCCTGCAGAACCCCACTTGTTATACCTTTCCAGCAGGATTGTGAACCATTAATAACTACAGTAAACTTCCGATAATCCGGCACCTTTAAGACCCAGGGGGTGCCGGATTATCAGATATGCCGGACTATCAGAAGGGGGGGGCTATGAGGGGTCTGGAGTGGGGTGGGAGGGGATGCCACCCCAGACCCCTTATAGCCCCCCCCTACGATAATCAGGCTCTGCCCCAGGCGTCCCTGATTCAGCCGCTGCTGGTCAGTTTCAGCAGCAGCTGAATCGGGGATGGCTGCAATAGAGCAGCTGGGGTGCTGCCGAGTTGGTCCCGCAGCACCGAGGGGCGGCGCTACGGCACCAACCCAGCAGCACTCCAGCTGCTCTTGGGGACGCCTGGGACAGAGCAGCTAGGGTACTGCCCGGTTGGTCCCGTAGCACTGCCCCTTGGGGCTGCGGGACCAACCCGGCAGGACCCCAGCTGCTCTTGGGGACGCCTGGGGCAGAGCAGCTGGAGTGCTGCCGGGTTGGTCCCACAGCGCCAAAGGACGGCGCTGCGGGACCAACCCGGCAGGACCCCAGCTGCTCTGCCCCAGGGGTCCCCAATTCAGCCGCTTTGCCCCTCGGCGCTATGGGACCAACCCGGCAGCACCCCAGCTGCTCTGACCCAGGTGTCAGGATTCAGCCTGCTGGTGAAACTGACGTTGCTGGTCAGTTTCAGCAGCGGCTGAATCCTGACACCTGGGGCAAAGCAGCTGGGGTGCTGCCGGGTTGGTCTCATAGCGCCGCCCCTCGGCACTGCGGGACCAACCCGGCAGCACCCCAGCTGCTCTGCCCCAGGCGTCCCCAACGGGCAATGCTACGAGACCAACCCGGCGGCACCCCAGCTGCTCTGCTCCCGGCTTGCCCGATTCAGCTGCTGGTCAGTTTCAGCAGCAGCTGAATGGGGGAAGCCTGTCTGGCTGCCCCAGCACTTCCGGGTTCCTGATGGTGCCGGACCATCAGGAGTCCCGGAGCATTGGATGCCGGACTAATGGAGTTTTACTGTACTCTCTGAGTAGGTGTGCACCCACCTTATAGTAGCCCCATCTAAGTTGTATTTACCTAGTTTATTGATAAGAATATCATGGAAGACCATATCAATGCCTTGCTAAAGTCTAGGTATACCATATCCACTGCTTCTCCCTTATCCACAAGACTCGTTATCCTATCAAAGAAAGCTATCAGATTGGTTTGACATGATTTGTTCTTTACAAATCCATGCTGGCTGTTCCCTATCACTGTGTTATCTTCCAGGTGTTTGCAGATGGTTTCCTTAATTACTTGCTTCATTATCTTTCCTGGCACAGAAGTTAAACTGACTGGTCTACAGTTTTCTGGGTTGCTCTTATTTCCCTTTTTATAGATGAGCACTATGTTTGCTCTTTTCCAGTCTTCTGGAATCTCTCCCATCTTCCATGATTTTCCAAAGATGATAGCTAAAGGCTCAGATAACTCCTCTATCAGCTCCTTGAGTATTCTAGGATGCATTTCATCAGGCCCTGGTGACTTGCAGATATCTAACTTTTCTAAGTGATTTTTAACTTGTTCTTTTTTTATTTATCTTCTAAACCTACCCCCTTCCCACTAGCATACGCTATGTTAGGCATTCCTTCATCAGACTTTTTGGTGAAGACCAAAACAAAGAAGTCATTAAGCATCTTTGCTATTTCCAAGTTTTCTGTTACTGTTTCTCCCTTCTCACTGAGCAATGGGCCTACCCTGTCCTAGGTCTTCGTCTTGCTTCTAATATATTTATATAATGTCTTCTTGTTTTCCTTTTTGCCTGTAGCTAGGTTAAGCTCATTTCGTGCCTTTGCCTTTCTAATCTTGCCCCTGTATTCCTGTATTGTTTGCCTATATTAATCCTTTGTAATTTGTCCTACCTTCCATTTTTTATATGACTCCTTTTTTATTTTTAGATCATGCAAGATCTCATGGTTAAGCCAAGACGTTTTTTTGCCATATTTTCTATGAAGAAGAGAGAAGCTTTGCATGCTGCCCCCACCCACAGCTCAACTTGAAGTTCCCATTGGCTATTTTCTGGCCACTGGGAGCTGCCTGTTTGTGGGACAGGCAAAGCGCAAAACGTCCCTTCTGCCCTCGCTTGGGCTCACAGTGTTCAGAGGCATAAAGAGCAGGGAGGGAGCCTGGCTGAGGAAGCTGCTGGGCTTCTGGCTGGGAGCTACCCAGATAAGCATCTTCTGGCCAGAGCCTGCCTCTGGCATCCAGCCCCTCCAGCCCATAACCCTCTGCCCCCCTCATGGACCCTTTCCCCCTCTAAGACCTGGCACCCCAATCCTCTACCCCCCAGTCACCTCAATCTCCTGCCCCAGGCCCCAACCTCTTCCTGCCCTAGGTCACAACCCAAACCCCTGCACCCATGCCGCAGGTCATAACCCCTTCCCAGACCCTGTACTCCTCTCTCAAGGTTAGAATATTCTCCTGCACCCAAACCCCCTCCCAGACTCTGCATCCCCTCCAGCTCCCCAGTTCCCTGACCCAGGTCATAACCCCCCCCCCAAACCAAACTTCTAGATCCCACATCCCCTTCGGCACCCCAATCTCTTACCCCAAACTCCCTATTGAACCCCACTTCCATTCCAGACACCGCACTATATCATGGACTAGTGCAGCCCTTGACCACTTACCAAATTATTGGAATGACACCACATAAAAAATTATTGTCCACCCCCAAACTAGTGTCTTCTAAAAAGTACAAAGTAAAACAATTTAAAGCTGTATTGCTCAGTTGCAAATGATATAGAGCAGGGATTGGCACTATGTGGCCCTCGGGCTAGATGAGGTTCACCAGGGTTAGCCCTGGCATACCACCAGATGTTTTATTTACCTGTGTATCCACAGGCATAACTGATTACAGCTCCTATTGGTTGCAGATCACCACTCTCAGCCAATGGGAGCTGTGGGAAGTAGTATGGGCTGAGCTACTACTTTTCGCAGCTCCCATTGGCTGGGAACAGCGATCTGTGGCCAATAGGAGCTGTGAGCAGTCATACCTGCAGATGTGCAGGTAAATAATGCTGCTGGTGGCCTGCCAAGGCCTAACACTGGCAAACTGTGTCCAGCCCACAAGCTACTTATTGCCCAGATGTATTAGCTCTTGCTCTTCTCCTGCTCTCAAATATTGAGCAATGATGACCAAAGAGATTTTGCAGCCTTTTGGACAATCTGATTTTGCTTCTAGACTTCTAGTAGTTTCATTTAATACATCCTGAAGGTTAGAAATGAACAAAATACATCCCTTCATAACTTCCCTCCTACCTTTTTTGTTCTTGATGCACTCACCTGTGGAAGAAAATTTGGACGAGGAGTGAGTCTGGGAGGAGGGATGAACTGCGGCACTTTGATGGGCTGAGGTGTAGCCTGAACCTGCTATACAAACGTTAGACAGTGGTCAACAAGAGAAAAATAGTTCTGATGTTACGCATCAAAACCAAGCACATGGATAGTATTTTCAGTCCTTATGCTCAGTTTAGGCTGTTCCCCCCCCCCCCCCCACTGTAAGAAAGGCTCAAAGCAACAGTTTCTGAATTAGAACTACATTAAAGAAAGAGCTGGCCTTACATTCTGGTTCCTGCACATCCTATATTGCAAACTGAAGCTAGCCATCAATTTGTTTAATCTAAATATACACAATACTAGGCTCTGCCATCTAAAACAATTTCATTTGAAGATAATGAACTTTAGCATTTGTTTTATAAGTCAAAACAGTCAAAACTGCCTTCACAAAAGATAGAAATTAAACCCAGATTTGTCTGCCCTGCCAGATGAACCTTCAAATGGTAAAAGCACTTCTGTATTCTCATGTGGAATGATATACAGAAGCACGAAGCAGTGTCTCTAGTAGTTTATAACAAGATCTGAAAGCCAGAAACTGTCTTCTATTTCTAGCATTATAAATGACACTGTGCACGGCCATGAGTTAATAGCTTGGGCCTGAATTTTCAAAAGTGGCTTTTAATTCGAATATCCAGATTGACACACCTTGACCTTGATTTTTAGAAGGGCTAAGCACTCCCAATTCTAACTGAAGTCAATTGAAACTATTGTGGTCCCAACACCTCTGAAAAGCAGTTCCTAGTGGCCTTCAATTGAGCACCCAAAATTAAGACAAACATTAGTGTACACTTCAAAATATTGGCTTTCCCCTCTCTGTTGCTCTTTCCAATTATGTAAAATACCAGTACTAACACTTCACAAGTGTGCTCTAGAGCTTAATTAATTTGTGGGAAAATGTTTTGAGATCCTTGATGGAAACACTCTAGAAACACATATCACCAGTAAGCCTATGAATCTTTCATGGAAGTCATGGATTCTGTGACTTTCTGAGACCTCCATGGTTTCTGTAGTGGCTGACTCTAAGGCTGCCTGGACTACTTCCCTTTGAGCAGCAGTGACCGCTACAACACAACTCCCACATAGCAGCAGCATCCACTGGAGTGCCTCCCCTCTCCCAGCACCTTATATTTAGTAAGGGATATTTTTAGACCTGTACGTGACTGTTTATTGCCCATGATCTGTCCACGACTAGTGATTATTAAAAGAAGAGTCAACTCTGTGGACCAGAGTATGTTATTGATCAAGGAATGGGTCTGAGCAGAGATATATCAATCCTTCTGGAAGATAATCAGATGGTGGGAAAAGACTTCACTTAAAGAGGTTTATCCACCCCAAATATAGCTATTTGCCTCATTCAGAAGCAAAATACTGACTGCTTACATCCACCAAAGTGATATTCTTTTATAAAATAAAATTAAAGATTAACTATTGATGAAGTCCTGGATCAGCCTTTATCCAGAAAGTAAAATGTCTCAGCCTTTATCCAGAAAGTAAAATGTCTCTGTATCCTAACCCTATATAGATTCAGTAAGCAAACAACCCAAGAGAAGTTTGACACATTAGATAAGCTAAGGATCCATACCAACCAAATAGAGTCCTCAAAGCCTCCAAAACCAGAACTATAAAAAACACTGAAGATTAGGTAGGAAGAACCTGATGCTGGTAATAGTATTTTACACAGAAAGTGACTACAACCATTACTTAATTCGATAAAAAATTTAACATATATAATTAATATTTTTCCTTTGGATCTTAAAGCATTTCAAGTAATTAAGCCTCACAATATCAATAAGGTTCTGCACGTCCCTATGTGTTATGAGTTAATTTTTCTTTCTGTGGGACAAAACCAGCCTGTTCATAAGAAGCTGTAAGTAGTCCTCCTTTGTAAATACATAGAGCTCCGAAGGTGTACAGTCCCACATTCACTCACACACACGCTCTCTCTCTTCACTGACTGTTTCTTCTGGCTTACCAAAGTAACTGTGTTTTTTGCCACTATTTGGACTGCCTCTGCTCCTGCACCAGTAACCTTATTTGTTGTCTGGAGGTTCACTGGTGTATTCTGTGCATCAGTGCTGAGGACCGCTTTCTGACTGTTGATGGCAGTAACCATGGCAATGGTAGGTCTTTGACCCACAACAGAGGCAGGCATGGTTGCAGTTGCTGCTTTCAAGACGAGAGGTAGTGTCTTAGTGGTGATCATAGAAGCTGTGGTCATAGTCTTCTACAGGAAACAGAAAACAGTTGAAGAGTCTGTAACATTACACATTGGACAGGATGCTGCTTGTATTGTATTATACTTGAGCTCAGTCAGAAATGATAAGTAAAAATGGGAGTAAAATCATCCTTGATTCTATCTGCTCTCTATCTATACACGTTATCCTAGGTCTGCAACATTTTTTATTTTTTGTTACAGGTACAAAAGTTTAATTATTTGGACTCTTCCCTTCCCTGAGAACAGCAGGAAGCCAACTAGCTAACATAGGCTACAGAAGGTAACTAGAAAATTTATATACTTGGTGGATAAATCCTCCATCATTACTTCTGTGTTACAAAGAAACTAATGTGGGAGGGAATCAGCTTTGATTTTTAGCCTCAGGCTGGATGCATCCTGGAATTTTATGTACTGACTTTCATTTAGGCCAACAGGCAGTAAGGAGTTAAATGTCATTTGATCATACTGGAATTTTCCTTGTCCTAGGTTGCTGGACAATGTGATTTCTCTTGGCCTGCCCTGGAAACAGCAATTTTGGAGCCTCTAGTTCTACTATAGCTGCAAATACCAATTCCCAAGATTAATATGTTAAGGCCCAGAATTTTAAATGTATTTAGTATTACTGTGCTTTCAGCTGCAACACCTAACCAATTTAGGAGCCTAAATCTCATTTTCAAAAGAGAGTTAGGCAACCAGTCTAAATTTCACTGATGGTAAATAGGATCTTGGCTCCCAAATGCCTAAATCTCATTTGAAAATGATATTTAGTTAGGCATTGCAACATTGAATAAAGCAATGCATAAGGCCATGTCTACACTATGAGAAGACCAAATTTGATTTTTAGCACCCAATTTTGTAAAGTCGAAGGTGCATATCCCTACCACAAGCAAGAGTTCGACATAATGAATCCCCAGTAGGATGGCTACTGTCGACTCTGACAGCGATGCAATGTGGGTAGCTCTCTCATAGTTCCTGCCACCCCTTTACATCTGGGTTAGGTTCCCAATGCCTGATGGGACAAACAGTGTAGCAGGTGGTTCTGGATACATGTCATCAGGATCCCATAATGCACCCATCTCCTCCATTCCCCCTTGCTTGAAAACAACCGCAAACAATCTTTTCACACACTATTTTTTATGGTTATTTATGCCATAGCAGGGCAAGCATGGACACCATTGAGCTGCAAAGTGCTGTGGTAATCATTGCAAACAACTCGCATCTTATGCTGTGGTATGTCCAGAGACTGGCCAAGGGCAACTAGAGGAAGGAACAATGCAAGGAGGCCATGAATACAGACATGTATGAAACACTTGAGTGGAGAGACTGGCAGATGCTGGTGGCAGTGGATCCTGTTGACACAGTGGAACACCAGATCTGGTGCTATGAGACAAGCACAAACTGGTGGGACTGCATAGTTACACAGCTATGTCACGATCAGCAGTGGCTGCAAAACATTTGCATGCTTAATACCACTTTCATGGAAGCACACCACCATCCGAATAAAACCCACTCTGACAGTTGAGAAAAAAGTAACAATAGTTCTGTGGAAGCTTCCAATGCCAGACATCTACCGGTTACCTGGGAATCAATTTGGAGTGGGTAAATCTACAATGGCGGCTAGTGTGGTCCAAGTAACCAAGACAATCAATACTCTTCTGCTACGAAGGAAAGTGACTCTGGGAAACATACACAACTCTGGGAAATCTGGAGGGCGTTGCCACGATGGATTCTCTAACTGTAGTGGGGCAATGGATAGAACACACATTCCTATCTTGGCACTCGACCACCTTGCCAGACTGTACATAAACCACAAAAGGTACTTGTTGATGGTGTTACAGGTGCTGGTGGACCACAAAGGCCATTTTACTGACATCAACATGGAATGTTTGGGAAAGGTGCTTGGTGTGCACATTTTTAGGAACTCCTCCCTCTTCATAAAACTGCAAGATGGAACTTTCTGCCCAAATCAGAAAACTATTATTGGACGCACTGAAATGCCAATAGTGATCCTTGGAAATGCAGCTTATCCCTTGCTTTTGTGGCTCATGAAGTCATACACAGGCAACATGGATCGCAGTACGGAGAAATTCAACTATAGGCTGAGCACGTGCAGGATTGTGGTGGAATGTGATTTTGAATGTTTTAAGGGAAGTTTTTGCAGGAATAGGAGTAGGAACCAGCATCAATAGTACACTGCAAGGGTTCCAACAAAGTCATTGAGGAGACCACTGGCCCTGTTGTCACAATGTGGATGTAATGCCAGTCTCTAGGGTCAACAGAAATCCATGTTTCTTTAGGTACCTGGGCAGCTTTGGGCATCAATTGTGCCAGAATGAGCCATAGTCTCCTAGGTTATGTCTACACTTCATGTTTATTTTGAAATAAGCTATTCCGGAAGAAATATTCTAAAATAGCATGTCTACGATTCAGGGAAGCCTCAAAACTAGTCTAAGGTTAATGTGGACATACTACCTAATTTAAAGCCAGAGGGGACACTGGGCAGTAATTAGCCTGAATGGCCCTGGGAAGGAGTCATTTCAAAATAGCAGCAGTGAAGCTTCCACATTACAGCTATTTTAGATAGCTATTTTGGAAGAGGTGTTATTCCTCATGGAATGAGGTTTACAGAAGTTGGAATAAGCCATCATTTGAAATAATGGAATTGCTGTGTAGACACTCACCTTGTTATTTCAAAATAAGGTCAGTTATTTCAAAATAACTGTGCTGTGTAGACGCAGCCCTACTGTCCCCAGGAGTTGTAAGTGGATCCCTGGCTGGGTTAGGGGGTCCAATTGTAGTGGTACTTCCTTCTAGCCCTGAAAGTATGAAGTGCACCCTCCATGAGGAGGGCTTTCAAGTGGATATTCCACACTTTCAGGGTTATAGGACAAAAGTTCTCGCAAATTCTGCACTTGTCCTTTATATGGGATTCTCTCATGCACTTCAAACTATGGGGGATCACCAATAGGCATTGGCATTGCATAACGAACAAAGTTTGAAGCTCAGGGAATGGGGCATGCCCTAGTCTTTGAGACAAAGTCCCAGCTGTGACTCTAGCAACAAAACCAACAGGTGACATTTAATTTAATGGCTAGTTAACTAACTACCTACGAATTATATACATAAAATACAGACAACAGGCTATTAAGAACTGCTAATGCTATTGTAATGCAAGATAAGGCCCTTAGAATAACCATCATGGGTGGGTAAGAAGGAGCTGATAGGGTGAAGGGCTGGCAGTACCCCATATACTGACGCATGAGCAGAACCTATGCTACTACCAAAGCAAAAATCTCTGACTGTGCACATAGGCAAGCACATACCTAAAATGGAATTGACATGAGCATGTACTCGAAGAACTAATATTCTGATGCATCAAAATACTAAAGCAAATACTTCAGGTACGTTAGTATTTTATTGAATCGGTACCTATGTGTTCATAGAACACCTAGTCCCAGGTGGAAGCTTTACATGAAGAGTAGGCCTGGAAGTTTAAAAAGAAAGAATCTTATATTTCAAGATTCAAGAGTGTATTCTCCCGTATATATAAACATGAGACCTGCTGTACTATACATTATGTTTTAACCTCTGCTCTTCTATGCAGTTGAACTAGAAAATGGTTCTAGTGTATGGGATGAGTCATACTGATATAATAGACCTTAACTACTTCTTTAGGCTCACTATGTATAGATGCCTTAAAAGGTATGATTTTGGCCCTTGGATACTAGAAGATATACTGTCTAAAAAATATTTTTTAGAAAGGTGGTATTTCCTGCATTCCTTTGAGCTTCAAGGTCCTGACCTCGCTTTAAAAGAAATAACAGCAATCATAAACCACAATTTATTTTGACTTTGGTTAGGAGTGACAGCAAAAGAAGGGATAAGGACCCAAACCCCACATGTATGTCCACAAAGAGGGAAATTAATTTTAGAGAGGGCCATTCATTACAAGGCTTACACATCATTCAAGTACTACTTGAACTCTGTTTCAAGGACTTAAATTAGCCTTTATTCTCATCCCTCTGCTACAGAGATGAATTTCAAGTTCATCTTGCCCTGCTTACCACAGAAAGGCTTCCAATGTTTTTACCTGTGATCCAATCAGGTTTGGAGAGGGTGCAGTAGATTGCTGCTGCTGATGGTGGTGCTGCTGTAGCTGTTGTAGTGGCTGCTGTTGTGGATTTTGTAGTTTGTTTTCTGACTGTACCAATGGCTGTATTTGAAATTTGTTATCTGGCTGGTCCTGCTTGACTATCAGATTCTTCCGCAGCTGTTCCACCACTCTCTTCTATCAGATGAACAGAAACACAATCAGAAATGGTTATAGATTTTAGTTACATATGCATATATATAAAAGATATTTAAGAGAATTCTTTGGGACCTTTTCTATTGGATTATGGAGCTAAAACACAAAGGGTTATTGTCACTCTGGTAAGGGAAACATCATATCAAAGAAATAAAAAGAAAAGCTGACCCAGCACTGCCCAAACAGTGCAGGAGAAAAGAAGAAAGAGCAATATGTATACTGAAAAAGTCTGGTTAAGAAGTTTCAGCAGGATTTCTTTTTTTCAGGATTTGGAAGGCAGCATTATCTAGTAGACAAGAGCATTGAACTGGCACTCATGAGATGGGGTTCCATTCCCATCTCTGTCACTGGCTTAATGGGAGACTTGTTTCCATACTTTGGAGCAGGGACTTGAAGTTTAGCAGTGCATTACCCTCGTTACAGAAAAAGGCTTTTTGCTGTCTCTATGAAAACTCAACAAAATTTGGCCAGTTCATAAGCCTCTGAAAAATCTCAGTTGGTACATACTGAATCAAGCTCAGAGCTAAATTATCTGAAGATTCCATCTGCATTGGGAACGTTCTATTCCTTCACAGCACCTACACATTAGTCAGAGTGCACATGAACTATCCCTACAATGTGACTGAACAAGTTCCAGCTTGCAGCTGCAGGTACTGAGCAGGGTTTTTTCTGCAATTACTTCTCCCAGCAGTTGCAGCAGGGGCAGCAGGTTTGCAAGAATTTTGGTGGTGCCCAGAACCTGCACCCCTCCTCCACTTAAACTTTCCCCCCTCTCCGCCCCGCAATACCTACCTAAGGCTCTGAGAGGAAGTTTGGGTGGGGGAGGGATAGAGGCTCTGGGAAGGAATTTGGGTGCTGGGTCAGATTCTAGGCTGGAACAGGGGACTGGGGAGCAGGAGGGACTGTAGGCTCTGGGAGAGAGTTTGGGTGCAGGAGGGATGAGGGGTGGAATTCTAGGGGGATTTATGTACAGATAGGGCATCTGGGTGAGGCAATGGGAGGGAATATGGGTGCAGGTGGGCAATCTGGAGTGCATGCTCAGGGATGGAGTCTGGGAGCTGGCTGCCTGGGGCAAGGGTTTGAGATCCTGGGTGCAGGCTCTGGGAGGGAGTTTAGGGGCAGGACAAGGTAGGAGGCGAGGGAGAAGGTATAGGCTCTGGAGGAAATGGGGTGCACAGTGGGTGTGGGGAGAGCAGATGGGGTGCCATGCTTAGCTGGGGGTACCCCCTTGGCAGTGGCTCCTGAAGGGGTGGGGATTTCCAAGCACTGCTGCTTGCCTGTTTCCCTTGTGCACCCCCCCCCCCCATTGCATCTCCCAATCCCACCTGCTGCCCCCAAGGTGATTTAAAATCCCCCTGGGCCCCCACTGCCACTGCAGTAGAGTTATAGCAGCTTCCTGCTGCTCATTCCCTGCAGTTGCTGGCTTGTGCTCAGCACAGAGACACCATTTCCCTCCCCTGGGGATGCAACTGCTGGCTAGGGTTGCCAGGTGTCCGGTTTTGAACCAATCAATTCAGTATTTGAGCTTTCTGTTCGGGAAATAAATTGAGAAAATAGAAATGTCCGGTATTTTCTAAATAAGATGTAATGTAGATTGTGATGTAATGTCAAGTGTGTCCGATATTTTTGTTGAAACCATCTGGCAACCCTACTGCTGGCAGCCGCATACAGCAAGCATCAGGAAGCCTCTGTAACCCCACTGTGCTGCCAGTGCTGGTAGTAGGGGTTGGGGCATTTTAAGTCACCGACAGGCAGTAGTCAGGCTCAGGGGATACGCAGGGGGAGTATGCAGAGCCAGGAGATACAGAGGGCAGAGAGCTCAGTGGAAGGCAGGCAGTGAGTTTTGGTAGAGCCTGGGCTAGGAATATTACTGGTGCCAGGGCTGCATGGGCTGATGGAACTCGCTGCCTAAGGCTGGCGAGTCAATATGGTGCCTGGTACAGGAAGTGAGAAAAGGGGGGTTTCTTCTTCCTGTGTCCTCAATGCTTCCCACCACAGAAACCCAGGAAGCAGCACACCTTGAATGCAAAGAGATGAGGATTGGAGGAGTAATTATGCAGGATGGAGGGATAAGTGCAGGAGCATGTGGGAGTGAAAATAGGAGCCTGAAAAAGAAAGAAGTTAGGAACAGTAGCCAGGAGAGGCAGAACAGGAGCAGAAAGGGAACAGGTACAAAAGGGCTAGGAGCCAGTAGAGGAGTGGGATCCAAGGATGGGATAGGAGAGGAACAGAGGGATGGGCAGGAACAAGAGGTAAAGGGCAGGAAGAGAGGGATGGGCAGGAGCTGGGAAAATGGGGAATTGGAGCAGGAGACAAACTAGGTGGGTACTATAATGATTACAGAACATTTCCCCACAGAATCTGGAACTGAATCTACAACTGCTGATGTTTGAATCTCCTTTGTTCTCTAGCAAACAGGTTTGAAATGAACTTACAAAATGTTTTTCCGTCCCCTTTACTGCCAGGTCCACTCACAATATAATGGCTTTTTATCGCTGCCAGTTATTTCATCATTCAATAGTAGAGTGTGCTGTAGCTCTAAACCTGCTGACGACCTATATGAGCAATTAGCTTGGTTCCACCTAACGTTTTGGATTTTTTTCTTCAATTTTTTTTAACATTAAGCAATTACATTAAAAAAACCGCTGTAAAAAAGATTAAGGCTGGAAAGAAACTATCAAGTTAGGAAATGCCTGAATTAAGATTCTCTGTGCAATCTGAATGTGGCTCTATCGCAATTGGGGCTGATCCATTGTTCCCACAAGGCCAACTATTGTGCTTGTAGGTACTCCCTGTCAAGTTGTGGCCACCTGCTCAGACCAACCTGGCTTGTGCCATATGCTTGGCATCAGTCTCTAAGCCACACATTTTTAGAATTTGGCTGTCTGCACCTTTAAACAAACAAACCTCAAAAGCAAGCTCTTAGCTGCAATGCTTGAGGGCAAGTCCCAGACTTGACCGTGGGGTTTTTGCATAGCACCGAGAAGCTCCTCCTCTGTCCCAGTGTCATCCTGCACTGAGAACTGAGTCCTTCAGAAGGAGGCAAGTGTTTTTAACTAGACTGCTGGTTCCTGATTGGTCACTGTCTCCTGGCTCTTCTTAGCCTTTGGAGGATGAAGTCTTGTTGGCAGCCTGATCTGAGCAGGTTTACCTTTCACTGGGAATGTCAGGACACCGATGCTATCAACAGGGGGCTTAGACCCCATCACATACCTGCTCTTGCATAACAGGCATTAGGGTCCTCTCCCCCCCACGGCAATAACCCCACTGTCTTGGGAAAAGGAGACTGCATCCTGGTGCTTTGAACCCCTTTGGATTTACACAAGAAAGGCACATTATTGCAATACAACCAAGGAATGCCAGGATTATTGTCCTTCATTGCCTGCAACCATTAAAGGGATGCATAATACTGTATGTTATTAGGTTAAAGGGAACCCCTAAAAGATAGTAATGTTAAGGCCTACAGCCAATCTGATGGCCCAGGTGAGCAAAAGACATGACATACGCACAGGCTGCCATGTGTCCAAGACAGACAGATTTTGGCCAAAACCAAAGGGCTGGAAGATACCCAAGTGACTAGTTCCTTCATTGTCTGAAATCATTCCCTTGGTAGATAAACTGGGGTAGAAGTCACATCTATGAGATCTCCTATGAACTCCAGGGATTGCATTGATTTTTCAACACTGACTCCCAGGATCAATAGGAGTAGAAGCTGTTAAGAGGCTGATTCCTGGACCTCTTGTTTGGTCCCTTGATGTCTGAGATTTTTTGCCACCATTGAGAAGACTTTTGTGAATGTTTACAGAGCAGTGGTAAATCCAAATAGTAGAACCCTGTATTAAAATGGTGAGGCCTCACCTCAAATCTTAGGAACCTTCTATATATCAGGTGCATACTGATACGGAAACAGACATCTTGAATAATAAAGAGCCATAAACCATATGCCTTTTTCTAAGGAGGGAATGATGGTTATGCATATGACATACAAAATCTTGGACTAGAAATCAAGAAGCTGAGGCATCACAGATCTAATAATGGTTTTCCTCCTCTAGTCTTGGGGTCTAGGAAGTAGCCTGAATAGAACCCTGTTCCATGAAAGAAGTCTGGGGATTAACTGTACAGCTCTCATCTGCAATAGGAAGTCAGACTTAAGTTGTAGGAGGTCATAGTGTGAGTGTGGACTGAGGAGGAGGGTGAGACAGGGGCACAGCCATACACTCTATTATGCAGTGGCTCCGGATGATATTCAGGACTCAGCTGTCTATTATGGGGTAGAGGAGGATTCATTTCTCATGACAACCCCGATTGCCAAGACGTAGGAAGCCATCAGTAGCATGAACATAGCAAGTTACTTGCCTTTCTTCAAAACTTCCTGGAATTGGTTTCAATCTCACAAAGGTAGCTTTATCTGCAAACTCAGCCAACTGCCCATAGTTATTAAAATTTGGCCATCTAGGCTATGTAATTTGAAATACAAAATTGGAGTCCTGCCAAGGAGACGACCTTTCTGTCCATGAGATCTAGCCTTTTACTATCTCTATCAGATGGAGTAGAGATGGGAAGTTGCTTGGAATGCTCAGAAGCCACGTGGATGTGAGTTTCGTGGAGAATAAGAGAACAGGGACTCTAATCCTTTGGATGGGACATAGAAACTCTTCTTTAGGGATGGGTGCATACGTGGCTGCACTGTTTTATACAGTATGTGCCAACTAGAGAAAAGCATAGCTGATTATAGGGTCACCCTTGCTGGTACAGAAATGTGCAAGATGTCAAGCAGCTTGTGTTCACATTCGTCTACCTTCTCTAAGAGAATTTCTAGGGCATTGGCTAGTCTGTAGCAATTCCTAAAACTGGCAATAGTTGTCCAATGGGGAGGAGTGGAATGAAGAAGTGCCTGCATCTGGAGAAGATGAGGGAAGCCTCTCCAAATACATCTGAGTCGGACTAATCAATGTGTCATCTAGCACTACGTTGGAGTACCTGTATGACGAGGGTTGTGGTGATGAAGTAGGAGAGTCCTCCCAAACTGAGTGGGATCACTTGGAAGGTAAATATTAGTACCACAGGCTCAGTTTTGTCAGCCCCTGTTGACCCTGCTATTGTGTACCCTGTGACCATGGTGCCAGATACCAACCTGGTGGATAAGACCAGGTGGGGAACTGACAAAGTGCTGTCAGTGTCTTCAGGTAGTTGTGCTTCTGGAACTGAGTGAACATCCATATTGTCTGAATCAGAGGAGTCGGAAACCTCACCAAATGGTGGTGGTATTGGTGCCAGAACAGGAGGTGAAGGGCCCCTCCAACTTGGTCATCAGACTGGAGGCTGTGAAGACTGTAGTACTTCCACTCTAAATAACTCATGGGGACCCAACGTGCTTCCGAGTCTCTCAGCGGTTAATGGTATTTGTGGTACTGGAGAAGTCAGTATTGGGCACTACATCTCTCTGGAGACAGATGGTATCACTGGGTCCAGTGTCAGTATCAGCGGATTCATGATTGGTGCAAATGTTTCTTATTTTCTTGAGACTTGAAACGTGGTTCATTCATGACCAGAACCCAATTACAATGCTGAGTCCTTCTTAGACATGGAGGAAGAAATATTGCCATACTTACGCGTTGCTTCCCTGGTTCATGGCTAAACCCCAGTGCAGGGTACTTAGCACTGGGTACCAGTGGAACATGAAAAGGTTCTGTGGCGGGTGAGGTATTCTTCACCTATTCAGGCTGATGTACCAGGAGGGTTCCCCATGCAAGAGCCAATGCTGTTCCCATGGCATAAAGGCTGTGTCTACACTGGACCACTTATTCCGGAAAAGCAGCTGCTTTTCCGGAATAATAACTTGCCAGCTGTCTACGCTGGCCGCTTGCTTTTCCAGAAAAGCAATGACGATCTACTGTAAAATTGTCAGTGTTTTTCCGGAAAAACTATGCTGCTCCCGTTCAGGCAAAAGTCCTTTTCCGGAAAAACTATTCCGGAAAAGGGCCAGTGTAGACAGCACAGTAGTCTTTTCCGCAAAAAAGCCCCGATCGCGAAAATTTCCGGAAAGGCATCCTGCCAATGTAGATGTGCTTTTTCTGGAAATACTTATAACGGAAAACTGTTCCGTTTTAAGCATTTCCGGAAAAGGGTGCCAGTGTAGACGTAGCCAAAGTGTTTCCTGAACCTGAGATTCCAGTTCTCCCAAGTATGGGAAAGAGAGGCAAATACTGCATCTGGATGCAATATGAGTTTCCCCCAAGCAATACAAACAGTGCTGGTGCTTGCTGCTGATGCATAACTAGTGAAGGTGGTAAGCATAAGCTTTGAACCCCGGTGTCTTGGCATAATCCAGTACCCATACCTGGATACTGCAGGTGGAAGTGAGGGGTAAAGTTTTGGGAAAAATACTACCAAAGCAAAAACAACAAGGAGTCCGCTGGCAATTTAATCTTTCGTGATCTGTAACCAACTTCCTCAGATGCTTTCCTTGTTTTCCTTCTTTTTCTCTTCAGCATCTGAGGAAGTGAGCTGTAGCTCACAAATGCTTATGCTCTAATACGCTAATAAATGTGTTAGTCTTTCAAGTGCCACTGGACTTTTTGTTTTTTCTGAAACAGATTAACATGGTTACCTCTTTGAAACTGCCAAAGCAGCATCCCTAGACCTAAATCAAGTACAAAAGAAAGAGTCAAACAAACAAAAAAACAAAGCAAAACAAGAAAGAAATCTAAACTATGAACACCACTAAGGATAGTCATGAAAGATTCTGGAAAGTTAACCACAAGGACAAGAGGAATGGAACCTCTGACTGGAACCATACAGTGTTCAGAAGGCACGGAGACTCTGGAAGCCTGTTGCCCCCTTTATCACCTCTGGTGAGAACACAAGGCAACACAGGGTGCATGCTCAGACCCAGGGCCGTAACAAGGGTGAGGCGAGTGAGGCACTTGACTCGAACGCATAGCTGAGGGGGGCGCAGAAAAACAATATAGAAAACTAATTATTTTAAGACAGAGCCACTTTGCTCCCCTGCCCATTAGCAACAGCCAGTCTGCAGTTTACATGTCAGGCTGCATGTTGCTGCTGAGGGGGCACAATTGTATATTCTTGCCTCAGGCACAAAATTAGCTAGTTACGGTACTGCTCAGACCACAGAACAGTACTATTTTGGCTCCAGTGCAGGTGCTTAACTCTCAGAGGAATACAGACAGGGACCATCACTTGAATAAGAAAGTCTTCATTTTGGTAAAGGGCTTGTTAAATTTAGTTATCCACTGGATTGCTCTGGTTGCAATGGCTTTCCTGAGGTTTGCCAAAACTGTTGCAAAATGGGATATGAAGCTTCATTAACAGCTGGTGAGTCCAAAGAAAGCCTCTACCTCAGTGGTCTCAAACTCCCAGCATGGGGTCATTTGTGGTCTAAGCACTTCTCCAATTCAGCCTGTGAAATATTTTGAAAAAGTTATTTAATCAGGCCCATATGGCTGCCAGGCCAGGGAGAGGCACGCAGGGACTCACCCTCGCACATGGCTCCCACAGCACTCAGTTCCTCAGTTCACACATAGTCCTAGCCACAGAGGGTGCTGCTTAGTCCAGGAGGCCTTGCTGGCTGCCTCAGCCAGGATGCAAGCCGCCTTGGCCAGCAAGTAGCTTGAGCTGATGTGCTTCTGCAGCCAGTAGGGAGGGGCCATTTGGTTTGGCTTTCAGTTACCCTGGGCGGGGACAGGAAACCCCGGCATGAGGATGTGGATGTTAGCAGGGAGGGGGGAAGAGGAAGAAGTGGAATTCCAGTATGAGGGAGTGATGTTATTGGGGGGGCATTCCAGCATGAGAATATGGGGGTGTCAGGGTGAGGACTCAGTTTCATGTCTTTCATAGGATCCTGGTTTCTGTCTTGGCTCCTGGATACAGGGGGAGACATTATCAACTTGCACGTACTATACTGTCAACCATAAGAGTTCAAAACTCAAATCAGCCTCCACATCCCCCCAAAACAGAATTGCTTCTTGAAATCACAGATAAAAATATACTTGGGGATCTTTTTATTTGGCATCTGGTGTTTGAGTCTTTGCTGAACTCAGGGCATATTTTCTCCACAAACTATGAGACCTAAAGTCTTACTTTAATAAAAGAAAAAGGAGGGAAAAAAAAAGAAAGAGAAAAAGAAGGCTGGGATTCTCTTCTAATACCATGCACCAACAAACAAGGAGAATCTACTAAATCAAGAGTTGATAGCAGTGCATGAGGCAGCAGGTAATGAAGTTCCCAGATCTACCTTACTTCTAATAGCATGGGTTTGGCCTTCCAGAAAAAAAAGCCCCAATTATCAAGAGACTTATGATCACCTCAGGAGAGTCAACATCACTGATATCTAGTCAGTTTCACAAAACGAGTTAATAGTTTCGCAGCTTTCTCCTATGGACGCACATCCCTTGGACAGAGGGACGGGCCCACAACAGTGTGGAACCAACAGCAAGAAACCACTCTAACCCCACTGCAGGGGCCCCCAGCAAGTTTTTGAATCACCCAAGGGTAGCAAGCGGGGCTAGGGAACATGAGGGGGGGAGGCGGAGGAGGTGGTGTGGGCCAGTGGGAGGTGCCGGGAGCTACACAGGGAGAAAGTGCAGAGACCTCTTCATCCCCACAGCCCTGCCAGAATGGGGTGCCCGCTAAGGATGTTAAATATCGGTTAATTTACTAGTCGAGTAGTTGATGGAATTTCCACTAGGGGCTCTTGTACATTTCAAAGGACGAATGCGGAACTCTGTGTGCAGCCCAGGGCAAGAGGGAAGTCCCGCTGACTCTGAGCTGCACGCAGGCGTGCCAGCTTTGAAATGTACAAGAGGCCCCGGGAGGGGGGGGGGGGGCAGTAGCAAGGAGGCCGGTAGCAAGTCTGGCACAATCCTTCACCTGGGACCAGTCAGGTGCTGAACCAGAGAAGTCCAACCTATACATTTTTCAACATCTACAAATAGATGAGAATAGGACATACAAACAGCTTCATGCACTACAAACCCCTGACTCAGTCACATAGTGTATCCTGTGCATCGAATGAGAGAGTAATAAAAATAATGTGTGATCATGTATTTAAATACTGGATACCTTAAAATTTCAGTTAAACAGTAACTATAGTAGAACTCCTGCTGTACTACAATCATAATGTACAGTAACTCCTCATTTAAAGTTATCCCAGTTAAAATTGTTTAGTTATAAGGTAGCTCATGTATTATAGAATTTACTCATTTAAAGTAATGCAACCTTCCTTTATAGGATTGTTTGGCTCACCCTACTCCACACACACAGCGTTTCAGGCAGGGAGCAGGGCAACACCATGCACCCCAACTCCACTCCCTGACTGGAGTGCCAGGCAAATGGAAAAGGGCAAACTCCCACAGCCTGACACTGCAATACGCTTGCTGAACCAAGCTTCACAATTATCAGTAATGAGTACAGATTAAATACATTATTTAAAAGTTATATGTATATCATGTGTTTTGACTATAAAAAAAAATCCCTGGACCCTAACCCCATTTACTTTTATTCTTATAGGAAACTAGACTTACTTAACATCATTCTGATAGGTTAAAATTACAGAAGTTCCCTTAAGATTGTATCCTGGTGTGCTGAGCATGCCACTGAGGACGGTCTTCCTGCTCTCTGGGGCTCCCTACCACTCTGTCTTGCTGGGCCAGACCCTCTAGTCTCTCCCAAACAAGGCACAGAGTTGGGGTTACCACCATCTGCAGAACAGCACAGATACAGAACCAGTTCAGCTCAGGGAAGACTCAGTTCTAAGGGCTCAGCACTCAGGAAACCAAGCCCCAAAATGGACCAAAACCCCAAATAAATCCAACTTACCCTGTGTAAAACTTTTACACAGAGAAAGCTTATAAGGTCAGTTCCCTTTATCAACGAAAGAGATATATGCACAGTGGTTGCTCCCCACCAGATAACAATTGTTTACACTGGGCTTGATAATAAACAAAAGTGTTTTTATTAAGTATAAAAGTAGAATTTAAGTGGTTGCAAGTGAAAACAGTCAGATCAAAGTAAGTTACTATATTAAAATAAACAAAAAATACTTAGCTAGTTCTGATCTACTAAGAAATTTGTTACATACAAATTCTTACCCTAAACTGCTCTTATCTCAAGTAAAAGCTTCAAATCAGAGTTGATTTTTATTCTGACTTGGGTCTAAAGCTTCTTCAAAGTTCTTTGTTGACAAGTATCCTCTTAGGGTGGGCATGGGCAAGGCAGTTTCAAAAGGCTAGCTGAAGACAAGAGAGTGATTTCTTCTCATTGCTTAAATAGATTTCCCCCTAGGTCCAGAACACTTTGTTTGGTATGCCTCATCCCCATGGAAAAATACCAGGTTCAAGATGTATTTCAGTACCAGGTGGTATGGCTGTAAGTCTTTCTAAGACCAAACACAGTTTGGGTTTAGAGGGAAAACATGACCATTAACAAGTTGTTGGTTTGAGTACTGCGTCCTTAAATACCTGAAGTATCACTAATGGTCCTCATTAACACATTTAATCTATAAACAGATTCACACTTTATATTTCTAACTTTGCATAAAAGAATGCTATAAGCACAAAATTAGGATATATAGATTCAGCGGACTGTAACTGTAAAATTGATATGATGCATGATCTGTTCTGCATAAAGCATCTTTGAGTAATGCATATTTCACACCCATAAGTTAATTTTCATAAAGAAGGTGGGGATGTCACAATCATTTCATGTAAGTAACATTTTTCAGGAACATAACTACAATGTTAAGTGAGACATTACAGTATGTGCACAAGAACTCCAAATAAAAATTACTTGGGCACCCTTTAATCTGACATTTCCTATCTTCTTATTCCTTGACTTTGCAACCTTAACATTTTTTTCCATGTAGTTTTTTAAAAAATTAATTATTATTCTCACAACCACCACAGCCTAAAAAATGTCTAATAGGACAAACTGTTGTAGTGGTGGTGGGGGTCAGGGAAATCATGGCTCAGACATTTTGGGGGGTGAAGATAAAGGTTTCCTACAGGTTGAAACTCTCTAAACCGGGACTCCCCGCCAGACCATGAATGTTGCTTAACCACAAAGTCCCGGTGGAGGGCGAGAGGCAGGAGAGCTGCGGGGACCAGACACCTAGCTGGGCTGGCTGCAGGGGAACTGGTGGCCAGGAGCCCTGCCCAGTTGGTGGCAGAGTGCCTGGAGCACTAGCGAGCTCTGACAGGACAATGGTAATCTGCGGTGGGGCTGGGAGCCCCAGCAGCAGGACTACGGGCTGCCGCAATAGGTGTGGTGGGGCAGGGAGTCCCAGATCAGCTGCAAGGAAGCTGGTAGGACTAGGCGCGCTACTGGTAGGGCTGTGGTCAGCTACGGTGGGGCTGGGAGCCCCCATGGTAGGACTGCAGACTGCAGCAGCAGGGCTGGAGGGCCAATCCCAGCATAGCAGTGGGCTGCTGGTAGGGCAGTGGGGCCAGTGGCAGAAGGGGAGCTGATGGGGAGGTTGATGGCCACCAGGAGAAGCCAGGTTGGGGGACAGAAATGACCTCTCCTGGTCTGGCAAAATCCCTTGTATGGGACCAATCAGATCCTGAGGGTGCCAGACCAGGGAAGTCCAACCTGTACTAGTATACAGATTTTATGAAAGGCAAGGATAACTTTGAATGTAAAAGTTCCCTCTCCTGATAGCTTCCCCCCTCCCCCCCAAAGGATCACTTAACAGAGATTGAAGGTCTGATTAGCTGTCTCATATGGGCAAACTGGGATTAAGGATCCCAACTTCAGACTCACTAGTTAAGGCAGGCTGGGATTGGGAAAAACATGACTATGATACCTTCAGTCTTTTGGGGGGGGGGGGGGGGGGTACATGAAAAGGCTACCTTGCTCTCCGCATTCCTCCTTCCCGTAGTCTATTTAGGGCAGACTCAAAATAAGAACAACTGGACTATTAGGTCCAATCCAAATGTACTGTGTGCCTACCTCAACAGCAATGATGTACTGTCCCGGATTGAAGTGTCATTAGAGGAGGTTTTGGAACAAATAGAAAAACTTAATGTTAACAAATCTCCGGAACCGGATGGCATTCATCCAAGGGTTCTAAAAGAACTCAAATGGGAAATTGCTGAGTGGTTTGTAACCTATCCTTTAAATCGGCTTCCGTACCTAATGACTGGAAGGTAGCCAACATGACACCAATATTTAAAAAGGGCTCTAGAGGCGATCCTGTCAATTACAGAATGGTAAGCATAACTTTAGTACCAGGCAAATTAGTCAAAACAATAGGAAAGAATAAAATTGTGAGGCATGTAGAACATAATCTGTTGGACAAAAGTCAACATGGTTTCTGTAAAGGGAAATCATGGCTTACTAATCTATTAGAGTTCTTTGAAGGGGTTAACAAACATGCAGACAAGGGGGTATCCAGTAGATATAGTATACTTAGATTTTCAGAAAGCCTTTGACAAGATCCCTCACCAAAGGCTCTTGTGTAAATTACATGGCCATGGGATAAGAGGGAAGGTCCTTTCTTGGATTGAGAACTGGTTAAAAGACAGGAAACAAAGGGTAGGAATAAGTGGTAAATTTTCAGAATGGAGAGGGGTAACTAATGGTGTCCCCCAAGGGTCAGTTCTGGGACTAATCCTTTTCTATTTATTCATAAATGATCTGGAGAAAGGGGTAAGCAGTGAGGTGGTAAAGTTTGCGGATGATACCAAACTGTTTAGGATAGTCAAGACAGAAGCAGACTGTGAGGGACTCCAAAAAGATCTCTCCAAACTGAGTGACTGGGCAACAAAATGGCAAATGAAATTTAATGTGGATAAGTGTAAAGAAATGCACATCGGGAAAAATAACCCCAACTATAGGTACAGTATAATGGGAGCTAATTTGGCTAGGACAAATCAGGAAAGAGATCTTGGAGTTATAGTGGATAGTTCTCTGAAAACTTCCACACAGTGTGCAACGGTGGTCAAAAAGGCAAACAGAATGCTAGGAATTATTAAGAAAGGGATAGAAAATAAGACACACAGTATCTTATTATAAAACTATGGTACGCCCACATCTTGAATACTGTGTACAGATGTGGTCTCCTCACCTGAAAAAAGATATTTTGGCCTTGGAAAGGGTTCAGAAAAGGGCGACTAAAATGATTAGGGGTTTGGAACGGGTCCCATATGAAGAGAGGTTAAAGCAACTGGGACTTTTCAGTTTAGAAAAGAGGAGACTGAGGGGGGATATGATAGAGGTATATAAAATCATGAGTGGTGTGGAGAGGGCGGATAAAGAAAAGTTATTTATTAGTTCCCATAATAGAAGAACTAGAGGACACCAAATGAAATTAATAGGTAGCAGGTTTAAAACTAATAAAAGAAAGTTTTTCTTCACACAGCGTGTAGTCAACCTGTGGAACTCCTTGCCAGAGGAGGCTGTGAAGCCTAGGACTATAACAGAGTTTAAAGAGAAGCTAGATAATTTCATGGAGATTAGGTCCATCAAAGGCTATTAGCCAGGGGATAGAATTGGTGTCCCTGGCCTCCGTTTGTCAGAGGCTGGAGAAGGATGGCAGGAGACAAAGCGCTTGATCATTGTCTTCGGTCCACCCTCTCTGGGGCACCTGGTGCTAGCCACTGTCGGCGGACAGGGTACTGGGCTGGATGGACCTTTGGTCTGACCCAGTACGGCCGTTCTTATGTTAAATGGGAAAAATGGCAGCTTAGTAAAAGGGACTCAGCTAAAACTAGAGTGGAGTAGAGAAATTTTAATTTAATCAAATTCCATTGGAATATGCAATACCACTGAAATTAAAATGCTTTGTGAAATTGAATTGATGTTTCTGGAATTTTGTTTTTTAAAACCAAGAAGAAAAGTTTTAATGATGTCAAAAATACCTTGTGTTTTGATATTTTTTTAAATGAAACATTCTCATTTTTTGTTTTGAAACTAATTTTTATTTTGTATTATGGTATGATATATATAAATTCTGAAAAAGTCAAAATTGAAATAAAACATTTTGAATTACCAGAAACAATAAATAAATAAATTTTCCTTTGTGGAGAACGTCAAAACTCTTGGTTTTGCACCAATTTGGAACTAAGCTAAGTTTTGGAAACTTAAAACCTTTAGCAAAACAGACTTTCTGTCCTCTACACAACTATAACTGTAACACTCCATATGCTTTTCCTTCCAAAGTCCCTGTCTAAGGAAATTTAAGGCTTTGTCTACAGTACACAGCTTTTAGCAAAATAGCCATTTCAACATGGCCATGTTGCTAAAAACTGGGCAGCGTCAATGCTATTTGTGGGCACTTTTGCGGACAAAATACTTCCATCCCCCCTACAAGTTGATCTGCATTGTTGAAAGGAGAGCATTCCTGCTGACCGCAAGCCATTTACACCGCCACTTGGGGAGAGGGAGACTAAAGCATCTGTGAATGACAAATATTTTGTCAATCAATTGGCAGTGGAGACAAAGCCTTAGATTTATTCTTGCACCTACCTACCCAACCTTTCACAGAAAGAAAACAAACTTCAGGGGGTAGCCAAGTTAGTCTGTACAACAGGGATGGACAATAATTTTTGCCTGGGGGCCACTTCAAAATTTTTTGAAGTAGCCCCGGGCCACCCTAGAAGGGGCAGGAGCCTAAACGAAAACAGGCGGGGCTACCCCACCCCCAGACCATGATTGGAACCCCTTCCCCGCCCTTCCCAATAGGCACACCCATGCCCTGAAAGAGGCTTCGCACGCTCCCCCACCCCCAGGCTAATCAGGGCCTGGCGGCAAGGGAGCGTGGGTAGCCTCCTACCGCCCTGCGAGGAGCACATGGCACTTTGAAGTGCTGTGGGCTCCTCGTAGGGCTGGGGCAGGGGGAAGGAAGCTTCATGCAGCTCCCCCGCACCCAGGCCCTGATTGGCTGGGGGAGGGGGAGTGCGCAAAGCCTCCTCTGTTCTCCCCCCCTCGCCTTCCTGAGAGCAGCACGCGGCACTTCAAAGCACCACATGCTAGTGACAGGGTGGGAGAAGGTTTCACATGCTCCCCCCGTCTCCATGTCTTAATTGGCCTGGGGTGGGGGAGCAGCAGGGCCTCCATGGGTCAGATCCATCCTCTTGGCGGGCCAGATCCGGCCTGTGGAGGCTCTTTTGCCTACCACTGCTGTATTGTATAAACTTAAAAAACAACAAAACATCTGGTAGTACTTTATAAACTAACAAAACATGTAGATGGTATCATGAGGTTTTGTGGGCACAACCCACTTCTTCATATGACCAATGTGGGATGCCAAATTGGAAGTTTTCATATTTGTAACTTTAAAAAAATAGATAAGACACAATGCCCACTAGAAAGGAAATTCAGCTCCTGTTAAGTACATAAAATGAAACTTATGGATTCGCATTTTTTATTTTTTTTGGAAATGACTGAATTCAGCAACTATCAAGTATATTTAGCAAAGGCAATTTGGCTGTAAAAGTGTTCTTTGATATTTTGAGAATCTATTGACAACTCTCTCCATAGTTATATGCTTTTGCATACAATTGTGAGATTACCAGAGATTAAAAGAAAAGCAGATCCAAAGTCACAGAAAGATTGGGAGTTTGCAAATGACCAAAGTGAAAATTAAGAATTTGTTATTATATTCGAAAAAATGCCCCAAACTGACAAGAACTAAAAAAGCCTGAATTAGTTTCCTCCTGTAGCAAACAGTAGAGATAGCAAAGTGAAGAATATTTTTTTAAATCAAGAATTTTACATGGAGACTTAACTGATTTGGGCCTGTCAGCCCATTAATACAGTTAACAATTTAACAATAATTTAAAATTGCCTTCTGAAAATATCAACTATGCTATCAAGTTAAAGTGCCATGTCAGCAAGTAGAGACAGGAACTGAGAAGACATTTCCAGAAAGCAACCCAAATTGAGGGGGAGGAGAGGAAAAAACACAGCAGAGGACAGGATATAACACAAATGTTAATACCTTCCAAAATGAATTCCACATAAAAACTGTACAAGAGACTAATGAATTACTGTATTTGACACAAACAAGAAGTTATCTCTAAGAAATTCAGTGATAATAGTGCTCTTCTACTGATGTCCTAACTCAAGGAAACCGGCAGCAACCAAGCAAGAACTCATTTTTTACCACAGAAGGGAACAGTAGGGAAAGGGGGGGAAAAAAAAGGACAGTCAAGCTTGAGTACTCCTAAAGCATACGGCTACAGGAAGGAAACAGGCAATCTGTACACCATTTAGGAGAGTGGGAGTCAAGTGAGTCACATTACATTCACAACTGATCCTCCCCTAAGTCTTGAAACAAAGCCCAGAAGAACAGAAGAAAAAGAAACAGTAGTGAAACACTTGCAAACTTTCATTACTACCCTGCAGGAAAGACGACTGCATATTTGGCATAAGCAGAAAAAAACTTGCTTCTTTGGAAGCTACTCTGGCCATGCAGAATATGCCAAGAGCTGCTTGATAGCCTCATTTTCTACCATCCATATTTATTAGAAGGATATTCAATTGGGAGGAACCACCGGTAAAAAGTTTGTAGCGGGGATGTACGCAACTCGAGTATTCGATAAGCATATGTTTATCAGATAGTCGACCAGTGATTTGACTAGTCGCCTCTCCCCCTCCTTATTGCCTCTATCAGAGAGAGGCAGCAAGGGAGGGAAGCAGAAGCTGATGCTCGGAGGAACACCTTCTCCGTGGGGCAGTTGGGCGCAGCAGGGAACAGGCAATGCTTCTGCCTTTGAAATGTATCAAGAGCAAGGCTCTTGGTACATTTCAAAAGCAGAAATGCCACAGGGAACATGGGGCGAATGGGGGACTCAAACAGTCCCTTGCTCGCCCTGTGGTACCCACGCGCTTTGCTTTTGAAATGTATGAGAGTCCCTCCAGGGCTCTTGTATTTTTGAAAAGCAGGGAGCACTGGGCCAGTGGGGGACTGCTTGAGTCCACCATTGGTCCCATGCTCCCTGCGGCACCTCCGCCTTTGAAATGTGGCGCTCTTGCTACATTTCAAAGGCAAGATACCCTCATCGACTAATCAAATAGTCGATGCAAATTCCATCGACTATTTGATTAGTTGATTAATCTAAATTTCACATCCCTAGTTTGTAAGAGATACCGATAATTACTGTCAGTTTATTTCCTTCTAACAACAGTCAATAAAAAGACACATGAATTCAAGTGACAAAATTTCTCCACAGATGAGTGAGCCTCAAGTCAGTGTGTTCACTATTCATTATGAGGGCAGCTGTGAATTGTACACACACAAATAATTTAGCTTCACCTTCCAAATCAGACAGTTTTGCTACACAACTCCTTAGGGACCTGTCCATATTAGAACTCATAGTCATGTTTGAAACAGTTTTCAGACTTTCAATGGTGCCAGTTTCTACCACACTGAAAACAATTATATAGTATGTAGTCAGATCCATGAGGGCAAATCTTTGCACCCTAATGGTGTCCTACTGAAGTCAATGGGGATTTACCAGTACAGATGCAAGCATAATACTGACAGACCGCAATCATCAGCAGGCAGGATTAAACCTGGGACCTCTGAAGCAAGGGTATGAGCCCTACTGTATGTGCTAAAAGCTATGTGTCTTTTCATAGAATAGTAGGACTGAAAGGGACCTCGAGAGGTCATCAAGTCCAGTCCCCTGCCCTCATGGTAGGACCAAATACTGTCTAGACCATCCCTGAGAGACATGTATCTAACCTACTCTTAAATATCTCCAAAGATGGAGATTCCACAACCTCTCTGGGCTATTTTTTTCCAGTGTTTGACTACTCTGACAGTTAGGAACTTTTTCCTAATCTCCCACCTAAACCTCCCTTGCTGCAGTTTGAACCCATTGCTTCTTGTTCTACCCTCAGAGGCTAAGGTGAACAAGTTTTCTCCCTCCTCCTTATGACACCCTTTTAGATACCTGAAAACTGCTATCATGTCAATCTTCTCTTTTCCAAACTAAACAAACCCAATTCTTTCAGCCTTCCTTCATAGGTCATGTTCTCTAGACCTTTAATCATTCTTGTTGCTCTTCTCTGGACCCTCTCCAATTTCTCCATCTTTTTCTTGAAATGTGGTACCCAGAACTGGACACAATACTCCAACTGACGCCTAACTAGCACAGAGTAGAGCAGAAGAATGACTTCTCGTGTCTTGCTCACAACACACCTGTTAATGCATCCCAGAATCATGTTTGCTTTTTTTGCAACAGCATCACACTGCTGACTCATGTTCAGCTTGTGGTCCACTATAACCACTAGATCCCTTTCTGCCGTACTCCTTTTTAGACAGTCGCTTCCCATTCTGTATGTGTTCCTTCCTAAGTGGAGCACTTTGCATTTGTCTTTTTTAAACTTCATTCTGTTTGCCTTAGACCATTTCTCCAATTTGTCCCAGAACATTTTGAATTATGACCCTATCCTCCAGATTAGTTGCAGCCCCTCCCAGCTTGGTATCATCTGCAAACTTAATAAGCGTACTTTCTATGCTAATATCTAAATTTTTGATGAAGATATTGAATAGAGCTGGTCCCAAAACAGACCCCTGCGGAACCCCACTTGTTATACCTTTCCAGCAGGATTGTGAACCATTAATAACTACTCTGAGTACGGTTATCCAGGCAGTTATGCACCCACCTTATAGTAGGCCCATCCAAGTTGTATTTGCCTAGTTTACTGATAAGAATATCACGCGAGACCGTATCAAACGCCTTACTAAAGTCTAAGTATACCACATCCACCGCTTCTCCCTTATCCACAAGACTCGTTATCCTATCAAAGAAAGCTATCAGATTGGTTTGACATGATTTGTTCTTTACAAATCCATGCTGGCTATTCCCTATCATCTTGCCACCTTCCAAGTGTTTACAGATGATTTCCTTAATTACTTGCTCCATTATCTTCCCTGACACAGAAGTTAAACTAACTGGCCTGTAGTTTCCTGGGTTGTTCTTATTTCCCTTTTTATAAATGGGCACTATATTTGCCCCTTTTCAGTTTTCTGGAATCTCTCCTGTCTCCCATGATTGTCGAAAGATGATAGCTAGAGGCTCAGATACTTCCTCTATCAGCTCCTTGAGTATTCTAGGATGCTTTTCGTCAGGCCCTGGTGACTTGCAGGCATCTAACTTTTCTAGGTGATTTTTAACTTGTTCTTTTTTTATTTTATCTTCTAAACCTACCCCCTTCCCACTAGCATTCACTATGTTAGGCATTCCTTCAGACTTCTCGGAGAAGAACGAAATAAAGAAGTCATTAAGCATCTCTGCCATTTCCAAGTTTCCTGTTACTGTTTCTCTCTTCTCGCTGACTTGTGGGCCTACCACCCTGTCCTTGACTTCCTCTTGCTTCTAATGTATTTATAAAAAGTCTTCTTGTTTCCCTTTATTCCCATAGCTAGTTTGAGCTCATTTTGTGCCTTTGCCTTTCTAATCTTGCCCCTGCATTCCTGTGTTGTTTGCCTATATTCATCCTTTGTAATTTGTCCTACCTTCCATTTTTATATGACTCCTTTTTTATTTTTAGATCATGCAAGATCTCGTGGTTAAGCCAAGGCGGCCTTTTACCATATTTTCTATCTTTCTGACACAGCGGAATAGCTTGCTTTTGGGCCTTTAATAATGTCCCTTTGAAAAATTGCCAACTCTCCCTCAGCTGTTTTTCCCCTCAGTGTTGATTCCTATGGGACCTTACCTATCAGCTCTCTGAGCTTACCAAAATCCGCCTTCCTGAAATCCATTGTCTCTATTTTGCTGTTCTCCCTTCTACCCTTCCTTAGAATTGTGAACTCTATGATTTCATGATCACTTTCACCCAAGCTGCCTTCCACTTTCAAATTCTCAACCAGTTCCTCCCTATTTGTTAGGATCAAATCTAGAACAGCTTCCCCCCCGGTAGCTTTTTTTTTTTTTTTTTTTTTTTTTTAAGCTAAAGCTGCAGCAGATTCATCTTTTGGAGCTGAGCTAGGTGACACTAAAGGGGGACAGAGCACCACATCAAGCACACGTGAATTATGCAAGCATCCACCCACAGAGTTCTGTTCACAGGACTAGGGATTATATTCAACAACTGCAGTGGAAGCTTGCTAGAGCTGGATTTGACAACTTTGTGGTTTGAAAAAAAAAACATTCTTGTCCACTCTGGGGCATCAAACCACATTGGTAGAACTGTGGTAAAAAATAGTTCTCAAGCATGATGTTGCCAGGGCCATGTTTAATCAGCTTTGAATACAGTTTGTGCTCCAGCACATACAAATCTTCAGGGTAAATTTGCAATGCATGGCGAACAGTTCTAGCCACACGGTTCCTATTAAAATCAACAGGAATTATGTATCTAAAAATCTGCACAACCCTTTGAAAATGTCTTATTAATGTCTGAAAACCTAGACATTTGAAACTCTCTTGTCCCCTTATCTATTAACAGTTGTTTCTCCATATGCTTAAACTATGATAAACTCAGATAAACTATCAAACACAATTTGATAGATTTTTCTGCATCAGACACAAATAATGAAAGGTTTTCAAATATGTCCAAGTCCCCCCGTAGTTGCTTTTTCTCAATACTGGAGATTTATGAAAAGCTGCCTGCCTCTCATCATTTTAAAATTGGTTGACTTCCACCCGAAGCTTAATGCTAATCACCCCTTTCCACCCATTAGAAAAGGGAAACCAAGTGCTAGATTAACGATAGCAGCACAGCTGCACCAGAACAACTACGCTGCTGTAACGCATCTGGTGAAAACACTATATGCTCATTCACACTCCTGTATGACAAACTATACTGACATAACCTGAAGGGTTTCCAAGCCTTTATAAAAATGCACTCTCTTCACTTTATTTCTTTTCTGTCATCTATCTAAAGATGACCTGCCAGTCCCTCTGCAGTAGCTAGTATCAGAGCAGTTCAAAATCCAGTTGGCACACAGTGCTTGTTAAATATTGCATAATTCCAGGGCTCCAATTCTTTTGATGTCCTCGTCACTAGGTCTCATTAAATCCTGTTCACACTGATGAGTTCAAAGAGTCTTTGAGTCAGTTTGAGCAGCGGCAGCAGCGGACTTGGGGAAGCAGCGCAGAGCAGCTCCAATTGTCCGGCTGGCCAGAGCACTTCTGGGTTCCAGTTGGTGCCGGACTATTGGGAATGCCGGACCACTGGATGCCAGACAATTGGAGTTATACTGTAACAACTTTTGCACCAAGACCCTAAATTCCCTTTGGTAATCTTGTATTTTCTTTTTAGCACATCCCCCCCCCCCCCCAAATAGTCATATTAAAAGACATCCTGGTTTTATTATTGGAAATATCAGAGAAAGAAAAGGAGAATATTACAAGGCTATCCAATTTACACTTTTTTCTACCATGGAAACAAAGTTAGCTGTTTCAATGCACCACCCTCCTGCTATTGACTTGCCCTAACTTTCCAAGTTTAGAATGTGGACTATGAAGATTACTTTACTCCATTTTCACAACGCCCTAGGAACATTCTCTAGTATTTAAGATTTGTGAACTGTTGAGAATGAAACAGAAAAAGAAAACAATGATTTCAAATGAGACCTGAACTCTTGTCAGGGAAAAATACACATATTTAATGAGGAGGACAAATGTGCAACTATCAATAGTAAATCACAGTGATGTAGTAAAGAAAGGAAGAACTATATCAGTGACTATAACTGAGGATGCAGGGATATAATGGAGTATTCTTGGCCAAAGGGAACAGAAACTGGCGTACAAATAACTGAAATTTAGTCCACTGACAGAATGATTCAAGGTTTATACAGATCCTTGAGATATCTGCATGGCTAGCCTGCACTTTTAAGCAACAATGCAGTGACCACCGTGATGGTTTTAATCCAATACCTTTTGTTAACAAATCCCCAAGCACACTAATTTAGAAATCACTTGATTCTCTGAATATGTATTTGGCAGGATCAAGATTCCATGTACTATAGTATTGATTAAACCAGTGCTTATATTTTTATTTTTAAAAAATTATGCTTTTTTTGGAATATATTTTCTTCTTGATGTACGCATGTAACTGCCATTAGCATTTATAGGAATGAAGTGCCATATCCACAGTACACAGATTTATTTACTGAGAGTGATAATTGAAATGTACAGAGCTGTACCAATTTACATTTCTATTATCAAGTTTATTTACCTCTTAACTGGAAAATCCTTACATTTTTCCAATACTTCATTTAAAACAGAAACTTCTGAAGTCTGCACAATTTATCAGGAGATTAAGGGATGAGCTCAATGGGGAAAATTCTTGACTGAAGCTGTCACTGTTCTCTGCTGCCAAAAATACCCCTACCCAGAGCAGAGCTGGTTCTACAGAAGTCCCAGCATAGAAGTTATTCTGGGACAGGCCAGAGTGGGTGTGATATGGTGGGCAGTTGGAATAGATGCGTATCTGCATATCTGATGGGGCATGCGTACCTGCACTAGTAAGGAAAGTAGAAGTCCCAGCTGCTAAGGCTGCCAGATCGTTGAACCAAAAATACCGAACACCTTCTCCCACAAAAAAACACCTGGGAAAAAATTCTGTTGAAGAAAAAAAAAGGGAGGGGGAGGGGAGATAAAAGTTGCTGAGCAAAAAAAACCCAGTATGGCCCCTTTCAGAGTGAGTGCAGTCAGAATAGGTATAGGAACAGGGGAGTCGTTGAGCACTAAGACCCCCCAGGGAAGGCAACTGCTTCCCCTTGGCCTTTTTGCGGGCAGCCATTTTGTGTTCTTAGTTAGAACTTCGCTTCCCTGTGGAACCAAGTAAGCATGGGGTCTGGGAGCAGGGGGGTGTTGGGGACCCGGGGGAGGAGGCCAGGCACTGAGTGTGTGGTAGGGTTGCCAGGTGTCCGGTATTTTCGCCTCCTGTCTGGGGGAGGAAATCAGGAAATACCGGACATTTTAGGTGTCCGGTATTTTCTGAATTTTTTTTTTACTGGACAGGAGGCAAAAATACTGGAAGGTCCAGGTTGATACCGGACACCTGGCAACCCTAACAGCTGCATTAAGCATGAAGGGAAGCAACCCCTGACTGAAGAGATCCTGAGGCCCACATGGGAGACCAAATGCCTGCAGCCAGTCATCAGAGTCGCAATGAGCTCCTTGGAGCAGGAACTTGGAGACCCCAAAGATGAACAGATCTCAGCTTCAGGTCATTTAAGACATCAAACTACTACTGGTCTTTCATTCTTAATCAAAAGGATCTTACCAATTTTTTTTTATTTAGTTTAAAAATACACTTGGCCACAAAAATGACTGTGAAGCTAGCACCTTTGAACTGCCCATATCTGCTTGTATATGTATTCCTGGTTGCATTACTTACAAAACCAAATCTTTATCATGGCTAACACCACAGAACCAGTTCATCTGTGGATGGTCAAGTGACATCAACAGAATTAAACTATCAGTGCTGACTCAACTGTTATTGTTACTGATGGCAATGAGACCAAACCTGCAGTCCTGACAAGTTTTGTTCTGATCTAGAAATTAGCAAATTTAGAATTGCTATGTACTCTAAACATAAAATATTTATTAACTGCAGGGGTTCAGATAAGAGTAACTAAAATTACCACGAGTTGGAGGGATTCATGAGAGGAAAAAACACCTTAATATAAATAGCTTGGCAAGTAAACAAATATGATATTAAGCATCAGGGGTGGGGTGGAGGAAGAGATAATCTCTGAAAAATAGGACAAGGGGTATACTAAGGAGAAATGAGATGAAATTAAACAAAAAAAAATTAGCCTATCAGGAAATTTTTCTACCAGTATGTAGTGTTTTTAAAAAGTATTTTCCCAATATACAATAAGGCAGATGGCAAACTGTTGACTACTATGAAAACATTATAGTTTTACTGCAACTTTTTCTTTCCACTCTTTCACCCTCTCTTCCCATTTGCCCATTTCACCTACCTCTCATGGACTACTAAGCGTATCAGTTAATTGTATACTCAACTACTTGTTTACATCCCTATTTTAAACTCAACTATTTGCATTCTGCCCCACCTCCTTCTTGCTGCCTCTGTATCAGTGGCATGGGTGTGTGTGTGGGGGAGGGGGGGGGAGCAGGAGATGGTGCTGGGGCAGAGCCAGCTTAAAAGTTGGTTCCTCCTATCACCGGCTCCGCGGTACTGCCTCTCCCTCTCTGCTGCTACCTCTGATGGGAGGGGCAGGGAAAGCTGCCATGAAGCAGCCTCTGCCCCCGGTGAGCCCCCATGGACAGAAGCTGCTCTGTGGGATGTGGAGCAACCTCTGTCTGCAACGACCTTGGGTCTGCCACGGGTAGAGGCTGCTTTGCGGCAGCAGCCTCTGTCCACGGAAGGTTCAAGGTCCCCACAGACAGAGGTTGCTCTGCCTGCTGCAGAGCAGCCTCTGTCTCCGGCAAACTTGGGCTTGTTATGGACAGAGGCTGGTCTGAGCTCCTCACAGACAGAGGCTGGAGAAGGAGTTGCTGCCGAACTAGGCTCTGCCCACAGCCAGACTGGGCCACTGCAGACAGAGGCTGCTTCACAGCAGCATCCCTCCCCTTCATCCCCGCAGCAGCCTCTGTCTGTGGGAAGCTCAGACCCCCCATGGACAGTGTCTCTGCTGCCATCCTGTGCTGCTGCCTTGTATCAGACAGAGTGGGGGTGGGCAATAATTTTTGATGAGGGGCCACTCCAAGATTTTGGAAAGTGGTCAAGGGCCACACTTTTCTGTGGAGCAGGGCAAGATCTAGAATGGAGGCTGGTCGCAGAAGGACACACAGGGTAAGGGACTGGAGTGCAGGAGACGGTGTAAGGTCTGAGAGGGAGAAAGGAGGGAGTTGTGATCAGGGTCACGGGATTGGGGTGTAGGGTCAGGGAGGGGATATGAGTGCAGGAGAGGATTCTGACCTGGGGGAGGGGCACTAGGAAAGGATACAAAGTCTGGGAGGGAGCTGTGACCTGGGAGAAGGAGAAAAGGGGATGAGGACTGCAGTGGGTGTGGGTGGTGACTTGGGGCAGGAGAATGGGGTACAGGGTGTGAGATGCTGTTTCGGTGCAGGAGAGGATTCTGGCCTGGGGGAGGGATGTATGAGGGGGTACAGGGTCTGGGAAGAGTTGTGACCTGGGGCAGGGGGATGCAGAGGGTTTGGATGGTGACCTGGGAGAGGGAATTGGGGTGCCAGAAGCAGACTCTGGCTGGGGGACACTTATCTAAGCCAGCAGCCCTGCAGCACCCCAAAGCAGGCTGGGCTCCCTGCTTCCCGTAGCACTGCTTGAAACTGCAGGCTGCTCCCTCCACGTGGCTCTCAGCTCCCAGAGGGGAAAGAGATTTGAACTGCTTCCATCTACCAGACCAATCTCTCAGCTCCTAGGCTGGTTGTTTCCAGTCAATAGGAGCTGAGAGGTTGCCGGGGGTCTGTTCCCTATTGGCTGATTGTTTCTGGCCAATAGGGACTGAGGATTGGGATGGGGGCGGGGAGATTGCAGGACACTTCCCCTTCCCGGCAGAGCAGACAGCCGCATGAACTGCACTTTAAACAGCACAGCTGAGTGCCTCAGGGTCCTGGCAGGGTGGTCAGCAGGACAGATCCAGTGGCTTGGTGGGCTGGATCCAGTCCCTCAGGCCGTATTTTGCAGAGCCCTGAGGGGCGGGGGGAGAGAGAGAGAGAGGCTGCACTGCAGAGATGATGTGTGGGGGGGGGAGGGGGGAGAGGAGGGGACCTGGCTTTTAAGCTCCTGCTTTCCCCCCTTGCTTCCACGGATATCTATGATTGGTTAATCATATACTTGACTATTAATTAACATCCCTAGTCAGTAGTTTCAATATGAACCAGGTTTTACAAAGGTGTATAACATGGCCTTACAAAATGTGTTGCAGGCTGAAGCTTGGTATATAATGTTTTAGCTCAAGAATTATGATTATTCTTATGCATGGGAACACAAAAGAACAACCCTTATGGGGAAGCAGCTAATATATATACATGGTAGCCACTGGTCTAAACTAAACATCACTGGGCAACTATTTCTTCCTCTCTCATTAGTGGTTTAACTCTTACTATGTACCGCTACCATTATGTGAGAAGTGACATTTAAAACTGAGGTAATATTAATTATACAGGTACAGTGAAGCAATTCAATTTCCTAACTTTTTGTTTAACAAATTAACAAACAAACCTTAAATGAAGCAGCCTCCGTTATAATCTGGTGAATCCTAACACTTCTGAATAATGCAAGTGGAAGCGATAGATAATTATACTATATACTATAGTGACCCAGTCCCTTGAAATGAAGCCAAATTCACTTTCAGCCGTACTAGTGCAACCGGTAGCCACTTCCCATTATTGAATCACTCATTCCTTAACAGCTGTGAGGGAAAAAATACATACAGTTCATATTTATGCATTTCATGCACAAAGGCATTAATTCCAAGATTATTTTTACTATGAAACTAAACAGAAATAGAAATTAAAGGATTGGTCTCCAGAACATGTTGTACAATGATTTACAGTAGATTAACCCTCACGTTATTGTCAATACCACTTTGCATTTAAGGTCTAAACATGCTTTACAAACATCAAACACAGACTGATGGACTGAAAAGCCTGGGACTATTCAGGTTAGAAAGAGGTGAATAAGAAGGGATGTAATAAAGGACTACAGCATAATATATGATATAGACTGAGGCTGTTAATCTGGCACTCCTATTTACTCTTTGAGTACAAAAACAGGGAGATTGTTCCTGTTCAATTTAACTAACTTAAAACTTATAAAAAGGAAAATGTCTTTTACACAGTGCATAATAAACTTATTATCAAGATCACCAATTTTCATCAGTACTTTGGCGATAACAAGAAATGGAGGAAAGGTGTAAAGATCATAGCAGGGTTTAAACAAGTTGCTGAAACAGTATTGAACATGTATCAGAGGGGTAGCCGTGTTAGTCTGAATCTGCAAAAGCGATGAGGAGTCCTGTGGCACCTTATAGACTAACTGAAGTGTAGGAGCATAAGCTTTCGTGGGCAAAGACCCACTTCGTCACGAAGTGGGTCTTTGCCCACGAAAGCTTATGCTCCTACACTTCAGTTAGTCTATAAGGTGCCACAGGACTCCTCATCGCTTTAGTATTGAACATGTTTTATCTTTGATTACATCTCCAGCTACATAATATTCAGCACTGGTTCAGCTAAACATCTTGACGACAGCCATATTAGTAAAGAAAAAACTTAAAAAACACCAAATAGTCCTGCAGCACTTTAGAGACTAACAAAAAATGTCAATAGTATCATGAGCTTTTGTGGGCATAACCCACTTCTTCAGATGAAACATTAGTAAAGGTTCTATTTGATAGTGTAGACACGTGTCAAATCATAGAACCATGATCCGGTTCAACACCAAGTTTAATTACATATTCATGCTACAGTTTGAATGAATGAAATATTACATACAAGGAAACTCAAGCTACAATGCTGCTGTTTTTTTTCTCTTTAGATTCTAGAATATAGACAGGGTGCACATGAGCAAACTCAATCTAATACAACAGGGGAAAAATTGCATTGCAAAGCAAAATTAAACTTAAATCACCATTTCCCCTTCGAGTGATGGTCACCATTAGCCTCAACTTCCCTCCTTTAATCATACCCAGGGTCAGTCAATACTGTATCTCTGAAAGCAAGGAAGCCATCAGTTCTGCTTCACCCTCCCACCCCAGGCTCCCCACCACCCTTCCACCCCATAGTATATATGACATTGTTTATTTATCTCAGTAGGAAACACAGCTTCACTAAGATGGGTTCGATTTTAGACCGGGGTGGGCAAAAGGGCCTCCATGGGCCAGATCCAGCCTGCCAAGCAAGTTGATCTGGCCTGCAGAGGCCTTGCCATTCACCCTATCTCCATTCTGAAAGGAGAATGCGGCGCTTAGAAGCACTGCGGCCCTCGCAAGGCGGGAGGATACTTTGTGAGCTCTCCCCTGTCCATAGGCCAATCAGATTTTGGGACTATGGGGGAGCATGCGAAGTCTCCTCCCACCCTGCCAGAAGCACACAGCACTTCTAAGTACTGTGCACTCCCTGCAGGGCAGGGGCAGGGTGGGAGGAGACTTTGCATGTTCTCCCTGCCCCGAGACCAATCAGGGCTCGGGGGAGGAGGGAACGCGTGATGTCTCCTCCCACCCTGCCTGGGGCTCAGCACTTAAAGTCAACTGCCAGTTGCTGCTCAGCTGGCCATTGACTCTAAGCACGGTGCTTCTTTGCAGGGTGGGGGCAGAGAGCGAGAGATTTCATGTGCTCCCCCTCCCCAGGCCCTGACTGACCTGGGGTCAGCGGGGGGGGGGGGGGGAATACGCAAAGTCTCCTCCCACTTCCAGGGGCATGGCTACCTAAAGGGAACCGCCAACTCTTCAGAACAGATGGCGGTTCTCCGGGAGGTGTGTGTGTTGGGGAGGGGGGGGGGACGGTTGAATGTCATATATACTATGGGGTGGCGGGGAGGCTGGGGTGGGAGGGTGAAGCAGAACTGATGGCTTCCTTGCTTTCAGAGATATAGTGCACTCCCTCACCCTCAGACCAATCAGGGTCTGTGGATGGGGAAGCACAGAAGTGACCTGGCCCCGCCCCTTCCACCTGAGGCTCTGCTCCTTCTGGGGCAGCCCAGGGCCACTTAAAAAATTTCTCAAGTGGCCCCCGGTCAAAAATTATTGCCCACCTCTGTTTTAGATTTTGTAAGAACAAGTCAGGATTTTCACTATTGTTGCCATCACTTTTTTCAATACTATGTTGACCTGGCAAAAGCTCTAAATGAACATAGATACTTCATAGGCCAGGAAAGTACAGATACTCACTGTAACAGGGTGCGGTCACAAATGACCCCTCGGGGGTGTCTCCCAGAGTGCTGACACAGCCACTGACACCCACCTTTGCACTCTCTGGGGCTCCTCACCACCCAGTCCTGCTAGACCAGCTCTGCTGGTCTCCCCCAGCTAAGGCCCTTGCCCCCACCGAGAAGCAGTACAGACACTGAACCATTTCAGATCCAAGTAGAGTGTAGTTTAGGGCCCAGCCTCCTGAGGTAGCACTCCCCAGATCGGATTAAACCCCAAAGAATTAGGTATGCTACCTTTAACAATGAAAGGGGAAATGTGCACACTGGTTGCCCCCCCAGGTAACAATTACTTACTAAGTTTGATAGAAAATAAAAATGATTTATAGGCTCATAGACTTTAAGGTCAGAAGGGACCATTATGATCATCTAGTCTGACCCCCTGCACAGTGCAGGCCACATAATCTGACCCACCCCCTCCTAGAATAATCCTCTCATCTATATCTCAGACAACTGAAGCCTTCAAATACTTTTAAGACCCCAAGATGCAGAGAATCCTCCAGCTGTGATCTGTACCCCATGCTACAGAGGAAGGCGAAAAACCTCCAGGGCCTCTGTCAATCTACCCTGGAGGAAAATTCCTTCCCAACCCCAAATATGGTGATCAGCTAAACCCTGAGCATGTGGGCAAGACTCACCAGCCAGACATCCAGAGTTCTCTATAGTAACTCCTATCATCCCTCCATTGTCCTATTTACCACTGATAATGAATGGTCAATTAGTTACCAAGATCATGTTATCTCATCAAACCATCCCCTTCATAAACCCATCTAGTTTAATCTTGAAGCCAGATAGATCTTTTGCCCCCACTACTTCCCTTGGAAGGCCGTTCCAGAACCTCACTCCTCTAATGGTTAGAAACCTTCGTCTAATCTCAAGTCTAAACTTCCTACTAGCTAGCTTATATCCATTTGTTCTTGTGTCCACATTGGTATTAAGCTTAAATAATTCCTCTCCCTCCCTGGAATTTATCCCTCCAATATATTTAAAGAGTGCAATCATATCCTCCCTCAGCCTTCTTTTGATTAAGGTAGACAAGCCAAGCTCCTTGAGTCTCCTTTCATAAGACAGGATCATCCTAGTGGCCCTTCTTTGCACCTGTTCCAGTTTGAATTCATCCTTCTTAAACATGGGAGACCAGAACTGCACACAGTATTCCAACTGGGGTCTCACCAATGCCTTGTATACTGGCACTAACACCTCCTTATCCCTACTGGAAATACCTCGCCTAATACATCCCAAGACCGTATTAGCCTTTTTCATGGCCATGTCACAACGGCGGCTCATAGTCATGCTATAATCAACCAGGACTCTGAGGTCCTTCCCCTCCTCCGTTACTTCCAACTGATGTGTCCCCAGTTTATAACTAAAATTCTTGTTATTAATCCCTAAATGTATAACCTTACACTTCTCACTATTAAATTTCATCCTATTGCTATCACTCCAATTTACAAGGTCATCCAGATCTTCCTGTATGATATCCCGATCCTTTTTTGAATTGGCAATAGCTCCCAACTTTGTGTCATCTGCAAATTTTATCAGGACACTTCTACTTTTGGTGCCAAGGTCAGCGATAAAAAGATTAAATAAAATTGGCCCCAAAACTGATCACTGAGGAACTCCGCTAGTAAGCTTCCTCCAACCTGACAGTTCACCTTTCAATATGACCCGCTGTAGTCTCCCCTTTAACCAGTTGCTTATCTACCTCTCAACTTTCATATTAATCCCTTTCTTTTCCAATTTTACCAATAATTCCCCATGTGGTACTGTATCAAATGCCTTACTAAAGTCGAGGTATATTAGATCCACTGCATTTCCTTTATCTAAAAAATCTGTTACTTTCTCAAAAAAGGAGATCAGGTTGGTTTGGCACGATCTACCTTTTGTAAAACCATGTTGTAATTTGTCCCAATTGCCATTAGCCTCAATGTCTCTAACTACTTTCTCCTTCAAAATTTTTTCCAAGATCTTGCATACTACAGATGTCAAACTAACAGGCCTATAGTTACCCGGGTCGCTTTTTTTTCCCCTTTCTTAAAAATAGGAACTATATTAGCAATTCTCCAGTCAAATGGTACAACCCCTGAGTTTAGAGATTTATTAAAAATTTTTGCTAATGGACTTGCAATTTCATGTGCCAGTTCCTTTAATATTCTTGGATGAAGATTATCTGGGCCCCCCGATTTACTCCCATTAAGCTGTTCAAATTTGGCTTTTACCTTGGATATGGTAATATCTACCTCCATATCCTTAGTCCCATTTGTTATGTTACCATTATCCCTAAGCTCTCCATTAGCCTCATTAAAGACTGATGCAATGTATTTGTTTAGATATTGGGCCATTCCTAGATTATCCTTAACCTCCACTCCATCCTTAGTAATTAGCGGTCCTACTACTTCTTTTTTTGTTTTTTTCCTATTTATATGGCTATAAAACCTTTTACTATTGGTTTTAATTCCCTTTGCAAGGTCCAACGCTACCTGACTTTTAGCCTTTCTCACTTTGTCCCTACATGCTCTAACCTCATTAAGGGGGAAGCAGTAGGATTTAAGTAGTAATAAGTGAGAATAGGCAGAGCAAAGTAAGTTACAAATCAAAAGAAACAAAAACGCTTGGCTAATTCTACACTGAAATCTCAGTACAAACTCTTCAAACTTACACTAAAACCTCTTTTCCAGCTGCCCCTCCAAACCAAGGCTGTCTCCCCCACCCTGGGGTCTCAGGCTCCTTCCTTCAGGTGCAGTCCAGCCAAAAGACTAAGGCCTCTCTTTCCTACTCTTTTTTTAAGGAGTTGAGGCCACTCCCTACCAACCACTGCTCAGACTCAAGAACAAAAGAGATTGTTTAACAGTTGAGGGTAACACCCTCCATGTCTCTCATTCACACATTTGAAACCCACAAAGTATTCCCCACTCCATTTGTCTAATTTTACACACAATGATACGTACATTAGAGTAAGATAAACAGAAACAGCGGATCATGACATGAATATGGACGTGTTACACAAAATAATTCGCTCAAAGCACCTTTGAGTAATATATATTCATGTCCATAAGTCCATTTCATAAAGCATGACGGGGGGAAGTGTCCACCACACTCACACACTCCATTACCAAGATTTGGTCAAGTCATCCAATCTCCCATAACATCTTCCTTCTATTTTATGGTTACATTTCCAGAAGTAAAGTGTTCTAGCATTATTTTACAGCAAAAAGATATCTATGTACCAGATGTCATCGCAGGAGGACCATCTAATCATGATGAATTAGGCAGACATACATAATTAGTAAAAAAATACCAGGATCAGGGCACAGCATGTAACCTCAAATTACGTTTAGCTCTTGAGCAACTGGACAATGTGACTGTGCTTGTCCCTGTTGAAGTGCAATTTATTTGGTAGTTTGGTTACCCTGCCTTGAAAGAAGTAATCACTTTCTCCACAGCAGAAAGTAAACCATCATGAGAGCAGTGATCTGAAGAATGGGGATGAAGAAGCCACACATGGAACATGCAGGAAACCTCTGGGGACAATGAACTCTTTCATCAAGACACTATCGAATGAGGATAAAGCACGTTTGGTAAAAGAAAAATTGGCCAACCGAATTGAAAGTGGAGGCTATGTAGAAGAATTATGTTTTAAGAGTAGCTTTTCTTGAGACTGAAGATATGTCACTCCTAACAGAGATCACACATAAGGGAATGTAAATATTCCTGTCATTAAGCGCATACCTATACTTCATAGGGTTGTGTGTTTGACAGTTACACTGTCATAATTTTAGACTGTTAAACCTCTGCTCCAGGGTTTATAAAAGATCAGAACACTTGCCACTCTCAGTGCAGGTAGAATGAGATAAAGTGGTTGTGCAGTTCATTTTTCTTTATAATTACACTCCATTAACCTTCCATATGAGAGCTTCCCTATGCTTTCATACCAGCAGCACCAACTGGCTGTGTTTGATAAGGCTCAACAGCGTCTGCAAGTCTAGCATGTGTAACAAAAAGAATACTTTAATACCACAGACTTAAGCAAAAACATATGTAGCTCTGTTACACATACACATCCTCTTTTAAACTATGGGAATACATGATCTGGATCATGCATACCAAATGCAAATCTACAAATCAGAGAAAGTATTCACTCTATTAAACTGAATATTACTATGCTTTTCCTTCACTGTAGAGTCTTCAAGAAACACTTTTTTAGAGTATTAAAGCATATGGAGCAATATAAAAGAAGGTGACCCTAAATTATGAATACATCTGCAACTAGAGTATAGCAAAAGGGAAATTTCTAAAATTAAATCTCTCCATGTACTTATCAGTATATTTTTTAAAAAGAAATCAGCATGGTTAACAAACAACACTAGATCTATCTATAGCCTTCTCAACAGTGACCACATAAATGATAGGCTCCTCTGAAAGAGAGACTTATCCTATTAATAATATATTCTCTGTGAGATTTTAACCAGTGCCAGGAATACTGTTTTCCATGTGCACAAAAGTAGATTAGCATTTGTGTACATTGAGCAATGCTGCTGGAACATGCTTTTGCAGATAAAAGGGAAACCAATTTGGTAAAGAGGAACTATGGGCAATTAATCTGCAACAGAATCTGAATTATTTGAAAAACAAACTTGTGCCATAACACCTGCTCTTAACAATGGTATTTATGATATCCACTGGCATCTTTAAAATATTTAAAAATACTTACAAATTATTTGGAATCAAGAAGTTGTGCACACAATTGGCGTATAGAATTATTACTGTAATTAATCTTCTCTCCCACCATTCTCCCTCTAGCTGTTTGTTAGGCTGTGCTACTGCATCTTCATAGACAGAAATATATTAAAATAATATTACTTTGTAGATACATTTTGGTAAACTTCAGCTAGCTTTTCTGGTTTTGTGGGCTTTTAAAAAAAATCTTGGTAATTCTGGAGTTCCTGAAACAGGACATCTTGGCCCTTCAAGACAAGCAATAGGCTGAGCACTGCTCTAGATCCTAGGATCAGCCCAGAAGCACTGAAATCCAAGCAGATTTTGTAGGGCTGATATGAATTGGAAAACAGGATAGCAATATAAAAATTCCAGTTGACTGAGGGGAAACTAAGGCAGAACTGCTTTATGAAAAGAAAGTTAAAGCACTACTATAGTGTAGGGATGTTAGATATCATTTAATTCAATAATCTAACTGCACCAAATCTTAACAGTTACATGATTAGTCAATGGTCCCCAGGGTCTGATACAGAGGCAGCAGGGCGGAGCGACAGCAACTTCGGTCTGCAGGAGGTCCGAGCTCCCTAGAGACAGGGGCTGCGCCAACATCCCACCCGCCTCCCCCCAGCACTGCTGACTTTGATACATCTGAGACAGAGGTAGCGGGGGGAGGGGGGGGCGCAGGGAGGGCTCTGCAAAGACAGTGCTGGTGAGGAGCTTAAAGCCAGCTTCCTGCATGTACTAGCTCATGCCTGCCACCCTCACCTGCAACACTGCTGTCTCTCTATCAGAGGCAACAGTGCAGGGGTTGGAGGGGCAGGCGGCTCTGCCGGAATTCAGAGGAAGCAAGGGACAGAGTGTGTTTAGTCATTTGGATTAACCGAGAAGCCCATGCTTATTGATTAATCATTTACATGACTATACACTAACATTCCTACGATAGTACCCGAACTGAAACTCCTTATAGGACTTGATTTTCAGAGAGAGAATACACAACACTCTGAACATCATATTACTTTAATGTCTTCAATAAGGCACCCAAAATGACTAGCTGCTTTTGAAGATCTTGTACTTCCTTTCTCAGATTGTACTGAATTTAATAATGCCAATTCAGACTATAGTACAGCCTAGTCTAACCTAACCTTATAGCCAAAGTCTTTATGACACAGTAAGCTCAATCAAAATTCACATTTTAATCTAATACTCTGGTTCCGAAACTGAGAAGCTGAAGAGCACTTACTGTAGGACTGCAGAAAGCTGACCAGTCACAGGGTACTGGTTCTCTTCTTTATTTATATCTTCTAAATAGCTTTTATAAGAAATTACAAATTTATAAATACTAGCTTCGGGGGTAGCTGAGTTAGTCTGTACAGGAAAAAACAACAAACGGTCTGGTAGCACTTTATAGACTAACAAAATACTAGAAAATTTACCCTGCATTGCTTGGGTTCTAACTCAGTTTTTGTTTTTTGGAAAATAAAATGAAAATGCATACACTTTATTTGAATCGTTGTTATGGAGTAAGGCTGAGAGAAATACCCAAGCCCTCTCTCACCACAGCAGCTTGGGGCCAGGTGAGAAACGCCTCTGCATGGCTGCTGCAGCTCCAGTGGGCACACCTGGGGAGGAGTACACGTCACCTCACTGGGGCAGGTTCAGGTTCGTCTGCCCCTATGCTCCCAGCCAGAGTGAAGAATGCAATCAACTGTGCACTTTCTTCTCACTCCCTGATGAAGGGGAATAGCCAGCAATGTTCCTGTGGTGTGGGGAGAATTTCAACACCCCTGCACTCCCTAAGGGTGCCTGCAGTGTTAGATATCATTTAATATCCTCCAGTGTTAGAGGCTCAGGGATGGTGTAGTGCTGGGAAGAGGAGAGGAAGTAGTACACCCCCAGCCAGCCTCTTTCACCTGGCTGGGGTTTCTGTCTTTTCTCTATGGTTTTATGAGAAGCAATTCCATGTCAAGCACATACCATTTTCCTGGCACAACCAAATCCTTACTTTGCTTTGAGCTATGATAAAAGGCACCTCTATACCAAATTTGATGGTCTGAACTCTTACAGTGTAGGAGGAGTTCTTAGACAGACAAACAAACTCTCTCAAATATATAGTAAATGTTTGTAACGTTACTTTCTGGGATAAACAATAACTGTATAGTTGCAGGGATGTTATCTGGTTACAAATGGAGGGTAGATGATACTAAGCTGGGAGGGGTTGCTAGTGCTTTGGAGGATAGGGTCGTAATTCAAAATGTTCTGGACAAACTGGAGAAATGGTCTGAGGTAAATAGGATGAAGTTTAATAAGGACAAATGCAAAGCACTCCACTTAGGAAGGAACAATTTGTTTCACATATACAGAATGGGAAGTGACTAGGAAGAAGTACTGCAGAAAGAGATCTAGGGGTTCTAGTGGACCACAAGCGAAACAGTCAACCATGTGACACGGTTGCAAAAAAACCAAACAAACATACATGATTTTGGGATGCATTAACAGGAGTGTTGTGAGCAAGACACAATAAATCATTCTTCCGCTCCACTTTGCGCTGATTAGGCCTCATTTGGAGCATTGTTTCCAATATTCAAACTGGAATCCAGTTCTGGGCACCACATTTCAAGAAAGATGTGGAGAAACTGGAGAAGGTCCAGAGAAGAACAACAAGAATGATTAAAAGTCTAGAAAACAAGAGACAGAGGGAAGGCTGAAGGAATTGGGCTTGTTTAGTTTGGAAAAGAAAAGACAGAGGGGACATGAGAGTGCTTTTCAAGTATCTTAAGGGGTGTCACAGGGAGGAGGGGGGGAAATTGTTCTTGCGGGCCTCTGATGATACGACAAGAAGCAACTGGCTTAAATTGAAGCAAGGGTGATTTAGGTTGGACATTAGGAAAAAATTTCTAACTACCAGGGTTGTTAAACACTGGAATAAATTGCCTAGGGAGGTTGTGGAATCACTGAAGATATTTAAGAGCAAGTTAGACAGACACCTGTCAGGGATATTCTAGACGGTGCTTGATCCTTCCGTATTCTACGATAATCTGTCCAGCCTAACTATGACCTCTTGTTTCTTGAAAGTACTGGGCTTTCAATTTCTGTTTCTCAGCAGACTAAAATGTAACATGGGCAAAGAGAGATGCACAGCAGAGGAGTTAGTTAAGACATTATCTTGAAGACAAAGACAATATATAGGAAAGGATGGATGCAGCACAGAAACAACAGTGGAGCTGACTAGAAAAAAAAAGGGAAGATATTATTCAGTGCTCTTTCTCTCTCTCTCATATATTCCCCTACACTTTGGCCACACAAAAAACTGTCATGATTTCTAGGGATAAGAGAGATCCTATCTGGGAATATTTTGAAGAAATTCGTTCCCTGGGTAAAAAAAGAAAACATGTCAAGTGTAAGCAGTGCAAGAAGATGATGCAGGGCCTAACTGCAAGAATGAATCATCATAAAGAAAACTAGTTATTGGAAGAAAATTATGTAGATGAATATGTGAATAGCTGGTCAGTAACTTAAATAATTCACTTTGCAATGCATCACTCTTCAAGGATCTCTCTATGCCTTTCAGTACAAGTGTGATTAGACAATTAAATTCACAAACTGTTTGCTATGTTGGATGTTGCTAAAAAAAAGTGTATCTTAGCTAATCCTTATGGTTTATTTAATTAGTTAACTAGGTTCAGAATCTGTCACTCAAGTATACCATACAAAAAGCCATTGTCATTTTCTTATTTTATATTACATAATACATGCCCCTTTATTATTGGAACATCATGGCCACAGACCATAATGATGATGCCATAAGTATATTCCCTATTTTACTTCAGCATAATTTAGCTTTTCCAGGGGAACCCCATTCTACACTTGTTTTCTCCAAAAAAACAGAAGTGCCAGTAAGTTCAATGAAGCTTACTCCAAAATTAAGTACACTCTAAGCACAGTCTTGCTTTTTTGGTAACTTAATTTAAATCAAAGATTTTTTGGTGATTTAAATCAAGGATTTAATTTGCTTTGATTTAAATCAATCCACCCTAGTACTGACTGCTAGAGCAAGCCCCCCATTCAAGAACATCACGCTGCAGCTGAAGGGACCATCTTTTGCTACCAGAAAGATGTTGCTTCTGTTTAAATTTTCTGTGACATTTTTCTATTCCCAATAGTTTTTACTGTAAAACTCAAAAATATTTTTCTTCTATAATTGATTATCTTTATGCTTTACAGATAACCAGACAAGAAAAAAATTGTTTGCACATTGTTTTGATTCTTTGCTAAGTAAAAAAGGCTTCATGGGGTTTTTGGTTTTATGTTATTTAAATGCATCTGCACAATATGTATTTTTTTCAGATTAGATAAATCTTTTCCTAATCTTTTTGCAAGAGAACTCCAGATAAATTGTGACAAGAGTAAAATCTGTGAAACTAAGCAGGTGAAGGAATTTTTAGTCAGACTAACACTCCTGAGTGTATATGTGCACGCACAGAACTACTTACTTCAAACTTCCTGACAAAGGGTATGTCTACACTACAGCACTAATTCGAACTAACTTAATTCGAATTAGTTAATTCGAACTAAACTAATTCGAACTAGTGCATCTAGACCTAAAAACTAGTTCGAATTAGCGTTTTGCTAATTCGAACTAGCATGTCCACATTGAGTGGACCCTGAACCTAGGTTAAGGATGGCCGGAAGCAGTGCTGGCAGGGCATCAGGTTAGGACTTAAGAGTGTGGAGCTGCTGCCTCAGGGTAGCCGAGGGCTGTGCTTAAAGGGACCCGACCCCCACCCCGGACAGACAGTTCTCAGGGGTTCTCCGCGAGCTTGTCTAACTCGATGAGGGACAACAAAGCAGTCCTGGCTTGGAGTGCCCTGAATGCCCACACTCGGCACATCACAGCACTCGGCCATCAGCCCAGCTGCACTTGCCGCTGGCTGCCATCCGGGGGAGGGTTGATCGGGGGGGTGCAAGAGAGCTTCCACCCCGAGGAGCCCACAGAGCCACCCCAGTCCTCCCCATCGGGGGCTCGTACCCCATTCCTCCCTCACCTTCTTCCACTTACCCCTCCCTAGCTCCCCTTCCTAATGTACAAAATAAAGGACACATGTTCAAAAACAGAAACTCTTTTTATTGAGCAAAACTTGGGGAGACTGGGAAAAGGAGGTGGAAGAGGGGAAGAGCGAGGGTGGGAGTGGGGAGGGCAACTAAAATGATCAGGGGTTTGGAACAGGTCCCATATGAAGAGAGGCTAAAGAGACTGGAACTTTTCAGCTTAGAAAAGAGGAGACTGAAGGGGGGATACGATAGAGGTCTATAAAATCATGAGTGGTGTGGAAAGGGTGCATAAAGAAAAGTTCTTCATTAGTTCCCATAATAGAAGGACTAGAGGACACCAAATGAAATGAATGGGTAGCAGGCTTCAAATTAATAACAGAAAGTTCTTCTTCACAAAGCAAATAGTCAACCTGTGGAACTCCTTGCTGCAGGAGGCAGTGAAGGCTAGAACTATAACAGAGTTTAAAAAGAAGTTAGATAAATTCATGGAGGTAGGGTCCATGGAGTGCTATTAGCCAGGGGGTAGAAATGGTGTCCCTGGCCTCTGTCTGTGGAAGGCTGGAGATGGATGGCATGAGACAAATGGCTTGGTCATTGTCTTCAGCCGATCCCCTCCAGGGTACCTAGTGTGGGCCGCTGTCGGCAGACAGGCTGCTGGGCTAGATGGACCTTTGGTCTGACCCAGTACGGCCGTTCTTATGTTTTTATGTTCTAAGCTCAGGGTTGGGGGTCTCACTGGACCACCTTGATTTTCATGCAAACCTGCTCCTGGGTGGCCAGGCTGGCAGCTATCCTGCCCTAGACGGCCACTTTCCTGTGCCTAGTGCAGAGGTTGTGGACGTTGGAGGATTCCCCCCAAACCTGGATGAGGTCCACGATCTCCGCACTAGACCAGGTGGGCGCCCGCCTCTTGTGGCCCCGGGCAGGCTCCTGGGAGCCGCCAGCCTGGTCCCCGGAAGAGGCGGAGGGCTGGGTGGCAGCGGGTGGCTGGCTCATGCCATGCCAGGTGCAGGGTCTGCTGGCTGGGTGCTGGTAGGCTTGCACCTGGCATAGGCACCATAGCTAGACCGTGCCCCTTTAAGGGCTCCAGGGCCGGGAGGGGAGCAGACAAGTTTCCCTGGTGGTGCCCAGAGTGGCCACCAGGGCAAGCTGGGGAGGGCTAGCCTCCCACTAGTTCGAATTAAGTGGCTACACAGCCCTTAATTCGAACTACTTAATTCGAACTAGGCGTTAGTCCTCGTAGAATGAGGTTTACCTAGTTCGAATTAAGTGCTCCGCTAGTTCGAATTAAGTTCGAACTAGCAGTTTGTATGTGTAGCGCCTATCAAAGTTAATTCGAACTAATGTCTGTTAGTTCGAATTAACTTTGTAGTGTAGACATACCCAAAGACATTTTGGAGAGATACTCTCACTATTAGGGACTCAAAATGAGGTCTGAAAAAAGCACTAAATTCAATATCTAGTCCTCCAAGGAGTTATGTACCTAAAGGAAAGACAACAAGACTTGGCATTTCTACTATTTTCTGGTAAAAACCTCTGAACAATAAACATTCATAAAATTACCATTTTAGTCCTTCTTTATACATCATAAAGAAACATAAAAAGAGAGAGTATGTGTATACAGTGCAGGCCAGCACTAAAACAAATTTAAAATGTAATTTGCATTTAATGCTGATACAAGAATTAGACAAAACCCACTGTACCTTCTCAAACTCTTGTTTCACCCCATTGCTTTGCTATATGTTTATGCTGTCTGTCTGAAGTGGAGCACATCAACACAATGTTGGATAAACATGTTTTACGCTGCAAACCAGTTCTATCAGCTCTCACAGACAGTAGATAATTTAGGACTTGACAAAACTTGCCAGTGTAGACAAGGAAAAGTGTCTTTTGTCAACCAAACTGCATGAGAGCATAATTAGACCTATGTTCCTGAAACGGGAATTTTCTATCCCCAGATGGAATTTATGTTGTCTATATGCACAGATGTTGCCACCCCTCGATCACCATGATTAAGATGGTTGGTGAGATGTGTTACTTTCAAGGGCAGTGGGACAATGAGTAAAAATGGTGGGAAAGGGGTTTGTAAACGTGAAATGTTACAATGTAGGATTTAGTATTAGCAAACTTCTCTTTTTGTTCATTGAGTCCAATATCAGAAATCTTGGTGGCTGTGTTGCACAGTGGCTCAGAGAACTTGCTATAAACAAGGAGATGCCCTTGCAGAATAAGGAGGATTTGGCTTGATAAGTCAGTCACCGAGTGAATGCAGACATTGGGAATAGCACTTGGAAAGGGAGCTCAGGAACTGCAAGAACAACCTGTGACCTGACTGGCAAAGTCCTGAACTCAAGGTCAGGGTCAGGGTCAGGGTCAAAAGAACAGACTGAGATCCCAAAGTTGTTGGTGAAGCAGAACAGTGAACCCAATGGGTTGCCCTCCCCCATAGCCAATTCAAAATTCCATATCTAACAAACTTTCCCTCACACCCCAACATTCCTTTACCTTCTCTGGAAGCCCACATTTCCCTATGTACTGCACCCTTTCTCCGAACTGCAAATATGATGCCTGAACTACTCACATCTGTTAGTTGTAACCCTTTACCAGCACTTTTCTTACCATGTGAGAGGAGGCGAACTTTAATGGGTTTCATTTCTTAACGGTTCACATTCATACTGGACAGGCATAACAATTGGGGTTCCGTAGAGGTCTGTTTTGGGACAGGTTCTGTTTAATATGTTCATCAATAATTTAGATAATGGCATGGAGAGTATGCTTATTAAGTTTGCAGACGATACCAAGCTGAGAGGAGTTGCAGCTGCTTTGGAGGATAGGGGCATAATTCAAAATGAACTGGACAAACTAGAGAAATGGTCTGAGGTAAAGAGGATGAAATGTAATAAGAACAATTGCAAAGTACTCCACTTAGGAAGGAACAATCAGTTTCATACATACAGAATGGGAACTGAATGTCTAGGAAGGAGGACTGCTAAAAGAGATCTAGGGGTCATGGTGAACCACAAGTTAAACATGAGTCAACAGTCTGACACTGTTGCCAAAAAAGCAAACAATTCTGGGATGCATTAACAGGAATGCTATGAGCAAGACACAAGAAGTCATTCTTCTGCTCTACTCTCCACTGATCAGACCCCATTTGGAGTATTGTGTCCAGGTCCGGGTACCACATTGCAAGAAAGATGTAGAGAAATTGGAGAAGGTCCAGAGAAGAGCAACAAAAATGATTAAAGGGCTAGAAAACATGAGCTATGAGGGAAGACTGAAAGAATTGGGGTTGTTTAGTTTAGAGAAGAGAAGACTGAGAGGGGACATACGAGCAGTTTTCAAATATCTAAAAGGGTGTTATAAGGAGGAGGGAGAAAAACTGTTTTCGTTGGCCTCTAATGATAAGGCAAGAAGCAGCGGGGCTTAAATTGCAGCAAGGGAGGTTTAGATTGGACATTAGGAAAAGCTTCCTGTCAGGGTGGTTAAACAGTGGAATAAATTGTCTAGGAAGGTTGTGGAATCTCAATCTCTGGAGATATTTAAGAGCAGGTTGGACAGACATCGGGTAAATATTGCATTTTATTAATATCAGCAGAACTGACTTAAATAGGGCCTGCATGTTGTATAGTCTTGCATTAATCTTTGTATTCATGCCCGTCAGTATGAAAGAAGCCATTTGCATACATATTTGCATGAATATGCAACCACACTTAAGTTGTAGCCCTTGGCATGTGCTGAGAGTATCATTGTGGCCCCCGGAGCTTCCAAAATTGAGTAGCCCTGATCTAAACAGTGCTTGGTCCTGCCGTGAGGGCAGGGAACTAGACTTGATAAGCTTTTGAAGTTCCTTCCAGTTCTAGGATTCTGTGATTGTATGATTATTCATTAAAAAGCAATGCCCTGAAAGACACACTTTTAGAAGGATTTTATGTTTTTCATTTACCGTTTTAAAATGTTACAGACCAGTAACTGTTCGCAAGTGCAGACATTGAAGACATGTTCCCAATTATGTGTTGCACTGAAGGGTAGGCCCGGAAGCAATCGTTACAGAGATTTATTTCAGGGACTCTCATTTTCTAAGTCCACCCTTGAAGCCTTGCTGATTTTGACAGCAGCCCTTTGAACTCCTCTGACAGCTCTAATGACTGGCTGCTCAAATTCTGCAGCCAAGCGCTGTGCCTCAGTGCTCCATCCCTGAACAAACACTTCCATCTTACTTTCACACAAATTATGCAAAGTACAACAAACTGTGATAACCATGGGAATATTGTCCTCGGTGAGGTGTAGTCTGCCCAAGAGACACCTCCATCCCGTCGTCAATCTCCCAAAGGCAAATTTGACCATCATGGGACACCTGCTCAGCCTTACTCCTTGCTGCTGCCCAGGTGCCCCTTGAAGTGAGCCAAGTTTCTCAAGATCACAATGGGCATTTCCATATCCCTCAGTGTCATCCTGTAGTCTGAAAACCAAGTCCCCATCTGCAGCTATCTGTGCAGACCAGCATTCCTAAAGATGTGTGAGTCATGAACGTTTCCAGGCTACCCCACATTCATGTTTGTGGATCACCATGGTTGTTTAACAGACACCTGCCACACCATTGAGAAGTATCCCTTCCTCTTGATGTACTCAGCAGCAAGGTGGACTGGTGCTAAAATTGGAATGTGTGCCATCTATGCCCCTCCAGGATTGGGAAATCCCATGTGGGCAAAGCCAGCCACTAAGTCATTAATATTTCCCAGAGTCACAATACTCTGTAGCAGAATGTGATTTTTGCTCTGCAAACTTGCAAGAGTACAGTACCAGTGGTTGACTTCCTCACACCAAACTGATTTGCAACTGACCAGTAGCAATCCAGAGTCACCAGTTTCTACACAGCAATTGCCACATTCTTGTCTATTGAGAGGATAGCTCTCATTCTGGTGTCCTTGTGCTGCAGGTCGGGTGCCGGCTCAGCACACAGCTCTAGGAAGGTTGTTTTTCGCATCCTAGAGTTCTGTAGCCATTGGTTTTCATCCCACACCTGCATGACGATGTGATCCCACCAACCAGTAATGGTTTCCCTACCCCAGAAGTGACAGTCTACCACCTTGTACAGCTGCTCTACGAATGCAAAAAGCAATGACAGGTCGCTGCTATCCATATCGTGCACACAGTCAAGCTCCTATGAGTCTTCTTCCTTGCCCATTACCTCAAGATCTCTACTGTCATGCAGACAGTCCTCTAAATAGTTAATAGATCATGCAAAAAAAGTGTGGGATCCATTTTTTCTTGCTGCAGAAGCAGAGGTACACAGCAGAGAACTAAAATTGGGTTTTGTGTTTGCAGAGAATTGTGAGTGGCACAAAAGGACACCTGAAGCCCCTGTACAAAGTGGTGCCTGACAGGACGTTCTGCAGGGTCCCAAGGTGCCCTACGCTCTGTTCTGAGGTGCCACAGCTCCTAGTAACACATGGTGGCGCCAGGCACTATGGTATACATACCCACAGTGTATTACTCCCACTGTGGACAGAGGAGCTTAGAAGCAGACAACGTGTTGGACTGAGTGTGCAAGTGTAAATGTGCTTTGGTGACATTTACCTGGCATTGCTCGGGTCCTTAAGGAGGGAATCAGGGCAGGGGGCTGGGAGAGTGAGAGTACATGTATACAGGGGTGGGTAGGGAGACCGAAGCCCCTGCCCTGAGATTCATACCCAAGCTGTTTGCTCTTCACCTTCCTGTCCCTGTCAGGGAGTGAGTGAGAGCAAACTGTACAGCTCATCTGCCCTCTGTTCTCCCCAGAATGCGGAATGCAACAAACTGTGCACTTTCCCCTCACTCCCTGATGAAGGGGAACAGCCAGAAATGTCTCCATACAAATCTGGGAGGTGGGGAGAAGAGCTTCATTCCCCCTGCCCTCCCTAAAGTGTTCTTGGGGTGTGGGAAGCACAGGGCTGAGGCAGCCCTGGCCAGCCAAGGTAGGTGCATCCCCAACCAGCCCCTTTCACTTGCCTGGTGACTCTCGTCTCTTTTCTGCATACTTTTATGAGACACAATCCCCTTGCAGGCCCACCCCATTTTCCTAGCACAGCCAAACACTCATGTTACTTTAAGTTATGTTCTTCTCTTGGTGGTCACTCAATAATGAGTAGGGTGTCTTCCTGTCACCCTCCTATTTGTGGATCTGTTGATGGCTGACCAGCCTGATTCTGGAGCCACAGGTCGTATCACAGAAGGGGCAGGTGCTGGTGGCTATTGGAGGGGTGCAAGGTAGTTTTTGCTCCTTTTCTCTCCTCCCCCTCTCCTCGTCTGCGCTGCGACTGGCTTCTTAAATTGCACTACCCTCTCACAGATTACTACTCTCCACAGGAGACGGTCCTGGGCAAGTTTCTCCCAAGTGTCAACACCAATGCCACACTTTTTCATGTTTGCCTTCAACATGTCCTTAAATCACTTCTTCTGGCCCCCAACACTCGTCTGTCCTTCCTTGAGCTTAGAAAACAGAATCTGTTTTGGGAGGCGCTGATCAGGCATCCGAACCACGTGACCAGTCCAGCAAAGTTGTTGATAGACAACAGCTTGAATGCTGGTCGTGTTTGACTCTTCCAGGACACTAATGTTTGTGCACGTGTTCTCCCAAAGGATATTTAGGATTCTCTTGAGGAAGCGCTGATGATATTGTTCAAGTGCTTTCAGGTGACAGTTATATGTTGTCCAGGTTTCACATGTGTACAGAAGTGTCAGAACAACCGCTGCATGGTATACAAGGAGCTTTGTCTTGGCACTGATGTCCCGAGTCTCAAAGACCCTTCGTCTCAGGTGGGCAAAAACAGAGCTTGAGTGTTCAAGCGATGCTGCATTTCTGCATCAAATGTCGACTTTGGCAGAGAGATAACCTCTGAAGAATGGGAAATGCTCCATGTTTTCCAGCAGTTCTCAGTGGACTTCAATACATGGGACATGAGATTGTCCCTGTCAGCAAGGGTTGATGGAGCACCTTGGTCTTTTTTATGTTTATTGTGAGACTGAGATTCCCATACGCTTCAGCGAAGGCGCTTAAGATGGTCTGAAGAGCTACCAGAGAAAAAGTAGCAACCATATTGTCACCCATGTACTGGAGCTCTATGATCAAAATTGTGGAGATCTTGTTTTTGGCCTTCAATCTCCTGAGATTGAAAAGCTTCCCATTTGTTCTGTAGACAGTCTTCACACCATCTGGAAGCTTGCCATCAATGTGATGGAGGGTCATGGAAATGAAGATGCAGAACAGCACTGGGGTAATGATGCAGCCTCGTCTGACTCCCATTTTGATCTCAAAGGGGTCGCTTCAGGATCCGTTGTTGCCCAGCACTGTGGCAGTCATGTTATCATGAAGCAGCCTCAGGATGCTGATTAACTTTTGGGAGCAAACGATCTTTGAGAGAATGGTCCACAGGGTGCTATGACTGATTGAGTAGAATGCTCTGGTCAGGTCAATGAAATTCATGTATAAGGCTTGATTATATTTGTGACATTTTCTTGCAATTGCCAAGTGGTGAAGATCATGTCCACTGTTCCTCAGAATGGCTGAAAGCCACACTGCAATTCTGGGTGACGATCTGGAGAGTGAGTTAAGTTATAAGAGAAAACTCTATACCAAATAGCTTTTACTGTCTAGGAGGAATATTTGAGACAAACTCTCTCAAATATATAGTAGATAGAATTATAGAACGTTAGAACTGGAAGGGACCTCGAGAGGTCATCGAGTCCAATCCCCTTCCCTCATGGCAGGACCAAGCACCATCTAGACCACCCCTGATAGCTGTTTGTCTAACCCGCTCTTAAATATCTCCAGTAATGGAGATTCCACAACCTTCCTCGGCAATTTATTTCAGAGTTTAACCACCCTTGCAGTTAGGAAGATGTGCAAGGCAATCAATAAAGAATTATATCCTCCTCTTAGAGTTCCTCAAATTTTCCTGTTTTAGTTTAGCAATGAAGAAGTACAAATGCTTTCTCCAAATCCTGAACAACTTTATGCAGTTTCTAGGTTTTAGTGACAGTCTGCACCAGTGGTTCAGTTTTTTGCATAAAACTGATTTTCTTCATCGTGGCCAAAGACAACCATAAGCCTGGTCAGTGACTCACACTGCTTGTGAAATTGCACCAATAGCCAAGGCCATAAAGGAAACTACTTTTACACCAGCAATAGCATATTCAGAAATTTTGTAGCATATTCAGATTGTACTATGGGATTGTTCCTCCTTCACACAAAACCAAACTGTTCCTGTGCCCCCTTTGCACTGACTGAGCCTGCCTCTTAGTTGTTCTGCAAGTTGCTATTTAGAAAATAATTTTCTTAGTCCATACTGGAAATTCACTCAAGTACAATCAGCTGTGTTGGTTAGTTTTCAATGGATTTCAGAGATTCTTTGGCCTGGAGACCAGATGCTACCATACCTTTAAATACTGCTTAACACATAGTTGAGTCATACTTGGGGATGGGAAAGAATATATTTCTGTAAACATATCTGTTAGAAGCATACACTTCTGAATAATCAGTGCAGATTATTCCTGGTTGTTCTAGTTGAAGACTTGCACCAGTTATGAACAAAAATATTAAGATAAAGACACACGCTACCATAACTGGTTCTTACAGCCATTAGCAGAGCAGCTGACTTGGAATAGCTTACGCAGCCCAACCATCTTCTCTCTACCACACATTAGTTAGCAGAGCAGTCCGTCCGTCCGTCTCCCTCCCTCCCTCTCTGTGTGTTTGTGTGTGCGCGCAAGCGCGCTTTAAAGACAAAAGAAGACACTGTGCACAAATTTAACCACACATTTGGCTCTCTCATGATGCTTACATTTTTTCTATTACAGAGTTGCCAGATTTTTAAGAGAAAGCTGGATGCATTATAATAACTGTGACAACAGGCCATGAGAGAATAAAACCAATAATAAACCTTTCCATTCAGTTCTTCACAAGGCTGTCACTTTTACTAGAAAAACGTCACTTTGACGCCCTGTTTGCATTCCAATTCTAACAACAAGAAGGAGGATGGAGGTCTAGGGTTTCTATGACAACCCATATGGGCCACAATGCAAGATACTTACAAATGTTCAATTGCAGGGATGCCAAATCAAATTAAGCCAGAGTTTGCACTTCTTCATAAAAACTAAAATGAAAAAAACCCTACAACACAAATGTCAAAAATGGTGACGTTTCAGACAGAGGATCAAATATTTAGGAAATAAAGGATTGAGAAAGAAGTTATATTTCTCCTACAAATAAATAAAATCAACACAAAAAACTGAAATCCTAATTTATGTGAGTAAATGTTTTCATTAAAAAAAATCATGATTACTGGAAAATTACCATCACACACCAAGAGTGAAAAACAGGACCCCAAAATAACATGGATTTTATTAATTTACTGAAATCCTATAAACAGGCACATTTGTCATTATGCTGTATTTTCATGACTAGGTTACCTCGCTGAGATTTTTCCTCTGTCTTTTTCTCAGTGTTTGCCTCTGCATTAGTCCACCTTGACCCTTCTGCAGGACATACATATACCAATATTGATTCCCAATGAAGAAGTCAGATTAACAATAATGTAGAAATGAATTTCTTAGGTAACATTAATAGTGAGGCTGCAAAAACATTAATGTAGGTTTTTAATTCATTAACTGGGTAACTGTTTTAGCTGGATAAAGTTATTTCTCATCAACGGCAGTAACTTTACTACATAATAGAATTGTGACTGAGTGTTCTGGAAACACAGATAGCTATAACAGGTAATCTTGTTTAGCTTACCTTAGTCAGTATCCCTTCAGCAAAATTTTTAAAGAGTTTTATCTTTTCAAAAGTGGAGCTCACATATATAGTTCCCATGACAAACCAGTAACACGGCTACATTTCTATCATTAATGAATGTATGTTCTAAATGCACACATTATTTTGCAACTTTGCAACATTTTCAACGTCTGGCATATTCTACAGATTATCTTCACCATTAGTCATTGCCTCTTAAATTTGTTCTGCTTTGCCTTTCAATCAAAACACAAGGTAGTGGACAGTCTTTGTTAAATGTCTGAAGCTAACAGGGCTCATAGCAAAATGGATCACTGTAGTTTTAAGAGGTTTATTTTCTTTGGGGAGAGAAGCAGGAGAGGACAGAAAGGATTAACAGCTGTGCCTAGTCAAAATAATTCAAAATTAGAGGGACTGTAACATTTAAAATTGGAATAAAAAACCTTAAATATGGGCCTGTGCAAATGCCTTTAAAATGTTCTATTAAAATCTACAGACACTTGCCCTTCGTAATACATTCCACTTTTGAGTGTTGCTATTCCGTACTTTTCCCCCAAGCATACTCAGAACTATCCTGCAAAGATGCAATCTTTACCTAATACTCCTGTTATTTCAATCTTAGATATGTATCATTATGTAAATACAAATAATCGTAAGATAAAAATTTGATACGTTAAGTTTCAACTGCAGTTGATTCTTTTAGAAAAGCATTTTCAATATCTACCTAAAAAAAGAGTAGATAAATAATTTCAGAATTACAAAGAGTGGAGGAATGGAATATTAAAAAGGAATATGGTCAAACAGACCCATCACACGTTTCACTGTACTTTGACTTATGATTTTGTTTCTTTTTTATTTTATATATTTGTATTTTTAAAAGTATACTTTTCTGCAAATAAAAAATTAATGCAAAAATTAGTGAAACATTTTCTTGCCACCAGTACAGAAAGACATGGAAATAAGACCTATAATAGCAGTTAAATGGTAATTATAGAATAGTGCCAGCACCATCAGTAATGATGATGCACAAACAAGAAAGTCTACCATAACAGCTCTGCTAATTTCACCTCCACACACAAAAAAAACAAACAAACAAAAAAAAAAAAAACAGGAAATACATCAAGATTTGCCACATAGAAAAGAATAAAACTGGTGGAAAATAAATACATTTCTAAGTTCTCAGAGACTTTAAAAAAAAAATCATAAGGGGAAAAACATATTAAACCAACCATTTCAATTTGTGCCTCTAAAATGTGTCCTTTTATTGAACCAGACATTCTTCAGAGATTCTGGTCTTTGAACTCTTATTAAACTGAAAAAGGAAGTTACGCACTTTGAGCAGTAACAATGGTTCTTGGAGATGTGCCCCCCTTCCCCTCCATTGGTGCTGTACTATAGCATTGTGAATTGCAGAAGGCCAGAGTCCTGTTGATATAAAAAAAAAGAGGACTCTGCAGACATCCAGGGTATGCAGGATTGCCTCGTGACAGGATGCGTGAGGCTTAGGATAAAAGGTAGGAAGCACAATGGGTTCATGAATGTCAAAGTCTATGCACACCTTTGGCAGAAATGAAGGGTGAAGTAGCAGTATCATGCTGTCCTTCATAAAGACAATATAAAGTGGTGCCGTTGCAAGGGCTGCAAGTTTGCTACATGCAGATGTTATCATGAGTAAGAATGCTGCCTTCATCTACATCAAAGATAAGAGCACAAGTTGCCAAGGGTTCAAATGGGGACTGGGTAAGTGTATCCAGCACCAGATCTAAATTTCACATCGAAGGTGGTGGTCTATGAGGTGGGTTGAGGTTGTGAAGACCCCGAGGAACCTTCTCGTGATAGGATGTGCGAAAACTGAGTACCTCTATTTGGGGGTGGAAGGTGGTGATGGCAGCGAGGTGTACTCTGAGAGAGGATAAAGAGAAGCCTTGTTTCAAATCAAGAATGTAGTCAAGAATTGTATGCAGAGGTGTGGAGTATGGTTTGGTTTGTCTGTGCGCACACCAAGCAACAAAATGGTTCCATTTGGAGAGGTAAGTGGTATGTGTGGTCTGCCATGTACTGTGTAGCCTGATGTCCTTCACGCAGTAAGAGCTGAGTGTTCTGGAGTCATGGAACCAGAAAGGAGCTATGCTGTTGGTGTAGGGTCCAAGGGTGAGGATGTAGGAAGGTGCCCCCATTCTGAGAGAGTTGGTCGTGTTGTACCGGGAAAAGAAAGGGGGGCAAAAGAGACATCCAATAGAGACAGGGATAGCATGTCTGCCTGGACCACAAGGGGGCTATCAAGATGACTTGGCCACCATCTCTCCTGATTTTGTCAAAAACCCTCAGGATGAGGGGCATTGGCGGAAAGGCATAGTTCAATGGGGTGCTCCAGGTAATGAGGAATGTGTCACTTAGCAACCTTGACCCCACACCTGCCTTGGAACAATACTGAGGACACTTTGCATTGTGGTAGGAGACAAAAGGTCTATATGCGAGAACCCCATTGGTGATATATGTACTAGACTATCTGAGGATGAAACTCCCATTCGTGGTCCATCGCAAAGTGTCGGCAGGGTATCTGCTGTTGTGTTGTTGACGCCGGGCAGATAGGATGCAACTAACATAACATTGCTGCGGATATACGAGTTCCAGAGTCAAATGACCGCCATGCAGAGAGAGTGGGAGCGAGCTCCACCCTGCCAATAGATGTAGAACATTGTGGTTATATTGTCGGTGAGAATTCATATGGTGTGATCGCAGATATTCGAGACAAAGTGTTTGCATGTGTTGCATAACGCTAAGGACTGAGTCTGATGGAACGGTACTTCTGTTAGGAGGTTGTCGGGGTTGGTCCACCATCAGAGAGAAGCAATTACACTGGATGAAGGAGAAACCCTTTTGCAGACATGATGTTTAGAAGGGGTGTACACTGATGAGAGCCAATGCTGAAGGCCTCAGAGCTGTAAGCAGGCATGGTGAATGACATAGTTGTAATAGCCATGTGACCCATGAGCTGCAAGCAGGTAAGTACTGGTACAGTTAGGCTCATTGAGACAATGGTAACAAGATCTTGTATAGCCTGACAGCACTGGACTAGCAAGTAGGTCCAAGCAGTCATGGAAAATAGTCAAGCGCCTATAAACTCCAAAATCTGTGTTGGTTGGAGCGTGGATTTCCTCTCATTTATAAAAAGCCCCAGGCACTTGAAAAACACTCCAGTGACCCGTATCATACTGTGTCTCAACACATGGGAAGGGCTCCTTATGAGGCAGTCATCTAAGTACAGGAACATCATGACACCGCAGCAATGACTGTAAGTGTCTTTGAAAATACCCTGAGGGCAGATAAAAGGCCAAACGGAAAGATCCTGTATTGGAAATGTTCTGAGGCTATTGTGAAACGCAGAAAGTGCCCGTGGTATGGGTGAATGGTCACATGAAAGTGGACATCCTGGAGGTCAAGGGCTGTGAACCAGTCTCCCTTGTCCAGTGTTGGAATAATCAATTCAAGGGTGACCATTTGGAACCGCTGCTTGCATAAATATTTATTGAGCTTGTGGAGGTCGAGGATGGGTCTCCACCCTCCTGTTCTTTTCTCCATAAGAAAATAATTGGAGTAAACACCAATCCCCCTGACTTGGTTGGGGGCACTCTCTTGAGGGCTCCTATGGCAGCAGGCAATGGACAGGGGTCCCTGAAGAGGGACAGGAAAGATGGGAAGGTTGGGGGGAGGGAAGTGAAAGAGATGACATATCCTGATCTTATGTTGAGGACCCATCAGTCCATTGTGACTGCTGCCCATTGGTGATAAAAGGGCCGTAAGAGGTAATAAAAAGTTCACATCATTGTGAGGCACATGTATAGGGGAGAGGCTGGGCAGACCCTCGACCAATGTCTCAAAACTGTTGTTTCAAACAGTTGAATAGATAAACGGCTATTTTGGGGTCACTTCTTCTGAGCTCTTGGTCTGGAGTGTCCCCTCTGTTGATGGCAAAGGTATGGGAAGTCTCTCTGCCATTAATATGGCACGTATCATCTGTGGTGGTAGGGTGGTGTGTATACCCCCTAACATATGCCACGGGAGCAGGGGACTGGACTCGATGACTTGTCTGAGTCAAAGGGAAGGTCCTCCACCTGGCTCTGTAATTCTTTAGGAACTCCAGAGGCTTGAAGCCAATACACTCCATGCAGGACAATCAAGGAGGCAGTCACATGGGCAACTGCGTCAGCAGTATTAAGCGCCATCTGCTGGGCAATACATGAGGGGGTATATCCTTCCTGAGCTATTGACTTGAGGATGGGCTATTTATGGTCAGGAAGAGGCGCCATCTATTCTATCAACTTTGCATAGTTATCAAAGTCGTGGTTAGCCAACAGAACAGAATAGTCGGCAATGAGTAGTTGGAGAAATGCTGAAGAATCTTCCTTCTGAAAATGTCCAGGCATTTACTGTCCTTGTCCTGGCTGTAGCTTTAAACTGTGGTGGCTTTGACCTATGATGGGCTGAATCCACTATGAGGGAGTTCGGCTGAGGATACAAAAATAGGAAGTCCATAACCCTTAGCAGGGACAAAATATTTCCTATTGCCCCGCTTGTTGGAGGGAGGGGTGAAAGCTGGGGTCTTCCAGATCTCCTCAGCTGCCTCCATTATAGCTTAGTCAATCAGAAGCATGATCTTGGCATGGAGTATGGGATGTAAATTCTTTAAGACCCAGTGTTGCTTTTCCTGGACCTTCAGGAGCTGAACTTCCTGATTTGTGGCAACATATTTGAACAGTTCCTGAAACTGTTTTAAGTCATCAGCCAGTGATGGGTATACTGGGGTGACTGCGTCGTCAAGGGAGGAGGATGACTGGTCCATAGGTGATGTGTCCAGAGGCTGGGATGCGTCTTCTTCTGTAATTTGGCCCTCCTTAGGCTCCACGTCCTCTGTGGCCAGAGGACTATGAGCTCGGTTTGATGGAAGAGTTGGTCGCTTGGCAGATGTAGATGATGCCGTGAAATGGTGTCTTGTAGAGGAGCACTGATGCCACGGTGATCAATGTCCTGTGTATGGTAGTGGTGGGTAAGGCCAGTGCGCAAGTCTAGGAGGCTGCAAGTCTATGTCTATAGCACACAGGTCACATTGGTGGGGGAGGAGTGTTGAGACGAGAAAACACTTCTGCAATCATGGTTGAATCCACTCCAAACAGACAGCTCCAGTGATCTGGGTGACCCCACAGAACCCTGTGAAGAAGGAAGTGATGGAGATATCTGTATTGCAGCAGTGCCATGGGATAGTCAAGTCAACCAGAGACAGCATGGTCTCGCCCAGTAGAAACATGGTGGTTCCACACCAAAGACTCATCTGTCAAAGCTAGGCTGCAGTGCCGAAGGAAGTGGCATGGGTGTCAGTGGTAAGGGAACCAGTTCTGGGTTCGGAGTCTTTGACATGATCTGAGCTGACTTTGAATGCACCTTTGGTGGTGCTGGTGTCTTGGGTGTCACCTATGGTGCAGTCAAGATCAAAACCTTGTCCAGTTCCCACATCTTAGTTGGCACCGGTGGCACCTAATCCAAGACAAGTGGCCATCAGAGGTCAGCACTGGGGTGCGGCAAGAGCTGCACTTTTTAAACCCAGGAGAGCCTGGCATGGCAATTTCAAGTAGCATTGATCGAGAGGTGCTAAGAGCGGTTGTCAGTTAAACTTGTGTTGTTGTCCTCCTCCTCCTCCTCGTGTATGCGTAACAAATTACTGTCTCCAACCGTATAAGGAAGGGAAGATCTGTAAGGAAAGTCTGTGGCCTAGTCCCATTTTCCCTCCTCTGTATTTTTTAGTCAATAATAAAATGATGTAACCAACTAATTAACGAGGTAACGAGAAAAAAACACTAACTAGGTAATACTGAGGACAGGATTGAGCTCGGTCTGCAACAGAGGATGGTAGTGTATGAATTGAGGAGAGTTGGGCCGCACGTGAGAAGTGCAGTGTAGGGATGTTAAATTTAGATTAAATGGCAAATCGAATAGTTGATGCAATTTGCATTGACTATTCGATTAGTCAATAAGGGCACCTCAGCCTTTGAAGTGTAGCAGCAGCCCTAGGGCTGTTGCTGTACTTTGAAGGTGAAAGCACTGCTGGAAGCATGGGGCCAGTGGGGAACTCAAGCAGTCCCCCGCTGGCCCCGTGTTCCCCGTGGCGTTTCAAAGTGGCAGCGCCGCATGGAGCCCAGAGTCAGCAGGGGAGTCCCCAGCTGACCCCAAAAGCTGCACGCAGTATTTCAAAGCAGCAGTGCCACGTGGAGCCCAGGGTCTGACACCAGGCTCCACACAGTGCAGTAGCTTTGAAGCACTCCCTTTCCTCTCTCCCCTTGCTGCCTCTTTCTGATAGAGGCACTGAGGGAGGAAAGCAACTAGTTGACTAGTTGTTCATATCCCTGGTGCAAGGTGCGAATTACATGAGGCATCTATCATGCATGTGTTGTCCAACTAGCTACTGTTGTGAAAAATCCTGATCTGTGGTGCCGGGATGACCCAACACCTACAGTGATGCACTCACAGACACATCTCATGAAAAAGAGAGCGTTACTCACCTTGTGCAGTAATGTCTGTTCTTCAAGATGTGTGTCCCCGTGGGTGCTCCACTCAAGGTGTCGGGCTTGTCCCGGCCCCGCAATCTGGAGAATCTTCATCAGCAGTAGCCCAGCCAGACTGTGCATGCATGCCTGCCATCTTGCACCATTCGTGTCTTTGTGCTGAGTGCGGTCCGGCCCAGTCAGTTTCCTTCCAACCGGACGCGTCTGAAAAGACAAAAAGAATAGCTCCGAAGCAGGGAGGAGGGCGAGACGTGGAGCACCCACTGGGGGACACATCTTGAAGAACCGACGTTACTGCACAAGATAAGTAACTTTCTCTTCTTCATCGAGTGGTCCCTGTGGGTGCTCCACTCAAGGTGAGTATGCAGTAATGGTCCAATGCTATATGCGTGCTTCGGATTTATGGTTTCTGTGCTGTACACAGAACTGCCTGGGCCACTGCAGAATCGCTCCTCAATATCTTTGCAAGGGCATAATGTCTGGCGAAAGTAAAGAGTAGATGACCAGGTTGCTGCATGGCATATGTCCTGTAATGATACACCCTTAAGGTAAGCTGTGGATGTGGCCATGCCTATAGTGGAATGGGCATGAGGTTGCTGCGGCAAAGATTTATTGCACAAGGCATAACAACGTGTGATGCAAGCAACAATCAAGTTGGAAATGCGCTGTGCGGAGAGATGTTGGCCTTTTGAACACTCAGCTGTAGATAAGAAAAGGCGACGAGACTTCCTGAACCCATGTGTTCTGTCAAGGTAAAAGGCCAGCGCCCTTCTGATGTCCAGCATATGCAAACGTGATTCTTCCATGGTGGAATAAGGCTTGGGTAGAATGTCAGCAAGCTTATAGGTTCATTTATATGAAAAATAGAATTCACTTTCGGTAGAAAGGGGGGAGATGAACACGAAGCACTACCCCCTGTGCATTAAATACTGTGTATGGCAGATCAGCAGAGAGAGCCACTAATTCACTCACTCGCTGCACCGAAGTCATGGCAAGCAGGAACGCCACCTTCATCATGAGGATGCAGAGGTCACATATTGTAAGAGGCTCAAAGGGGGGGGGGGGGGGCGAGTCAAGGTGTCTGAGACCATAGATAGGTCTCACGGTTCTGGGGGAATCCTATGAGTCAGATACAGGATTCTCAAGCCCTTTCAAAAACCTCTAGGTCAGTGAGTGTGCAAATACCGAATGATCATCAATGGGAGGATGGAAGGCCGAAATTGCCACGAGGTGGACCCTGAGGGACAAAGTCACCAAACCTGTCGTCTTCAAGTACAGGATGTAATCAAGTACTTGTTGGATAGGCAAGGAAAGAGGGTCGAGAGCTCTCGCTGAACACCAAGACTGGAACCGGAACCATTTATGGAGGTAAGTTTTCCTAGTAGTGTGATGTCTGCTGTTTATAAGCACATGCTTGACAGCCTGAGAACAGTTCATTTCCGGAGCTTGGAGCCAACTAGGAGCCATGCAGTGAGGTGCATGCAATCGATGTGTGGGTGATTCATCGTACCGTGTGGCTGACATAGTAAGTTGTACACCTTTGATAGTCGCTATGGCTGGGCCACTGACATCTGCGACAACTGCGTTAGCCATGTCTGTCAGGGCCAAAAGGGCGCTATCACAATCACCATTGCTCCATCCACTGCTATTTTCTCTAGTACCCTTGGGATGAGTGGGAGAGGGGGAAAGGCATAGATTAATTAGTGACGACCCCAGTCGAGCAGGAAGGTGTCCCCTAAGGAAACTGCACCTATACCTGCTCGTGAGCAATAATGATGGCATTTTCTGTTGCGGTGAGTGGCAAAGAGGTCTGTACTGGGGAACCCCCAGCATTGGAAAAGATTGCAGGTAATGTCATTGTGCAACTCCCATTTGTGCTGAGGAAGGAATAGGGTATTGGCAATGATGTTGTCCTTGCCTGGAAGGTATGATGTAGTAAAGGTGATCCCGTGACGAATGGCCCAGTTCCATAATCATATGGCCTCTGCACAGAGAATGAGTGATCATGCGCCACCTTGTCGGCTGATATAATAAACCATGCAGATGTTGTCAGTGAGGATCTGGACCGTAAGACCCCTGATAGTGTGAAGGAAATGTTTGCAGACGTTGAATACTGCTCTTAACTCGAGGAAGTTGATGTGCTGTAGGGATTCCTGGGGTGCCTAGAAACCCTGAGCTTGATGGTACTGCAAATGGGCACCCCACCGGAGTAAGGATGCATCCATTGTGATCTGTACTGTGGGTTTCTGCCCGTGAAAGGGGACGCCTGTTAGTATGTTCTTGGGGTTGATCCACCATGCTAGTGATTCCTTGACGGCTTTCGGAATGGAGACTATCCTGTGTGTACCGTAGACACTTGGCGTGTATAGCGTGAATAGCCAATGTTGAAGACTTCGCAGATGAAGTCTTGCATGTGGCACCACATATGTGATGGCGGCCACATGCCCTAACAATTGCAGACAGGTAAGTAGACAAAATTTGGGAGAAATTGATACAATCTGAACTAGGTCTTGGATGACATGAAACCTCTTTATGGGTATGTATGCTCTTGAGGTCGATGAATCAAGCCTTGCACCAATGAATTCTAGGGAGTGACTCGGCATTAGGGAAGACTTTTCGAAATTGATTATGAGCCCCAGAGCCTTGAATAGTGCCGTGGTAGTGGCGATTTCTCGTGCAGCTTCGTCCAAGGTAGGAGCCTTCAATAGACAATCGTTTAAATACGGGAAGATCATGATGTTGAGACATCGAAGGATGGCAGTCACTACAGCCAGTGTCTTGGAAACAATTCTTGGAGCTGCTGAAAGTCCGAAAGGTAACACTCGGTATTGATAGTGCTCCGTACCCACTATAAACCAGAGGAACCGCCTGTGGGCCAGGTGTATCATTATATGAAAACAGGCATCCTGTAAATTGAGGGATGCGAACCAATCCCCTTCGTCGAGAGCTGGGATTATAGAGGCTAATGTGACCATCTTGAATTTTTGTTTGTGCAGGTGACAGTTGTGCCGGCGTAGGTCCAGAATAGGTCTCCAACCTCCTGACTTCTTCTGAGTGAGGAAGTACCGACAGTAAAATCCTTTCCTGCGAAACTGAGCTGGTACCCTCTCCACTGCTCCTATGGTAAATAGGTGGGAGACCTCTTGTTGTAGGAGGGGTCCGTGAAAAGGGATGGGGAAGGTGGGACGGGTGGAGGAAGAGAGTTGAAGGGGATGATGTATCCTGAAGTGACTATATCCCAGAGCCAACAGTCGGTGGATATGGAAGACCAAAGCTGGTGAGAGGGTTTCAACTGGTGATGGAATAACTCTTGTGCCTCGTGAAGAGCCCCCGTCAAAGGGGTGTTGCACAGTCCTTTGACTGACACGTCAAACTTGCTGTTGGCCCTGTCGGTGGGCAGGCGGGTGCCATTTTTGTGGGCATTGCTTTGTCTTCTGTTAATCATATGGCCTCATACAGGGCGCAGCATAAGAGAAAGGCCTCTGTTTATTGTAGGGCATGTATCTTCTACATCTATATGAAGTCCATATACATCCCCAAAGATCTCAAGTGGTGCGGGAGTCTTTGTCTGAATGGAAGACCTGATCTGTACCTTGAGCGAAGAGCAACTGGTGATCAAAAGGTAAGCCTTCAACTTTGGTTTGTAGATCTTTTGGAACGGCAGCCTGATGCAACCAAGACGCACGACGCATAACTACGACTGTAGCTGTGGTTCATGCTGCCGCATCAGCCGTGTCGAGGGCGATCTGCAGGGCTGTTCGAGCTGCTGTATAGCCTTCCTGGATTATCACCTTCAAAATTTGTCTTTTGGAGTCTGGTGCTCCAAAAGAGGGACTAACTTTGAATAGTTGTTGAAGTCATGATTCGTGAGAAGGGCTGCATAATTGGATATTCTCAGGGTTGAGGTGGCAGAAGAATATACCTTTCTGCCTAAGATGTCCATACACTTAGCCTCCTTGTAATTAGCTGTGGTTTTGTCTTGTGCTGTCTTTGACCTCTGTTCCGCAGAGTCCATAACGACGGAATTAGGCTAGAGGTGCATAAATAAAAATTCCATATGCTTCTGGGATATGAAATACTTCTTATCCGATCGTTTGTTGGTTTGCAAAGTGGCTTCTGGAGTGTGCCAGATGTCATTAGCGATCTCTAGTACGGCCTTGTCAAAGAGGAGTGCTAGCTTTGATTTTGGAGAAGGTTGCAAATTTTTTAGCAAGCGATGTTGTTTCTGCTGCACGTCCGTAGTTTGGACCTCCTGAGATTCAGTAACTCTCCTAAAGAGCTCTTCAAATTGTTTATGGTTCTCTACTGGAGAAGATTCCCCTTGGAAAACCTCATCATCAGGTGACGATGACAATTGGTCGGAAGAGGAATCCAAAAGCTCCTGGTTCCTGTTGTGGAGTGTGGTTGTCGCTCTGTTCCTCATGAGTAGGTACTGAGATAGTGTCTTCCGCAGGAGTTGGCGGGGCTAGATAAGGAAGTAGGTCTTGAGGTAGATGATGCCGTGAAGCTGAATGGCTGCAATGAGGAGATCGTGATCGCGGATACCATCTATAGAGCGAACAAGGGAGGTCGTGGTAATAAGGATCATAGTATCACCCATGACGACATGAGCCTGGTGAGCATCTCAGAGAATACTCTCTTGCTGCCTCATAGCGGTGTGAGCACCACGAAGGTCTCAAGGATCTTGGTGACAAAGACCTCATCGTGAAGTGGAACAGGGAGCAGGAGTAGTGAGCTCGGTAATACCATCGCGGGGGAGGTGACCTATAGTAGCAGTCCCTGGTAGAGATATAGTGTGCAGCATGGTGGTGGCTGCCTGAACAGGATGAGGCAGGTGAAAGAGATGCAGGAGAAAAGTTTGCCCACTCTGGAGTGAGCGATGACATCCGGATGCGTCTAGTCTTCCGCTGTGCCTTAGTAGGCACCAAAGAAGTATGTGGGGAAGCTGGTGTCGTGTGCAGCGGGCTGGCCGGTGCGGAATTAGTTGCATTCTCTATGTGCGCCGGTTCCGTCAATTGCACCAGCACCAGGGGAAGTAATGCTGGCGATGCGCTTGCCTCCGTCTGTGCCACTGGCGCCGGTACCTCCGGAACATTGAATACTGGTGCCGATGTTGTCGTCACCACTGTTGTAGGTGCCGATAGTCTTGCTTCCATGTGCACAGGTGCCAGCCCAGCCTGTGCCAGGGCAGTGCAGTGCCGGCTTTCAGTGAGCCGTTGGGGCCATTGCCGGTGCCGACTCAGCTCGCAGCTCTTTAAACGGTGCCATTACCGGGTCTTTTGACAGGGAAGGGCTTGGTGCTGAAGTGCTACGGCCCTTGCCCATCTTGTCGGTGGGGTGCCTCGGCAGAAAGCTTGAGGTGCCTGGTTTATCATCCACACTCACTCGACCGATGGGTTTAGAAGTGCCACGGCGAGGCTCCTCCGAAATCAGGAGAGCTTCATGTGCCTATGAGATGCCTTTAGGCGGTTCATCTGTGCTGGTTGTTTGCAGAGCTTAATCAAACGAGCGCATTCTTAATCTTAACTCTGTCTTGCCTTGCACGTGCAGTTAGTTTGGTGCAGTGTGTGCACTTCTGTGAGATGTGCCCGTCACCTAGGCACTTGATGCACCAAGAATTCCCATCTGATATGGGCATGGCATCTCTGCATTGCGAACACTTCTTAAAGCCAGGTGATCCCGGCATAATGAGCTCATTTAAGTTTTTCAGTCTTTCTTTCTTTTTTTTCTTTATATCTACATCTATTTTTTGGGGGGCCACTCAAATCTTATAACTAGGACGGAAGAAAAATTATTATTTTTTTAAAACTGGGTATAAACTATAAGTAGTAGAACAACTATTAACAATAACTAATTAACAAAGAACTAGCTAACTAACTATAACTTTAAGACTAATCTCCCGTTCTCCTCAGGTCAGAGAGGGAGCGCGTTCTATCTCTGTCTGTGGCCGCGGATGGCTGGGATGAAACTTATGGGACTGGATTGCACTCAGCACAAAGGTGCGAACAGTGCGAGACGGCGGGCGCGCATGCACAGTCCGGCTGGGCTACTGCTGATGAAGATTCTCCGGATTGCGGCACCAGGACAAGCCCGACACCTTGAGTGGAGTACCCACGGGGGCCACTCGATGAAGAATTAATATTTTCACGTATACCATATCTACACAACATGGAGTGAGTTATTTTTTAAAGTCTTCTCTGTATTCTTTCTTTTTTTCAACTTCTAATGGAGTTGTAGCAGAAAAGCTTATGCCCTAATACCTTAGTAAATCCGTTAGTCTTTAAAGTGCCACTGGACTCAGTGTTGTTTTTGTGTTATAACATTTTTGCTACATCTTTGTACAAAAAAAAAAATCAAGATTTTTGGTTTAAATGTCAAGTACTGCACCAGACTGCTCTCATCTTCTAACTGGTTTGGTCTTTCTCACCATTGTCTTTTTTTCCATAACATCAGTTTAAAACCTACTGCAAGCTTATGATCCGATTGGACACAGGAAAATATGTATCCTCAGAAACAGAAACATATTCCTCTGAAAGTGTTTCTCTATTATTTATAAATAAATAAGGATAGAAATGAGCTTTGTATTGCAAAACTTGAATTCCTACAAACTAGCAACTTCCAAATAAGCATTAAAGACAGCATCAGCACCAGTCAGTTTTTCCCATATCCACCAAAAAGCTTAATGTATGCTTCACAATAAAGCCTCCACAGTTCTAAGTACTGTCACACTAGTATAGAAGTAGTCTCATTATTCAAAATTATGTTCATCTGATTAGACTTAAATTACTTCCAACAGGATATGGAAATTGGTTTGGGGAATGGGTGGTTTGTAGGCCATCAGTGAAGCCTGAAATTATTAACTGATGGTCTCCAAAGAAAAAACACTCGTAAAAAAACCTATATTAAATACACTTTTAATTATTTACACATCCACAATGGCTTGTAGATACTCTCTTTTTTCCCCGTTTTAAAAAAACTGGGTGATTTTTTAAAATAAATTTTTATATAAACTAAAATAATGTACATAACAAGGAGAAATATAAATACAACAGAGAAGTTACTTTTCTGTTTTGCATGTATGGTATCTGAACAGCCAACATTCCAACAACTGGGTTTGTTGCTAATCCCATTTGAAGCCAGTTAAATTGTTATAAATAAAATATACACAAATTTTTCAAAGCAGTGACAAGAGGTATGTTTCAAGAAATAAATGTCAACTTTAAAATTTAAACAACTTTCTAACGTCTTTATAAACAAACTAGCAGAAGGTTAGAGATTAAATAAATTATTATTATTATAGTCCAACACAGAAACCGCTAATTGCATTGTAACCTGTTCTTAGTTCTGAGTTTTTTATGCCCAGGATCAATTAGTCCATCTTTTTCTCACAAAAGAAGAAACACTGTACCAGTCAGAATATTTACTTACCTCTGGGCTCAACACCCTTTCATTTGCTTTGTACATATCACTGTGTGATGTTAAACCTATAGGATGCTTATGCTGGATTTGTTATTGTGACCTCAGAGCTGAGACTCCAAAATGAATATATTTCCATAAACTTTGATATGACAGAGAAAAATGTTGCTTAATGAATTAATGCCATCTAGTGGGAATGAGGAGATTCAGTTTAAACTAGTTACAGCTGCCAATTGCCAACTAGTTAAAACTTACTTGTAAAAATTGGTCATAGCAGTTATTTACATGACTGGGAGCGTGTTCTGATTAGACATTTAATTATGAGGAAGTTCCTCTTGACAGAAGAAAATATCTTTATTTTAATTCCTGACAGATCTCGCAACACCCTGAAAATGTTCTAAATGTACTTGGAATGAAAGATATTTTAATCACTGTGTAAGGGAATTTCATCCATGTCAATTTTCAACCTATAAACAGTCAATAAAATTACTATAAGCCTTAACTCCACATTCATTGTTAGATCTCTGCTGTAAGACATTGTTTAGTGTTAATACACAATGCATTACCTTATTTACAAAGGTTCTAATGAAAACAAAACAATATCTAGTCCAATGCCTGCTGCTTTGCACTGATCCATCTGTACAAAGCAGCTGGAAACCCAGCATAATCAGCAACCCAAGGATTCCATCAATGCAGGGAAACCCCAGAGCATAAAAACTCATACATCACTCATCACACAGACTCGGACCTGGGCTTCCATACACGTTACTTAAATACAAAATAGCCAAATTCTGTACTGGCATAACTGTTATCTTCAACTGATTGAAACAAGAAGAGAATGTGGCCCAAAATTATACATGTAATGCATAGGGATGTCAATGTGCCTCTGTATCAGAAGCAGCAAGGAGAGGGGAAGCTGGAGCCGGTGCCATAGGAAGCTGGCCTTTAATCTAGCTCCCCACAAGCACTGGGGCCACAGAACCGCTTGCCCGCCCCCAACGCACATGATAGAGAGGCATCAGCACAGAGGGTGAGGGGGGCAGGTGAGAGCCAGCAGTACAGGAAGCTGGCTTTCAAGCCAGCTACACACGTTTTTGCTCATGAAAGCTGCTCCTTCCCCTTACCCCCCGTGTCTCTCTATCAGGGAGCAGGCAGGAACCGATAAGCATGGGGAACTGATTTTTAAGCAGGCTCTGTAGAGCCACCTGCTACCGCCTCTACCTGGGGGAGAGGGGCCGGGGAGGCTGCTGCAGAGCAGCCTCTGTCCACGGCAGGTCCAGGCACAATGCAGACAGAAGCTGCTCTGTGGGATGCTGGCATAGCCTCTAGCCACAGGGAGCTCAGACCCCAAGCATACAGAGGCTGCTGTCAGAGGCAGCAGCATGGGGTGGCAGGGGCGCTTCCCAGGAGTGGGGCCACAAGCACACTGGTTGCTGGCCCCACCACTAAGGACTAGGGATGTTAAATTTAGTTTAATTAACTAATCAACTAGTCGATGGAATTTCAATCGACTAGTCAATTAGTCAATAAACAGGGGAGCTGCAGCAAGACTAGCTCCTGGCCCCAGGAGCTAACCCCACTTTGGCTCTCCCTTTTAAATGTATTAAGAGCTGGCAGGTTAAACCAGCAGGCTCTTAATACATTTAAATGTCTAAAGTGCAGTGTGGGGGACCCAGCATGACCTGGGACAGCTGACTCCTAGCTGGTACTGGGCTCCACCCTGCTGCACATCAGCCTTTTAAATGTATTAAGAGCCTGCTAGCACTTAATACATTTAAAAAGCAGAAACGCAGTGGAGGTGACCCAGCACCAGCAGGGAATCAGCTGTCCCAGCTCGCATTGGGTTCCCCCCATGCTTCTGCTTTTTAAATGTATTAAAAGCCGGCAGTCTCTTGCTACATTTAAAAAGCAGAGGAGCAGTGTCTGAGACTGGGCATGAGCACAAGCTGGGAATCAGCTGATTCCTGGCTTACACCAGGTCCCTGCTACTCCTTTGCCTCCCCTGTCCCACGTGGAGATGTGCTGGGGGAAACCGGCTTTTAAGCCAGCTCCCCCCCAGTGCCAGCTCCTGCTTCCCCCCTTGCTGCTTCTGATAAAGGCAGCAAGGGTCAGGGGGAAAGAGGGGAGAAGCAACTAGTCCAGGGACAAGTCAACTATCCGATAAGCTTATGCTAGTTGCTCACATCCCTACTGGGGACCAACGAATAGTCACATAACTGATAATTTGCGTGATTACATGGCTTTTCAATTAATTGATAAATAACATCCCTAGTAAATCAAATATTATGGCTATAAAAGAATCATTAACACTATTTACCTCCCATATAGACCTCTCAAGTGTCATCCTAAGTTCCAAGATATATTCCACATTTTGAGTGAATGCATTACCACCAACTTGAAGATGGGAAGGAACAGAGCGTATGCTGTGTGTCTAAAAACAGCTTGTAGTTTTGGGGAAGGTGCATGAACTACAAAGTCAAAGGCCATAACTGCTAAGTTTACTTCTTCCACTTACTATTGTTTATATTTCCAGGCACTTCATTATTACTGAACATGGTCTCAAACTCTTACCCTGCAAGAAAGGTAAGTATTACACCTCCAATTTTACAAATGAGTTTGAGAGATTGCACAAGGGCAAATCTGAAAATAAAGCACAGGTTTCTAATGAGACAGAAACAAGTGTCATCCATGCTTTCAGATTTTTGCTCTAAATACAAATACTCTCTGTAAACACTGCCCTGGCAGCTCTGGACATCACTGCTGACTGGGCAGCACAGAGGGATTAAGGCAGGCTCCTTCCTGCCCTGACTCCACATGGTTTCCAAAAAGTGGTCAGCATGTTTGGTTCTTAGGCAGAGAAGCCAGGGGGCTCTGTGTGCTATCTCCTCTCCAAGCGCTGGCTCTGCAGCTCCCATTGGCCAGGGTATGCGTGTGTGCATGTTACGATTATGGTTGCCCATGGTGGAATTTGTTTTTCCAATTTCTTTAAAAGAGCTAGCCTATTTAATTCATACCATCCCATCGCTTTGTACAAATCAACATATTGTTAGGTTTCACTGGGGATCACTAATTTCAATTTTGTATCAGTAAACATTTTTAACTTCATTTCTTTGCTTTTTTTCAGATTTCTAAAATAGTCAACAATAATGTGAACAAAAAGGGGTTTCCTGCTAAAGTCATGAGTTATGAATTTTATGCTGCTTGATTGTAGAAGACTGTATTTCTTAAACCCAGAGTACAAAAAAAGGAACAATGTATTGCAATGTAAGTTGCCTCACCAAAATAAATATGTGGTGTTATTTGGGTAAGTCAGTATGTTAACTCTATTTCAAATCCTCCTTGTTTTCTCTCAGAGAAAAAAAAATAGATCACAAAAGAGAACAACTTCAAGTAAATTTATAACAGTGTTTCTCAAAGTGGTATGCAAAACCTGCTAACTGGCTGCGCCAGTATGTTTATTTACCAGCTGTATGGCCATGTAGACTCATGGCTCCAGTTCTCCATTTGCAACCAAGCGGAGATGTGGGAAGCAACATGGGTTGAGCCATTGCTTCCCGTGGCTCCCTTTGGCTGCAAACAGCAGACTGAAGCCAAAGGGAGCCGCAAGGCTCCATGGCCGCACAGCTAGTAAGTAAACACACTGGAATGGTCAGTTAGCCGGTTTATCAAAGTGGTTTCACGGACCACTTTGAGAAACACTGATTTATAAGAACAGCATTACCAGATCTGCCCAATAGGACATCTATTCTAATAGTGTGCCTACAACACTATCTTACACTCAGTCACACAGAGGAAAGCAATGACTCACTCACAAATTTGTACAGATTATTTGGCAAAAAAATCCTCCTCCCTAACTCTGCAAGAAAAATAGAACACAAGAATTACTGTGAAACATTTTATGGCTTGTTTATATGTAGGATAACAGATTAGATTGTCATAGTGGTTCCATTCTGGTCTTAAAATGTATTGTCCCTTTTCAATTTGAACTGACCTTTTATCATGGTATATATTATATTCATTAATATTTCATTTGAACTTCTTTTAAAACTGTTTCAGAACTCATTTTCTTACAGAAATGAAATCTGTGAAGTTAAAACTATAAAAGAGTCAATTGTGATTGCATTTAAGTGTATGGCAAGACATCCACAGACTTCAGGCTAATACCGTAAATTGTATCATTTACCATAATAATATTTGCAAAGAAATGAATGGCAATAGGATATAAAGCCATGTAGGTCTAATCCCAGTCAATTCAGACAACACTGACGTTTATTCTAATGAAATGTTTGCATGGATAAACACTGCAGGAGGAGATCACTATGGGTGCATCTAGACTGGCAAGATTTTGCACAAAAGCTCTGCTTTTGCACAAAATCTTGCCGCCTGTCTACACTGGCCACGAGTATTTGCGCAAGAACACTGACTTTGTACTGTACAAAATCAGTGGTTCTTGTGCAAATTCTCCGATGCTCCCACTCAGGGATAAGTATTCTTGCGCAAGAGGGCCAGTGTAAACAGCCAAGTTAATTTCTTGCGCAAGAAAGCCCAATGGCTAAAATGGCCATCAGAGCTTTTCTGTGCAAGAGAGCATCTACACTGGTACTGATGTTTTTGCACAAAAGCAAATCTTTTGCGCAAAGGCACATGCCAGTATAGATGCTCTCTTGCGCAAATACTTTTAACGGAAAAACTTTTCCGTTAAAAGTATTTGCGCAAAATCATGCCAGTCTAGACGCAGACTACAAGTTTAGGTCAAACTTAGCTTCATTAGGTTGATTTTCTAAATAATGAATCCATACCACCAAGTCTATTCCACCAATTTTAAGGGCTGCTCAAATCAATTTCAGTACGCCTACTTTTTGTGAGGAGTAATGGGAAATTCAACCATGCATCATCAACTTTAGGGTAGTGAATATGTAGCTCTGTGAAAGTAAATGTTCTTGGCCACCAGGTGTCCCAATGTGACCGATAATACCACAACTTTCAAACCTGTTCTCCTTGTGCATCTGGGAATGTTTGAATTTAATTTCTTGTTTGGCCAGCAGGGTAAGCAGAGCAGGCAACACACCTCAGCATGACCATGAATGCCCAGGGTCACAAATGAGCTCCAGCATGCAATGTGCAGGAAGTCATGGACCTGTATACTACGTGCAGAGAGGAATCAGTGCAGGCAGAACTATGAAGCAGCAAAAGAATGCTGATATCTATGCCAAGATCACAGGGCTTGAAAAAGGATATACTGGGACACCCAAGAGTGCTGCATGAAAATAAAGGAGCTCAGGCAGGCACACAGAAGACAAGGGAGGCAAATGGAAGGTCTGGGTCATCACTGCAAACATATCACCACATCTATGACCAACTGCATGGAATTCTAGGGGGAACCCGACCAGCGTCCCACAGGAGTCTGTAGATACCTCCAAAGCATGAAAAGGTCCAGGTTTTTAGGCACATTCAGTCAGCATCTGCTCCTAATGATTCTTCAGAGAAGACTGATATCGAATATGGCAACCTGGATAAAGCAGGGGAAATTATATAACTGATACCACTGAGGCAGTACATGTCCCTTTGATCATTCCCAACAGTGCATGGTTTGTTGCCAGCATGAGCCCCTGCCTTTGCACCATGCCTCAAACCCTTCATGCCCAGAGGTTCCCATGGGAAAGGAAAGTTGCATTCTCACAGCAAACATGGAGTGCCAAATACATGGTCACCACATAGGCCCCTGCACTATCACGACACCTGCCCCTTCTCTCAGTGGCAGGCTCCTATGGAAAGGGAAAGTTTCAATCTCTCAGTAAACAAAGGGTGCCAAACACACACTAAACATGTGAGCCCCTGCCTTCCCATCACACCTGCCTCCCTCTCCGCCCCAGCATAGCTGCTCGTGACCATGGTCCCCCTTTGCAAATGTAGACACTTGGCTAGCTGTGGGAGCTGCTAGTTGCACTCAGTGTCACACATGCTTTCAAGGCGGAAGCAAAAAAGTGAACCCCAGCCCATCCCTGACTATGCCTGCCATCACACCAAATCTAGTTGCTCCTTTAACATCTCTGTGCTGTACCTGCTGCCTAATGGGTGCTTAAAAAAATATAACTTTGGCCTTGTACATTCTACGTTTGTTGTGTTGGACATACATTGTAGAACACACAAACTAATCTCTTAGCATAAAAGAATGTATCTCCTTTAAAGTCTCCTCTTCATTTTTTTCATAACAGCAGGTACAACAGAAAGCCTGTTGCTCAGTCCCCTGGCTCTTCCAGCTGTTTGGCTAGCACTGATTTCAGCTAGGCAAAAACATAATTAGAGTATGTTCAACAAGCAAATGCAATCCACCTGCACGGACAGGGTGCAATTAAATGTGTGGAGGAGAATGATGCTGCAGGAGATGAGAATAGGGCATGAGGAGAGTATGCAGGGAATGCGAAGTCAAGACTGAGGAGAAGATCTTGATCCTCATGGGGCAGCAAATAGAGCTGCTGATACACCTGGCAGAGGCAGAAGCAAAACAGACAGAGCACAGAGCCTTCCTCCAGCCCATGCTGAACCACCTGCCTTCCTCACCAAGATCCAAAATTTCCCCTCCCAGGTGCCCTAGAATGCTAGGGTGGTGGGAGGGTGTGTCAAGGGTAATCGTTCACTCAACCCCCAGGGATGTCCCCCAGAAAAGAAGGCTGTGATTGCTGAACAGGGGCATTTTAATGTTCCACTTGCCCTTGTTTCCCACCCCTCCCTGAAGCTGCCATCCTGAATTCCTTTTCTGTCTCTGCTTCCTTGTGTTCTCTAAATAAAAATGTATGTTTTCTCCACAACAGTATCTTTACTGATTGTGTTGCACGGGGATGGAAGGCTTTACAGAGTTTACAGGCCAGCACACTTAATGCTGGGGGGATCTCATTAAGAGCAAAATGCATGACTGTCATATCGCTGTCTGGCTATTCACAAAGCTGTTTTTCAATGTGTCTCTGATTTTCAGTTCCCCAAGGAAGAGGTAAGAAGGGATATCGGTGCACGGGATGAGAATTAACAACTTGAGGTTTGTGGATGGTATAGTTATCATTGAGGAAGATGAAGAGAAGCTAGAGAGAACGGTGCAGTGCTAAATGAGGAAGGGAAGCAGTATGGACTGATTATGAATATCAATACAACGAAGACAATGGTATTTGGAGATAAGGAAATAGGAAGGAAGATCAAACTAGAGAACGTAGAGAAGTTCACATATTTTGGGAGCAACATGACGTATGATCTAGACTGTAAAAAGGAAATAACAACTAGAATAGCAAAAGCGAGTTTGAAAGCGATGGATAAGATCTGGAAAAGTAAGGCAATGAGCTTAGGAACAAAGCTGAGCGTCTTGAAAATGTGTGTATTTAGCAACATGTTGTATGGATCCTTCAAAGAGAAGGATATTGGTGTTTGAGAGGAGTTGTTATACAGGTAGTCCTCGACTTAAGAACGGGTTACATCCCAAACCACCTGGTTGTAACTCGATTTGTTTGTAAGTCAGAATACATGCTTTTAAATACAGCCGCGCTGTTCCAAAGCACAGATTGCATGCTCATAACTCAGGGACTGGTTGTAATGGGCTTAATGGGAGGTTGGTCGTAAGTACAAATGGTCATAAGTCGACACATCCGTAACTTGGGGACCAGCTGTAGAAAGATCCTGAGAATAGGATGGATGCAGAAGGTCAACAACAAGGAATTATATAGGAAGATACAGCCAAAAGAGAACCTACTGCAGAAGGCTATACAACAGAAGTTACAGCTGTTCAGGCATATCTGCAGAATGAACAATGAGCTAAAAGTTAAGATCCTGGTATTCGGCATAATGGATGGTCCAAATAGGAGAGGCAGACCCCACAGAGAATGAATGGGTAGATGTTATAGTAGATTGGTGCGGAGCTAGTCTACAGAAACTAAGCAATTCTCCACTGGACAAGGTGGGTCCTCCCAGGATTGTTACTGGCATTTCAGTGCCTCCGATAACAATTTTCTGATCTGGGCAGAAAGTTCCATCTTGCAGCTTTCTGAAGAGGGAGGAGTTCGTAAAAATGTGGATGTCATGCACCTTTCCCAAATATCCCATGTTGATGTCAAAGAAACAGCCCTTGTGGTCCACCAGAACCTGAAGCACCACTGAGAAGTACTCCTTGCAGTTTATGTACTCTTTGGTAAAGTGGTCAAGTGCCAAGATAGGAATGTGTTCCATCTGTCCCCCCCACCACAGTTAGGGTATGTCTATACTACAGAGTTTTGTCGGAAAACCAGCTGTTTTTCCGTCAAAACTTGAGGAACGTCCAGACTGCAATTGCATTCTGCAAGAAAAATTGAAAGAACAGAGGGGTTTTTCCAGCATTGGTAATCCTCATTCTATGAGGAAGAAACCTTTCTGCGAACGAGCTCTTTCACAAAAAGGCATGTATGGATGGGGAAGAGGGAGTTCTTTTGGAAGAAGAGGAAAGAGGAAAAAGCACAAGTACCCTGGTGGCCATTCTGTTCATAGCAATCACAGCTTACATGCAAGAGAGCATCCATTCAGTCTGGATGCTCTCTTTCGAAAAAGCAGATTGCTTCCTCAATGCACTTTTGCAGTGTGGATGCTCTCATTCGGAAGAAGTTTTTTCGGAAGATCTCTTCCGAAAAAAGCTTCTTCTGAAAGAAGCCTGTAGTCTAGACGTAGCCTTAGAGAACCCATCATGGCAAAGCCCTCCACATTTGCTAGAGTCACTATCCTTTGTAGCAGAATGGTATTGATTACCTTAGCTACTTGGATAACAGCAGCCCTCACTATAGATTCACCCACTCTGAAGTGATTTCCAGCTAACGGGTAACTGTTCAGCATTGAAAGTTTCCACAGGGCTATTGCTACTTGCTTCTCAGATGGGGTCTCATTCTGGTATTGCTGTGCTTGAAGGCGGGGAAAAGCATTTTGCAAACTTCAATGAAAGTGGCCTTAGTTATGCAAAAGTTTTGAAGTCACTGCTGATCATCCCATAGCTGTATAACTATGCAGTCCCACCAGTCTGTGCTTCTCTCATGGCACCCCAATCAGTATTTTACCATGTCAACAGGATCAACTGCTGCCACAATCTGCCAATCTCTCCACTCAAGTGTTTCACACTTGTCTGTGTTCATGGCCTCCTCACGTTGTTCCTCGTTTCAGTAACTTCTGGCTAATCTTTGGACATACCACAGTATAAGGCACAAGGTATTTTCAATTATAACATACCGAGGTCTACGTTTGCCCTGCTATGGTGTCTGCGTGAATAACCAGGGAAAAAAGGGCATGAAAAGATTGTCTGCAGTTGTGTTCAAGAGGGAGGGAAGGGAGGAGATGAGTGCATTATGTAATCCTGCTATGTACATAGAACCACCTGCTGCACTGTTTTTGTCCCACCAGGTAAAGGAGCCTAATCCAGAATGTAAAGGAGTGGCAGGAAATGTGGGATCGCTATCCCTAATGCATCACTGTCCGAGCTGACGGTAGCCATCCTACTGGAGATGCACTACATCAAATTCTTGTGCACTGTGGGAACATGAAGTTTCAACTTTACAAAACTGGGTGTTAAAAAAAAAAATCAACGTTAATAAATTTGACCTATTCTTGTAGTGTAGACATGGGCAAAGAGAAGAAATCAAATCTGTATCATTACCTTCAGTTGTTAGAGAAATTACTGTGATGCCACAACACACACACACACACACACATAATATACACATACATTAAGGACACATTATGACATAATACAATGCATTTATTTCTATTTCTGAAATTTCTTGCAAGTATGTAAACCTATTCTTAAGAGGAACAACACTCCAGAGCAATACAGCTTGGATCAAGACACTGGTAAAACATACAACACATCTCATGACAAGTGCAAAATTAAAGCATACCACTAGCATAAAAACAAGAACACACAAATAATTTTCATTAAAACTAGATCTCAGTTTAAGTTGTAATGAATAATGGGAGGAATGTACAAAAATAATACAGAAACAGATTTTCTAAAGTAGTCACCACCTAGCAGTTCTCATTTGAAAATCTGGCCCTTTCATTTCAATACCACATGGGAAATGAATTATTTTGAAAATCCAGTTCCAAAAGTGTATAATGAGCACTTTTGAAAGTTTGGCCCATGATCTATAAAGCACAATGGTTTCTAAAAAGAATTTTTTAAAATAATTTCTTATGCAGCTTGAACAGATCTTTAATGTGCTTAGATGAAAAATTAACATCTTCTCATCATTGTGAAGACTCAAGAGATGCAGATTACGTTGTCCAAACTTTTGTGTAACTAATTTCACTGCTCTACAGCCAAAATGCTTCTGAAATAAATGTAGTCAAACTTTACTAATTCTGGGTCACTGAGAACGAAAATGATGTTTAAAATTGTCAATTGGCTCTAGTTTTCAAGATATGCTATTGGGTCAGTATATACGACCCTTGACTTGTGAATGGCGGAGGATAAGTGAGTTATAAAGGGAAGGGATCTCCATTTAAACCAGAAATGACTAAAATACATCTTTGACTGGATCTATGAATAAATCTATGACTGGGTTTGGACAGTACTTGCTTTTTAGGCAAAACAATGAATGATGCAATCTGAAGCTGGTATTGCATCGTACATGATATGAATTGCATCATGTTATTCCTAGAAGTCATAGATGTTTTGCCACATAATGGCAATGTTTTGCCATCAATTCCAGTTGGTCATGCAGTCCATATGAAGGAAACATGAAACAACTTTTGAGGTGCATAAACTATGACCAACATCAGTGGCAGCTTTGTGGTGATTTGAAGGTTGTTGCTCTCTTGCTTGGTCTGCAGACTGGATACACAAATGCTGTTTTCTCTGCGAATGGGATAGTCGTGCAAGAGATTCCCACTACATCAAGATAGATTGGCTACTCCGACAATCATTGAAGCCTGAGAGGAAAAGTGTTCAGCATCCACCACTTGTTGAATCAAAGAAGATTTTGTTACCCCCCTTACACATCAAGCTAGGTCTGATGAAGAACTTTGTCAAGGCCATGGACAAAACACAAGCAGCTTTCAAGTACCTCCGTGGAAAATTTCCAAGGTTAAGTGAAGCTAAGATAAAGGAAAGTGTCCTTGTTGGTCCTCAGATTCGTGAGCTTCTTCAAGATGATGCATTTGACCATGCACTGCGTGACAACGAAAAGACAGCACGGAAAGCCTTCCAGTTAGTGGCAATACATTTTCTCGGAAACAACAAGGCAGACAACCACAGGTTGTTGTTGGAAAACCTTCTCAAGGCATACAAAAGCCTTGGTTGCAACATGTCACTAAAGATAGATTTTTTGCACTCTCATCTAGAATTTTTCCACCGAACTGTGGAGCAGTGAGCGACGAGCACGGCGAGCGATTTCACCAGGACACTGCAACAATGGAGAAACGCTATCAGGGCAAATGGAGCCCATCAACGCTTGCAGACTATTGCTGGACAGTGACAAGAGATGCTCCATTTAATGAATACAAGAGACAAGCCAAGAAGCGCCGAGTAGACACTGAATAGGACTAAACTATGTACATAATAGTTTTTTGCCTTTTGTTTCATAATAAATTTTATTTATATAACCCTTTTGCTGATTTTTAAAGTGTTACATAAACAGAACAGATGAAATATTATCATGCAAAGCAACCATAAACACATGAAAAGACCTAGGTTTACAATTTATGATTAAAACTCTACTATCTACACAATATACATAGATGTAAAATGTAAAAAAACTTAAATATCTTGGAAACAGTAGCCAATCAGTTGTTTTAATTGTCATATTTGAATTCAGCACATCAAATACATAATAAATAGCACATTTTATCTCTGAAGCAGACGACTTCTAAAAAATTGTAGACCAGTGTTTTAAATGGTTAGGTTTTGGTTTACCTTTCCTGAACACAGAAGGAAAAAGCTAGTTTTAATGCTTTCCAGGTGACAGAAATAAGCATCAGCTGTTTAATTTGCCAGCAGAAGCACTTTCTGATATGTTTAGAACTTGAGCTTCAAATAAAGTTACATCAAATCAGATCAATTGAATATTACTCAATTTATCATTCAAGAATGAGTGTGATGAAACTATGTTGTAATTAAATATGCAAAATTCACAATTCATATTACGTTAGAAAAGTTGCACTTCTAAGTCCCTCCAACAGAAAAAGGAAATGGAAAAAGATACATAGTGAAATGATTGAATTATTTTCTGAAATACATGATGGACTTCAGAATCACCCTTAAATAAAATGAAGTGTCTACACAGTATTAAATTAAATATTTAAGGCAACATGAATATCTGACATACCAACACTAAAAACTTGTGTCAACAGACTGCCTACAATAAAACAAAAGCATGGTTTTATCAACCTCCTGCACACCTCCCTCCTCATATGACCAGGCAAAGATGATCGCTTACCCAGATAGCGTATTGTGGACAGAACTGAGCATGTGCCAAAACACAGTGATGGGCACGGACAGGGAAAAGCTCTCAGACATCATCAATGCACTATGTGACTAGTGAAAAAACCCACTGCTTTGCCGTTATATTTACATTAGAAGATTTACCCGGGTCCTTAACCCAAGTAATTTTTGTTTTTCTTCATTTGAATCATTGCTCTGGGGTGAGGCTGGGGATGAGGGGTGCAGTGTGCAGGCTGCCCTGGGAAGAGAAGACTACTCCTGCTCTCTTTCACCACAGCAGCTTGGGGCCAGATGAGAAGTTCCTCTCTATGGCTGGTTGCAGTTCCAGTTGGCACAGCCGGCAGAGGGATGTATGTCCCCCAGCTGGGGCAGGTCAAAGTTCATCTGCCCCATGCATTCCTCAGCCAAAATGAGAAATCAGCAAACAGTTCACTTTCCCTTTTTCCCTGACAAAGGGGAACAGCTAGCAATGTTCCTGTACAAATGGGGGATGGAGCTTCAGCCCCCTTCGTCCATCCTCCATGAAGGCCACTTGAAGGATGGGAGGCTAAGGGCTAGGACAGTCCTGGACAGGGCAGGGAGAGCGGGTACACCTCCAGCCAGTGATTTTGTCTCTTTTCTGTATGATTTTATGAGAAGCATTCCCATTCCAAGCACATCCCATTTTCCTGGAACAAATAAATCCTTACCTTGCTTTAAGTTATATAAGAGGAACTGTGTATCAAATTTGGTGGACCTAGCTCTTACTATTTAGGAGGAGCTTTTGAACACACACACACGGACAGACAAATGTTTAATATCATGCAGCAATACTACTACTACTACTACTAGTAAGCAGGATATTATCTTTCATATGCTTTAAAAATATTAATTGATTAATTCTCAAAGTCCTGGTGGCATAAGCAGGTAGGCAAGTATCTCTTATTCTTTAATTTTACAGATGGGAAAACTGTAACAAGGATTAATAAGAAAATTACAAATTTGAATATTTAAAGTTAGGCACTGAAAACCATAATTAAGCCCGATTTTCCGAGGGGTTGAAGTTAACAGAAGCTGAAACAAAAGACTGGACTATGTAGCACTTTAAAGACTAACAAGATGGTTTATCTTCTTAGTCTTTAAAATGCTGCATGGTCATGTCTTTTGTTTTGGCAAGACCAGCCTAACATGGCTACATCTCTGTTACTATTAACAGAAGCTGTGGATGCTCAGCACCTTTTATTTAAGAGTCTAATCTAAGTTTAACCTTTTTGGATTAATTGTTATTTTAAACAACTTTACTAAGACCACAGATGAAGAGTGAGCATCAGAACCAGGTTTACTGAGAAGTTCCTAGCTCCTAGTTCTTTACTCCCTCCTCTAACACATTTTCACCATCTCTCTGTGCTAAGTTTTCATGAATTTAAGCTGTGTCCCAACATTCACATTAATTTCACACACACATACACACACACACACACGCACGTGTACGTACGTACGTTGGGGAACTCACACAAGTAATAAGAATCAGAAACCAGCTACTGAATCATCACCACATCCTGTAGCACTTAGATGAGATGCCTCTAAGAAATGCCTATGTACTGGCATACACTCAATTTGTTGCTTGTGAAATCTAACAGGATGACAGCCTGAGTTGAAGCCCAAACCCCTTCCCATTGTGAAGACACATACATATGCACCTGTTTTATAGGACACTGCTCTTCTTTGGTTATTCTGGCATTTACCACAGGAAAATGAACAACATGCTCTATGCTTTATTGATCTGGGTTAGATGCCTACCAATGAGTGTACAGTTACTCAACTTCATTCATTTTGGGGGTACCATGGGCATCACTTCTTTATTTCTTTGCCAGTTAACAAAGCTCTCTGATATAACATTTCATTTGCACACGTTAAAAATTTAGAATAAGACCTTGTAACATTACTTTGGGACAGTACTAACGTATTCCATGAGTCTCTTATTCTCTTGCAGCAATTCAAGATTACAACAGCTAACAGAAAACAAAAACACGTTTGTCTTACATTTATCCACAGGTGTTGATAATCTAGAGGCAAAGGGAAGTAAATGTGTTCCTGCATCTGTCATGTGAATGTGCATGCATACACAAATATGTAAGTATTTCTATATATTACCTCACTGGCAGAAACTCTACTGAGGAGGAGCAGGAAGGGAATGGAGCTGACACATTATAAAGCAGATTTTTTCTCGGTAGGTGGTGGTGATAGTGCCAAAAGGTGCCAATGTAGTCCTGAGTATCTGAATTAAGAGGAAACAAAGAAAGCCCCTCTAAAGACAGAATTAAACCATTCTTTACTCCCTCCTCTAACACATTCTCACCATCTCTCTGTGCCAAGTTTTCATAGGGAGGAGGGTGGGTAGAGGACCACCCACGGGGAAACACATGTGAAAGAACCATCATTTCTGCACAAGGTGAGTAATTTCCCTTTCTTCAAGTGATGTCCCTGTGGGTGTTCCACTGTAGGTGACTTTATAGCAGTTCTCAATTATGACAAGAAGAATGGGGCTCAGAGTCACCTATTGCTGACAGTGGATAAAACTGCTGTGGCTACTGAGGCATCATTAGAGAAATGTTTAAGAATAGCATAGTGTTTCATAAAAGTATGGTCTGATGACCATGTGGCGGTACAGCAAATGTCCCAAAGGGATACGCCTCGTAGGAATGCTGTGGAGGTACAAACTGCCCTTGAGGAATGTGCCCTAGGTGAAGTAGGAAGAATTTTCGCCCTGTAGGGTGTAGCATTCCATGATGCAGGAAACAATGATGATGTTTGTTGGATATGCACTGTGAAGAGAATGGCTTGCCCTTGTGTTGATCCGCCACTGACACGAATAGATGCTGTGAAGTGCAGAAAGTCCTGGTATGATCAATGTAGTACGCCAGGGCCCTTCGAACATCTAGAGTATGCAGCATGCAGCAGGACCTCCATCCTGATGAGTGCGGTTTAGGGTAAAAGGTCTAGAGAATAATCAGCTTGTTGATGTGGAAGTCCAAGGATGCTTTTGGTAAAAACGATAGATGAGTCAGCAAAATAATGGTGTCCTTGCTAAAAATCATGTAAGGAGGGGCTGCTGTAAGGGCTGCGAGGTCACTGACTACGTGCAGAAATTATTGCTAGTAGAAAGATAACCTTCGCCATCGTAAGAGATAGAGGACATGTAGGTAGAGGTTCACATGGAAGTCTAGTTAGCATATCCAATACCAATTCTAGATTCCATGAGGGTGATGGAGGTCTATATGGTCAGGGAAGGTTCTGGAGATCTTTTAGAAAGTGACTGGTGATGCGATGGACAAATATTGAATGTCTCTCCACAGATGGGCGAAATGCATCAACAGCAGCCAAGTGAACTCAAAGTGAAGGGAGGGACAAATTAGATTGTTTCAAGGCCAGTATATAGTCCAGGATTATGTGAAGTGAGATCATGTATGGATCAGAATGTCTTTGTTCACATAATTGAGAGAACCTCGTTCATTTGCGGAGATAAGTAGCGTGGGTAGTAATGCACCTACTATGAAGGAGGACTCGTTTTATCCTGTCAGAACAAAGTGTTTCAGCATTTTGGAACCAGCAAGGAGCCACGCTGTCGAGTGCAGACTCTGAGGATAGGGTGCAGAAGGGTACTCTTGTTCTGGGTTAGGAGATCTGGGCAGCATGGGAGGTGATGGGTGTGTGAGTATGTGGAAGAAGAGAGAGATGGGGAAACCACATCTGCCTGGGCCATGCAGGGACAATCAGAATTACTTGAGTGTGGTTTCTCCTGATCTTCGAGGGTTCTGGGGATAAGTGGGATTGGAGGAAAGACATAGAGGAGGTGGGCTTCCAAGGAATCAGAAAACATTGCCCAGGGACCCCCATCCCAGACCTGTTCTGGAACAATAAGGTGGACATATGGCATTGTTGCAGGAGGCGAAAAGGTTGATTCCCATTTTTGGAATATACATCTGATAACTTGATGACTGATCTTCCACTCGTGGTCTATAGTGACGTGTGTCTGCCAAAATGTGGTTGATTTTGATCAAGAATGCAGCAGTCAGTGTTGGAGACACCGAAGGTGTAAACGAGCACACTTTACCACATATGTAGTGGTGGCCATCTGGCCCCATCAACCATAACACATAAAAACTGTTAAGGAAGATGTGACAGACCAGGATGGGTCTAGGCACCACTCAGGGCAAATTGCTCAAATTCAGGGCTCCTTACAGCTCCCAGATTGGAGACCTTCCCAAATAGGCCACATACCAGTCACACAGAACGCTTCAGCTGCCTGCCTGGCCAGCCAGAAGCCTCATGAGCAAAACCCCTCTGACACCCCAGTGCTCTCCATGCCCCAAACGGTTCCAGGCCTGCCCACAAGTGAGGGGTTTTAGAACCCAATCTCACCTACCCCGAACAAGTTCTGTCCGGTTCCAAGAAACTGGCCACAGATCCCAGGTCAATATATACTCTGGATCTTACCCACAAATCATGCTGAGCCAATCCTTTAGAATCTAACATCTAAAGGTTTATTACTAAGAGAAAGAAAAGCATGAGAGTGAGGTTGCCATACATTACATGCATCAAATCTCCCAGTTCTTGACGCAGGCTTGCAGCAGCGATGTTATAACTGCTGGCTTAAAAGTCCTTGGTATACATCCTATGTCAGGATGGGTCCACAGTTCTTCCCAGCTCGTGAGTCCCTGCAAGGCCGCATCTGGGGTCAGGAGCAGATCTGAAGACCAAAATGGAGTCGGCCACATGGCATATTTATACCCCTCTCCCCCGGCTTCTTCCAAACTGGAGAGAGTCATAAGGTCTCTGACCAGGCACCTAGTTTCCGTCATAGGTGGTTCTCTGGTACTTAAGAGACTTATTGTCTCTGGAGCCTTGCTAATTAGCATGTCCATAGGCTGAGCCCATTGCTCAACCACATACAGAGAAACTCCAAGTCTCCATACAGAGTACATATTCATAACTCCACACACAGACATCATACAGATATATAAGAGCATATACAGAATCAGTAGAAAGTAAGCTTTTGTTTCACACCTCACATGGCCCCCTTTGTAGCAACTTTTGGGGCAAACAATCCCCCATGGGCGAAGCAGTGACCTAGCGGCTTTCCTTAAACTCCGGTAACGTGACAGAAGGGCTGGTGGTATGTCTGTTGATGAGGTCTTATATTGCGTGGAACCTCTGGGTTGGCAGATAGGAACAGGCCGTGGTGGAATCGAGATGAGCACCGATGAATTCTAGAGATTGTGTCAGCTGAAAAGGGATTTTTGGTTGTTGATAATAAGACCTAGAGATCAAAATAGGTCTCTTGTTATAGATTTCATCTGGAGGGTCTTCCCTCCAGATGCACTTTTTATAAGGCAGTCATCGAGGCAGGGGAAGATGACATCCTGATGACATAGAAATGCAGCTGCTGCAGCTAGAGTCTTGGAAAAAACTTTTGGGACCAAAGAGAGGCCGAACAGTAGCACTCGGTACTGGAAATGCTTGAATTCTATAGTAAAGCACAGGAAGCACTTGTGGGACAGATGGATAGTCACATGGAAGTGTGCATCTTGTAGGTTAAGGGCTACAAATCAATCTTTCTTGTCCAGAACTGGAATAATGGATACTAGGGAAAGAATCTTGAATCACTGCTGTCAGAAGTATTTATTGAGCTCTCGTAAACCTAGAATGGCTCTCCACTCTCCCATGCATTTCTCCATAAGGAAGTAGTTGAGTAGAACCCTTTGCCCTTGAACTAGTCGGGAACTCTCTCAACAGTTCCGATGGCAAGAAGTTGATGGACCTCTTGCTTTAGAAGATCCTCATTAGAGGGGTCCCTGAAGAGGGACGAGAGAGGTGGAGAGGGTGGGGGAAGAGAAATGAATGGGATGGAGTAGCCAGATGCGACTTTTTCTAAAACCCATCGGTCTGTTGTGATGATAGCCCAGCAATGGTGGAAAGGACATAACGATGGTGAAAGACAGAAGAATGATGTGGGAGAGGCCATGTAGGCTCCCCAGTCACTGTTTCAAACCTGCTGCTTGTTGGCATGGGAAGCAAAGGAGCGGTTGTTTTGTGGTCGCTTCCTCTATACACGTGGTCTAGAACAGCCCTGGTCAAAGGTTCTCTGTTAGTTTCTGGGGTATGTGAAATCACGTTTTTGTTGGTATGGCTGATAAGGTGTGTACCGCCTGCATTGATATGGCAGGTTGTACATCCCTAGCATTCTGAGTGTGGTTTGGGAGTCCTTACTGGAATGAAGGACTTCATCTGTTCTGGCTGCAAATAGTTTGTCCTTATCAAAAAGGAGGTCCTCGAACTTTCCTTGAAGCTTCTTGGGAACGCCTGGATCGGAGCCAGGACGCTTTATGAATAACAACAGAAGTTGCCGTAGATCTTGCTGCAGTGTCTGCGACATATAACGATATTCGTAGAAATGTGCGGGCTGTTGTATATCCCTCCTGTACTACAGATTTTAGTATAGGTCTCTTATTATCTGGGAGGTTCTCCATTAGCCTACAGTAATTATCCAAGTCGTGATTTGCAAGGAGGGAGGCATAGCCAGCCATACAAAGTTGTAGTATGGATAAGGAGTACACTTTTCTCCTGAAAAGGTCCATACATTTCCACTCCTTTTCTTGAGGTGTATTTTTGTACTGGGGAAGTTTGGAACATTGTTGTGCTGCATTGACCAGAAGTGAATGTCAAATGGAGACATTAAATATTTCTCTTACTTCCTATAGACTTTTTTCAAGACAAGCTGTCTAACATGCTAAGCAGTACTCCTGTTTATTTTTTATCTGAATTTTTTTAAAAAAGGCATTGGCAATTGCTATTCTTTCATGTATATCCAAAAATATGTGAATGTTTGATATCCAGTCATAAGTGACTCATTCATTTCAGGCAGTACCATGGACAATGCAGTAAAGGCAAACACTTTACATATTTGGCTCATGTAAATATGGTACCATTAAATTATTTTTTCCTAATAGAAAAGTTACTGATAGCATTCAAAATAGTTAACTATTCAGAACTTCGGGAATTTGCTTTAGGCAGTTTATTTGATTTCTGTAGCAGAAGAGAAGTGTGTGCTTTTCTTAAAAATTAAAATGTTGGGACTACATACGCAATCATCATTCCTATCTGATGTGTTACAGCACAGCACCACAATCTAGCTTACAGTCTGCATGATTATAAATAAGCTGCCAATCCAGAAGCAGCAGCAGCTGTCACCATCATTCTGCTTTTTCTCCACATTTCTATTAGATTTTTAGCGTGATGTAGTGATTTTTCATATTTTCGTTATGTTCTGTAACAGGTATGACATGCCCAAGGTAACATTTATTTTTAAGATTATTCATAACAAACAAAATTCCATACTAATCTGCCACGGTTTGCTTTATTTATATATGTACAAATTAGCAGTCTGCACACTTGCATTTTCTGTTTTAAATTATACCCTCAATTATAACTCAGCAGTCAGTCACAGCTAACCAAGAAATTTGCTTTTAAAAAGGCAACTGAGCAACTTGCCCTCTCCAGATAGGGAAAAGCACTAAATACACCTCAACACAGAAACTTGCAGGAAAAATAATCACAAGCTACTAAGCAACCTTTTTGTGCTTTAACACATAAAGGCCGCAAACCAATCAGCTAAATGTGATGCGTAAAGATTTATCAAACACCAGTGTACTGAAACCAAGTACTGTACTAAAGAGTTTTCCACTGCATATTTCATTCCTGAGGACTAAAATTCACAGATATGATTAAACACCATTTGCTTCCTACTCTGTGTGTAGAAATATCATAAAGACTATGTTACTTTTATTAGTATTCCCGGATATCCGTTTTAGTGAATGATTATTGCCTGGTTTTTATCCAAGTTTCAGAATATAATTCACATCATGAAAATACTTAATAAGTAAAGTAGTTTATACTTTATTTTTTTGTTTGCCAGCACATTAAGCCTTGCTATACTTGGCCTATTTGAAAATTTTATCTGTGATTGTTATCTATTTTTCTTGCCTATGAAAAAGTTAGCCTTACCAGATAAACATTAGTTTCATTTCACTCTGAAAGCATAAACATGTAATGTTGGACATTAGTGCAGCTTTGTACAGGGTTACTATAAATAACAGGCCAATTCTGGAAGTTCAAGAACTTTCTCTGAAAGGGTGGGCTGCAAATTTTCTAAAGGGCTTAAGGGGAAAGAGGAACAGTGGTTACAATCCTCTGATATTTCCTCTGATTTAGAATATGCTTGAATTTCACTTTATTCTCCTCAGCTGTACAACTTCCAAGTTTAGTTTCTTTAGCAACAGTTATTAGTAAAGGCACTTATTTCATTTTATGTACACACACAATATTATCCAGTCTGTAAACTGTGGCAGATTTAACTGGGATTTACATAAGGAATTGCATTTTCCACTTAGACTTCTTCTTGAACATTGAAATCAACAAATATAATGCTGCTACTGGGTTCCAAAATAAAACTCAAGGGAGCTGGAAACAAGGCGTTCTCTGTGAAATAACCTAGATGTACAATTCTGTCACACATCAGCATGAACATATGTACTGAATCGTGCTCTAAAGGAGGTGAGACTCATTTATTTCCTCTAGCTTATCCACAAAGTAAAGACACTCTGGCCTGTAAACTGGAAGATGAAGAGAAAGGCTTATACAAACTAAGGATGTTAAGTAATAGTTGAGTAGTAGACTATCCGATAAGCAAATGCTTATCAGATAGTCAAGTCGACTAGTTACTTCCCCCCCTCTTGCTGTCTCTATCAGATAGAGGCAGCAAAGGGAGTGGAGAGGAAGAGAGGGTACTCCAAAGTGGCAGCACTGCATGGAGGCAGGGGTACTGCTGCTTTGACATGCCACTGCAGCATTTCAAAGCGTCAGTGCCATGTGGAGCCCAGGGTCAGGGGGGACTCCCTAGCTAACCCTAGGCTCCGTGGGGCATTTCCGTGGAACCCAGAGTCAGCTAGTGACTCCCCAGCTGATCCTGGGCTCTGTGAAGCACTTCCACAGAACCTGGGATCAGCTGGGGACTCCCCAGCTGATCCCGGGTCCCGCACGCATCATTTCAAAGTGCAGAGAGACCAGGGTCAGCTGGGGAATCCCCAGCTGGCCCTGGGTTTGGCGGAAGTGTCACATGGAGCCCCAGATCAGCTGGGGAGTCCCCAGTTGATCCCAGGTTTGGTGAAAATACTGCACGGAGCTCGGGGTCAGCTGGGGAGTCCCCAGCTAACCCTGGCTCCACGTGGCAAATCAAAGTGTCAGTGCCTGCATGTCCCCCGCCGATCCCAGACTCCATGCTGGTATTGATGCTTGTGCATTTCAAAGTGCATGGAGCCCGGAGTCAGCAAGATTTCCCACTGGCCCGAGCTGCACGTGGAGTTCAAACTTTGAAATACACAAGAACCCCTCACTGTGGCTCTTGTATATTTCAGAAGTGCTTATTGACTACTCAACTAGTAAATTAATTGATATTTAACATCCTTAATACAAAGTAAAACGAACATAAATGAAAATCTAAGACCTAATGCCTCTTTTAGAATGAACCAAAGAATACAGTCCTAATAAGACCATGATGAAGTTTGTGGATTGTTATTTAAATGGAATAGTAACCAGATCAATGTAAGTTAGATAGACAGGCAAACAAGAGATGCAGGGCTTCTTTTTAAACCTCTCAAGTGTTGTCACTATCAAATTGTAAGGTATTTTCATTATTGTCCACCCACTGACTGACTGAAAGCACATTTCCCTAGAAATCTATTAGTAACCTTTCATGAATATAATGTAAGTTATACTATCAGATGTGTTTAAACAATTTATAAATTTGAAAGAGTCATTTTTATACCATTGTTGTTATTTGTTTGTGACAGCACCCATAATATGGTACGAACTATCCAGACATTGAAAGAGGAAGGGTTCCTGCTGTGAGCAATGCATAGCCTATGTGGACAAACAGATAGGTAGAAATAGCATAAGAGCGACAAGGAATATGGCTGGAGTTTTTTTAAATACAAGACAACTAAATTCATTACAGGCAGCATGCCAGAAATGGGTCTTTCAGAGTATGTCTACCCAGAAAAGAAAAACCCACAACTGGCCCATGCCAGCCGATTTGGCTATAGGACTGTTTCACTGCTGTGTAGACTTCCTGCTCAGGTTCTTGAGCCAGAGTCTGAGAACCTCCCTCCCACAGGGCCCTAGAGCCTGTGCCTCAAGCCAAACCCAGAAGCATACCTAGCACTGAAACAGTCCTAAAGTCCCAGCCGTGGGCCTGAGTTGTCTGGCACAGGCCCACCATAGGTTATTCTTTGCTTTATAGACATATCCTAAGAGGGACTTAAATGTAGACATGGTAGGGCCTTGTGGATGAGCTCAAGGAGATCATACTATGCACAAAGGGTAAAATGGAAGAATGCATGGTAGCAACAATGCAAGAAACTGAAAAGAATGAGGCTGGGAACATTAAAGAAGTAGAAGGGGTGGGAGAACAATGTAAAAATGAAAAACTCAGCAAAAGTAAGTAAGTAGGAAAGGGTAGAACTATATAAAGCTCTGAAGGTAATGACAAGAAATTTAAATCTGATACAATAATGAAAGGAAGCTAGTGGCAGGTAACAGAGAGAAATGACAGAATTAAATCAGCAGTAAAGAAAGTTTACTTTAGAAGCTGTATTTTGTATGGACTAAAGCACACTAATGCATGTGTGTCTTGGAGGCCTGAGAGGAAGATACTGTGGTCATCAGGACAGGATATAAAGATGATTTGAATGAAGGTATTGGCTGTGAATCTGTAACAAAAGGGACATGATCTGGAAATATTGTGGGGGAAGAAGTGGCAGAATGTGGGTACAGCCTGGCTGACTAGAAGAGGGAGTAGTCAAAAATAATCCTCAGATGGTGGCCCTAAAGTAAAGAGGTTTTGGCAGTGATTAAAAACAGATGAATGAAGAGGATCAAGAGGGGGGGAAAAAAAAGAGGTGAAGTCCTGCACCACTGAAGTCAATGGTGAAACTAACAGGCTTTCACTCAAGGAATTTGGTTTTGGACATGTTAAGTTTAAGATAACAAAACATCCAAGAGGAGATGTTATAGGTGTGACAACATAGATATCAACTGATTGGAGATATTATAAAGAATAAGAATAAAAATGAAGTTTATGAATACATTCAGATCATCATGGCTCATTATAACTCTAGAGCATGGGTTCCCAAACTGGGGGGCATGCCCCTCTGGGGGGGCGTAAAGAAATTCCAGAGGGGGCGCGAGGCGACCCAGCCACACATACACCCTGTCAATCCCATCCCAAGTTTTGCTGCTATTTTTTTGGGAGGGAGGGCATGAGGGTTTCTCAAAAATCAAAAAGGGGGTCGTGATGCTGAAAAGTTTGGGAACCACTGCTCTAGAGGAAATCAAGGTGCTAAAACTAAGGAGCTAAAAGCCCTACTTTCTCCCGTAAACCTTACCAGAGCATCAGATCTAAGCAATTTCTCCATTTCATGTCCTAATACATTTTTTCACGGATTAATCATACTTGATATTTAATGCTTCACACTGTTTAACAATAATTTTGACTGCATTTCTGGCTACAATACGAATACTGAAAATAACATTCGTACCAAAAACTAATACCTTATACTCTGATCTGCAAGAATTCCAGCTTTTACACATCTGCCCTGTACGACTGTTAGGAATCAATATTTCCAAAATAATTTTAATACTACAATAGACTTAAGGTAAATTTTTCAAAAAGGCTGAAATGACTGGAGCCTAAACTTCCCTTTATAAAAGTGACTTACTTGGGGATTTCAAAGCCTAAGCCTCATTTAAAATCAGAGAGTCCTAATTCTGAAAATGGGTTTTAGGTGCTTTTGAAAATTTTGCCTATGGTGTCTTCCCTCAAATATTAAAAAGGGACATAGAAAAATAGATCAAAATCCATAATATAGTTTATATAAATCAACATTAAAAAAATTATTCCATGATTTAAAAAAAAAACAAAAAACCCAAACCATTAAAACAAGTTTATTGGTACAGGAACTTTTCATATTGATACTGCGATCGACACATTGCAGAGAACTAATAAAACAGACAAGAAATTAAAGCTACCATTATCAAAGATGAACATACCACAAAAAGTAAGCAAAATACACAGCAGTGAAAAGTGCATTTGCTTTGTAAATCCTTTGGTTTTAATACAGTAAGGGATATTGTTAGCAATACCCTTCAAGGAAATGTTTTCTTTTCTAAATATGTGGGCTCTATTTCTGTGATCCTTACTCTGATTTTTTCCTTACTTTTCAGCCAGGCACTTGTCCAAATGGAGGATTTGACCCATAATTTTTAATCCATGTCCTTTTAAAATGACAATTTACTGCACTGAATTACCACCTGTGCAGAGGCAACAAAATAGTTTAATACTATGTCTACTTCCGTAAACAAATATCTGTGTGTATATATATATACACACACACACACACACACACACACAAATTTGATAATGGCACTAGTTCACTATCTAGCCTTTGTTTTTATATTTTAAAACCAAATTGTCAGCTGCCCACTTCTCCTAAATCTGGCTTCTAAAACGAATTCAAACAAACATGACAGGTACATGTATTTCCAATGAAATTCATAATGGCCGTTGGATTGAACACCAATTGTCAATGTTGTGAAAAGAGAGGTCACTCATCTTGTGCAGTAACTGGTGTTCTTCGAGATGGATGGTTCTGTGAGCACTCCACTGTAGGCATCGTGGTGCTTCTGCACTTACAATTGGAACTTTTTAACAGCAGTACTCCTTCCTGGGTACCACTGCACACACGCAGCACTGCTCACAACACAGCAAACGTGCCAATGTGCACTGTCAATCGTCCCTTATTTCCTTCTCTACCACAGAGAGATGTTACAACTCCAAAGCAGAGGGGAGGAGGGAGGATCGTGGAGCACCCACAGGGACACCCATTTCGAAGAACAACAGTTACTGCACAAGGAGTAACTGTTTCCTTCTTCAAGGAGTATCCATGTGGGCACTCCACTGTAGGCGACTTTGGAGCAGTACCGAGAGTCTGGAAGGAGGGGCTTTGGACCTAACCTGTGAATGGAGGAGGACTGCCACCCCAAACCTAACACATTGTGCAGTGTATATTATGTAATGTTTCATAAAAGTATGTGTAGAGGCCCATGTTGCAGCTCTACAAATGTCCAAAATGGGCACGTTATGAAGGAAGGCTGTAGAAGTGGCCATTGCCCTGGTGGAGTGTGCCCGCAACTGAGTCAGTAGTGACACCTTATTGATGTCATAGAAAGTTTTAATATAATTTGTTATCCATTTTGAAAGCCTCTGTTTTGAAATCAGCTGCCCTTTGGAGCAATCTGCTATGGCAATGAACAGTCTGGAAGAGCATCTGAACTGCTTTGTTGCCCATCAAATATCCAAGGAGCAGAGTCAAGCTGCATTAGCATCAGGATGAAGCTTTTGGTGGAAAACAGGATGAAGCTTTTGGTGGAAAAGTTCACTGAGGCGGAACTGAGAAACTATCTTTGGAAGAAATTTCAGATGTGGTCTTAGCACCACTTTGTGAAAAGTCATAAATGGCAGATCTGCCATGAGCTCCGCTGATTCATTGGTCCTACTGGCTGTCACGATCGTGATTTAGAACGCAACTTTCATGGAAAGGTATGACAAGTATGTTGACATTGGTTCAAACAGAAAGTAGGTTAAGGGTGCCTGTGTAAGTCCAGGATAGGTCTCCAACATCCTGATATTTTGGGGATGAGAAAACATCTGGAGTAGAACCCTTTCCCCTTCTGATGTGCTGGTACGAGTTCTATTGCCCCCCTCTGGAGAAGTTTGTGAATCTCTTGTTGGAACAGAGTATTGTGAGAAGGGTCCCTGAAGAAGCATGGGGAAGGGTGCTGGGTTCTGGAAAAGTAAGGAAAGGAATCGTGAGGCCTTTTTCTATTGCTTCCAAGGCGCACCTGTCTATTGTAATCCTGGCCCATGCATACTAGAATGGTTGAAGGCTGAGCTGATACTGACTAGCTGGTGGAAACTGTGTCGAAACCTCAACTAGGTGGTCAAAATGTTTGCCTACCACTGGAGGACTGAGACATGGTGGGCTGTTCGTAAGGATGCCTAAGCTTCTGTTGCCTCTGCCATCATCTGAGGTCATAGCTCCTCTGGAAAGAGAATGATGATGATGCCCTGCCCCGCAGTGTGTAAAGGTTTCTTTTGGGGTTGAGTTACATACATGTCCAAGGTCTTGAGTATGGCTTGTGAGTACTTAAACGAATGCAGAGAAGTGTCTGTGGTGGTGGTAAAAAAGCTTCTGTCCCGCAAAAGGTATGTCCTCAACCGTGTACTCAACCCTAGGGAACCCAGAGAAGTGCAGCTAGAAGGCCCAATGAATGCCCACCAATGTCGCCAATGATCCTGAGGTGGTATCTGCTGTATCCAGAGATGCCTGCAGAGTGTTTTTTGCTGTGAGAACCCCTTAATCTATGTTGGAATTGAAGGAAACCTTGTGGTCCTCTGGGAGGTGTTCAATAAACTTCCGAGTTTTTTTTCCAAGTGGTAGTATGTGTATTTTGCTAGCAAATTATTCAGCATTGCTATCCTGATTTGGAGGGATGCTGAAAAGTAAGATTTTCTCCCCAGAATGTCCAGTCTCTTCCAGTCTTTGTCCTAAGAAGTGGATTTACATTGGGTCTGTTTGCCCCGGCATGTGCTGTGTCCACCACCAGAGAGTTTGTTACCAAGTGGGTGAACAAAAATTCAGCCCCTTTGACAGGAACATAGTACTTCCTGTCTGCCCTTTTTGAGGTTGGGAAAATATAGCCTGGTGTTTGCCACAAAATCTTTGCAGGGTCTAGTATGGCATCGTTGACTGGTAAAGTTATTTTTTAATATGCTGACGCTTGCAAAACATTAGTTAATTTGTGTTGTACCTTGGGAACCTCATCTAAGGAAATGTTGAGGGAGTCAGCCACCCTCTTGTACAGGTCCTGAAAGGACTTGAAGTCTTTGCCTGCCATTATGGATTCATCCAAGGAGGAAGAGGAGATGTGTGATGAAGTAAGATGTCTTCCTCCTCTGTGTCCTTCAGATCCTCCATCTCCCCTTGTGCAGGGTCAGATCTGGTGGATGCAGGTGGTTTAGGAATCACTGACTGAAGTCTTGCTAGCACTGTCATTTATGGCGCTAGTGCTTGAGCTGACATGAGGCTCCAGGGATTCCATCCCTGTCACGATTGAGAGAATGGAATAGGAGGGAACCATGGAAAAGGTTGCCACATCTATAGTGGGGTCTGCTGCTGCTGTTGTTATAGCTGAGAGGATGGCTTAGAAGAGGAATATCATGGGGAGAAAGATTTCTTCATTCTCCTGTCACTAGAAAATGGTGGGGCCGAGCATAATGGTATAGCCAGTCTCTAGGGTCCTGTAATATCAGTGTGGTGTTAGGGATCTCTCAAAACAGGGTAATTTGGCAACAAAATGGCAGATGAAATTCAATGTTGAGTAATGCACATTGGAAAACATAATGCAAACTATACATATAACATGATGTAGTCTAAATTAGCTTTTAGCACTCATGAAAGGTCTTGGAGTCACTGTGATAGTTCTCTGAAAACATCCACTCAATGTGCAGTGGAAGTCAAAGAAAGCTAACATCCAGAGTGCTGGGTGGTTTGGCTGCTATGTCCCAGCCCCAGTGCTCTGGGCTGCCAAGTGGCACAGTCACAACACCCCCAGTTCCAGTGCTCCAGGCAGCACAGATGCAGTGCCCCAGCTCTGGTGCATTGGGCAGCATGACGACAGTGCCAGACACTCAGAGTCACTACAGTAGGAAGGTTGGTCTGCCCCACCCAGCCTGGGCAGGATAGAGTTCTGACGAGGGGGGGGGGGTAACTATAGAAGAGAATCTGGCCTGGGCACAGTGTGGGCTGTCTCCCTCAGTCTATATCATCTCCCATGAAAGTCAATCCTGCCATCGTTAGAGTTGGGACTGGTCCTGAAACACAGAGTGTGTCCTCCTCTGGAGTAAGGACATCCTTCAGGCAGATTGGACCAGAAAGAAGTGGAGACTGTGGATGAAGAAGGATTATATCCTCCAACGTTTATGCGTGTTTCCATAAGACCTGATGTCTAGAGGTTCTAGCAGTCAAGTCTGGAGGAGCTGATGCATCTGGGTTGGCCAGTCAATCTTTAGATGGTGGTATAGACTTGGGATGTTAAATTGCGGTTAATCAGCTAATCAAGTAGTCAATTTCCATCGGCTAATTAATTAGTCCGTAAGGGAGGAGGCATTCGCTATCCCAACCATGGTTCTGCAGTTTGAAGTAGTAGGAGCCAGGGGCGCAGCTGGCCTCAGGAGCTAATTCCGGCATGCTCTTACTACAGAACTGCAGCATCCCAGAGCCGGTGCAAACCAGGACTGCTTAGTCCTGGCTCACACAGGCCCTGGGAGTTTACCTGCTGCAGCTCTGCTCAAAAGCATTTAAAAGGCAGAGCCATAGTGGAGTTAACTCCCAGGGCCGGTGCAAGCTGGGACTAAGCATTCCTGGTTCACGCCAGCTCTGGCACCGCTGCACCTCTGCCTCTCCTGCTTCCCCATCCCCTGGAGATGGTGCTGGGGTAAGCCAGATTTTAAGCCTGCTCCTCCCAGCACCAGCCCCTGGGAGGAGAAGCTGATTGGACTACCAGATAAGCATATGCTTATCAGGTAGTCGATGAGTCAACTATTCTCTTACATCCCTAGTATAGACAATCGGTGCAGACCATCACTCAGATGGAACTGGTGAACTTCTTTCCTTAAATTTCAGTATCAAAGGTGACCAATTGACCAGGCGGATCTTTCTTTTTTTTTTTACATACCTGGCTCTCTAATCGGGGGATCTTCAAAAGGGATCTTCCAGTTCCTTGGGTTGCATATGATGACTCATCCAACCCGGACAGGCTCAGGAAAGCAGCACTTTTCTAATGGACAATTCTCAAAAGGTATTGGTCTTTGTGTCCATGAGAGTGCCATCTATTTTCATGGAACTTACCACTTTATTTGGCATTGGAGGCCACATCTGGAGTATGTGTGTCTAGTTCAGGGCCCCCCACTAAAGAAAGGATGTGGACATATTGGAGAGGGTCTAAAGGAGGGCAACCAAAATGATTAGGAGCACATGACCTACGAGGAGAAGCTGAGGGATTTCGGCTTATTTAGTCTGCAGAAGAGAAGAGTGAGGGAGGATTTGATAGCAGCCTTTAACTACCTGAAGGGAGGTTCCAAAGAAGATGGAGACAGGATGTTCTCAGTAGTGACAGATGGCAGAATGAGGGAGCAATGGTCTCAAGTTACAGTGGGGGAGGTCTCAGTTGGATATTAGGAAAAACTATTTTACTAGGAAGGTGGTGAAGCACTGGAATGGGTTACCTAGGGAAGTGGTAAAATCTCCATCCCTAGAGGTTTTTAAGTCCCAGTTTAACACAGCCCTGGCTGGGATGATTTAGTGAGGGCTGGTCCTGCTTTGGGCAGGGGGCTGGACTCAAAGACCTCCTGAGGTTTTTTCCAGGCCTATGATTCTATCAAAGCCCCAGAAGAAGAGTCCTTGGGCTTAGATGTTGAAGGCTCCTCTCCATGGCACAATGCTTGGAGTGGCACTACTGGTCAGTAGAGGCCAATAGTATAAGAGGGGTCTTCTTGGCCTGGCTCAGAGATGGGCCTCATAACTATCTCCATTTGGAACTCCCATAGGAGTATCCACAAGTTCTGCGTGGGAAGGATACTGCACTTCACAGAGATGTGTACCTCACCCATAATATATAGGCAGTGCTGATGTTTATCATAGATGGAGAAGGATCGAGAACAAGGGATGCAATTCTTGAATCCCTGGACTCTGGGCACAGTCCCAAAGAAAAGAGTAAAGTGTTCCCCCAGAAATACTATGTGAACTATTACTTGAACTACCAAGTTAAAATATATAAGTATTTACAGATAAATTCTCTCTTTGCAAGTTATACAAAGAAGCAAAGTAGGCTATGATTCCAACTCATGCCTTGTGGCAGCAGGAAAGAATTGGAGAGGCACTAATCTGCACTACCTCTTATACCAGCATTTCCCAAACTATGGGCTGCAGCCCAGTACCGGGCCACGGGGAAAAAAAAATACCGGGCCTCAGCATGGCTGCCAGGAGGGGAGCAGAGCAGGGCAGGCTGGAAGGGGGGGGAAGGAACTGGCCACCGGGAAGCAGTGCTGGGGGCAGCAGAGCTGTCCTGGTGGAGATCCGGGCAGGTGGGTGGGCGGCCAAAACAGGTCTGGGAGCAGCAGGGCTCTCCTGTGGAGATCTGGGCAGGCAGGCGGGGAGGTAGCAAAAGCAGGGCTGGGGGCAACGGGGCTGTCCAGGTGGAGATCTGGGCAGGCGGGCGGGCAGCCAAAGCAGGGCTGGGAGCAGGGGTCTGTCCCACAGAGATCCGGGCGGGGAGGCGGCGAAAGCAGGGCATGTGGGCAGGCAGTGGAAGCAGGGTTGGGGGGTTGCGGGGCTGTCCCGTAGAGATGGGGGGGGCGGCAGAAGCAGTGTTGGGGGTAGTGGGGCTGTCTGACAGCGGAACCAGGGCTGCACGGGAGGAGGGGGAGCTGGCCAGGGGAGATCAGGAGGAGGAGGACGGGAGAATCAGCTGTCGGAAGCAGGGCTAGACGGGGGCAGCAGGGCTGGTGGGGGGTCGTCGGGAGAGCGGGACTGACCAGGGGAGATTGGTGGGTGGCGGGGGGAATCGGCCGCTAGAAGCAGGGATGGATGGGAGCAGCAGTTCTGGACTGGGGAGATCGGAAAGAGAAAGGGGGGGGGAGCGGGACTGACCTGGGCACATGCAGACCCTGCAGACGAGTGTGTCTGGCTGGGGATTTCATTTTGCCCCCTCCCTCCCCACATACCCTCCCTGAAGTAGCTGTGAACTGCCTGGCAGGTAGACACACTCAGACAGTGTGAGCACATCTACCAGCCAGGCAGCTAAGAACTAATACACCTAATTATAATAAAACCTACCTAATTAGAAAATACCAGGCATTTTATGTGTCTGGTAATTTCTCAATTTCTTTCCCAGACAAAACCTTCAAATACCGGACTGTCCAGTACAAAACCGGAGACCTGGCAACCCTACCCTTCCTTGTACCCTACTTCTTAGCCAGAAACCCTACCCCCAATGTGCTCCTGTTCCCGCCTCCTGAAGTGCTCATGTGGTGCTGGGTCCCCCAAGCCCTGGCCCAGGCTGGGTGGAGGATGCAGCCAGGTGAAACACTGAAAATTTATTCATTTTTCATTCTTTTTTTTAAATATGCGTTTATAGATTTGGGCTGCAAAAGACAGTACTGAAAAAAAACGGGTTCCAACTAAAGTAAAAAGTTTTGGAAATCCTGATCTAGCCAACTTTCTATCCATCTTACAGTCCATTTATCCAATCCATATTCCCTTAACTGGCTGGCAAGAATATTGTGGGTGACTGTATCAAAAGCTTTGCTAGCACTGGCACTGGGGGCTTTGAGAGGACCAGAAATAACTTGACTATTCATCATTTACTTATTGAATATGCAAATATGCCAATGAATGTTACCGGTCCTCCAAAAGCTTGTGAATGGATTTACTGGTCCCTGTGTCAAAAAGTTTGAGAACCCGTCTTATACTCTTAGTCAGGAACATGAAGAGAGCTACTGTGCATGTGTGGGCCAATGTACACTGCTCTGAAGAATTTCAAGTCAGGCACACAGTGTGCCTACAAAGGATGTTAAGAGGCGGGTAACTGGATAATCGTGTAGCTGATACAATTTGTACCAACTACAAGATTAGTCAATTAGGGAAGGTGCTCAGGAGGAGCTATCCCTGCTGCGGCTCTGAAGTTTAAAAGTAATAAGAGCTGGGCATGCAGGCAGACTGGTTCCTACTACAGAACTGCAGAGCTGCAGCAGGGTCGCTTCTGGACTTGCCGCAAGCTGGCACTGAGCTGAGCTTGCTCAATCCTGGCTTGCACTGGGGCTAGCAACGTGCGTGCGTGAGTGGGTGTCCCAGCATGGAGCTGGGACACCCCTCCCCCCCCCGTGGACAGGGGCTTCTGTGGAGCAGCCTCTGTTTGCAGCCTGGGCAGCCTCTGTTCGCAGCAGCCAGGGCTGGCCATTAACAGAGGCTGCTCCACAAAAGCCCCTGTCCGCAGGAGGTTCCAGCTCCTTGCTGGAACCCCCTTCCAACAGGGGCTGCTGCCAGAGCAGCCTTCCCTGACCCTCCCACATCGCTGCCTCTGATAGAGGCAACAGCACAGGGGCAAGGGGGGGAGGCAAGTGGCATTGTAGTGACAGTGCTAGGAGGAACCATCTTTTAACTCATCTCCCCCTAACACCAGCTCCTTCCCTCCCTTTGCTACCTCTAATATAGAGGCAGCCGGGGGTGGGGAGGGGGGAATGCGAGTAGTAGACTAATCAACTACTCTTTTACATCCCTTGCATGTACCCATGTATAGAAAACACACAGGGACAAGTATCTGAAGAACTTTAGCTTCTTTTCATAATATTAGTTCAACTTAGTTTCTGTAGCAGAAGCACTGAAAATGTTAGACAATACTGTTTAATAGTTATTGATGCTGTAAAGCCAGCAGAGGGAGCTCAGCACAACACAGTTTGTGAGATAAATGCCTGTCTCTTTATATTGTAAAGCTTCAGAGGAGTAGCCGAGTTAGTCTGTAACAGGAAAAACTTAAAAAACAACAAATAGTCCAACAGCACCTTAAAGACTAACAAAACATGTAAATGGTATCATCAGTTTGAGTGGGCACAACCCACTTCTTCAGGTGGTCATGACCATCCAAAGAGTGGTTTTTGCCCACCAAAGCTGATGATACCATCTACATGTTTTGTTAGTCTTTAAGGTGCTTTGTGACTATTTGTTGTTTTTTAAGTTTTTCTTTATGTTGTGACAGATTTTCAACTCTCGCATATACCAATACTCAGGAAGGTAAGAACTTCAGGCTTGTAAACCTTAAAGTGTTTCTTCACTTTGTATGGCTTTATCACATTCAGGTTCACAGGACTCTAGAAAGCAAGACAATTCTTAAAGGAACATAGTACATTGACCCACAAGTGAGCCATTTTACAAACTGTGCACAATTAGTTATTTAATTTTTCTGACTGATATACTAAAGATATAAATCAACAAACTGAAGAATCGAAAAGGATTCATAGGTGATTGCCCATCCAAAAAAGCTTAAAAAAAAGGAAAGGTGGGAAATGCTTATGGATATACAGAGCTTCAAGTCATTAAAATTACCAACAGAATATTATGTTCAGTGCTCTGAATGGACAGAATTTAACAAAGCCACCTCATTTTCTCCTTCTACTTTTCTCTCTGCCTTTCACTTCCTCCCTTGTTGCATATAGATTGAAAAGCATGCCCTGTAATAGTCAGGAAACTAAAATCTATCCCAAGGTCCTCATTACTCTGTCTGTCTTTGATATTAGGGAAGCTCAGGAGAAAAAAAAAAGGTCACTCATCTTTTGTAACTGTTGTTCTTCAAGATGAGTTCTTCATGTCCAATCCAATCAGGCATGTGCACAGTAACTGGAAGATTTTCCTTTAACATCTAGTCAAAGGGTTGGCTTGGGTGTCCCATGGAGTGGCACCGTTTTGGCACCCAATATAGGGCCCTGCCAACCCCCAATTTCAGTTCCTTGTTGTGGCTACTCCAACAGAGGGGAAGGAGGGTGGGTACTAGAATGGACATGAGCAACGCTACTCGAAGAACAGCAGTTATGAAAGGTGGGCAACCATTTTTCTTTGAGTCCTTGTTCACGTGCATGCCAATCAGGTGACTCACAAGCCCAAGTCTAAGAGATAGGGTAGGAGTTCTGCACTGACTGGAGTACTGCCTAGCCAAATGCTGCAGTATAGAGCATAGTGTGCAGCAAAGACATGTATTGAGGACCAGGTTACAGCCCTACAGGGCTACTGTGTAGGGATCTGAATGAGGAACACTTTGGAGGAAGCCTAGGCTCTGGTAGAGTGCACAGTGAGCAGGGACAGAAAGATACCCACAACACAGTAGCATTCTCAGATACAAGACGCTATCCATGACAAGATGTGTTGAGATGATACTGGCTGACCTTTCGCTGTCAGCCACTGCTACAAACAGTTGAGGTGATTTCCTGAATAGTCTTGTTCTATCAATGTAAAAGGCCAACGCCCTATCCATGTTGAGGGAACGGAGACTGTTTTCTAGCGCTAGAGTACAGCTTGGGATAAAACGCTGGAAGAAAGTTGTCTTGGCTCATATGAAAATTTGAGACACTTTGGAAGGAAGGCTTGATGAGGACAGTTCTGGATGTTGTCCTTATAGAAGATTGTATAAGGGGGCTCCAGTATAAGGGACCTCAGCTCAGATATCCTCCTAGCAGAAGTTAATGCACCCAGAAAAACCACCTTGTAAGAGAGATAGAACAAAGAATATGTGGACAATGGTTCAAATGGGGAAGGGGGTCCCTATAAGTTTGGAAAGGACCAAGTTAAGATCCCAGGGAGGGACTGGTTGTCAGATCTGAGGGTAGAATCTGTCCAGGCCCTTTAGAAATTGGCTAACTAGAGGGTTGATAAATACCTTGTGCCCCTGGGTGCAAAGTAGAGATGGCAGCTAGAGTACACTGACAGCCCTTGCTGTTTCAGGTTGAGAAGACTGTCCAAGATGAAAGGAATAGGCACTATTGTTGAAGACAAACCACATTGCTCAGACATGATTGAGAATCTTTTCCATTTGGCAAGATACACTGCCCTCATGGAGGGTTTTCTTCAAGAAAGACTTGCCTGACCTGGTCTGAACAAGAAAGCACAGGTAGGTTTGGGTTTAGTCACCGAGATTCCACACCATAAGGTGCAACGACTCTAGGTCTGGATGTCAAAGGCACCCGTGGTCTTGCGTCAGAAGGTCCAGGAAGAGCAGGAGAGTGATCAGGGTCCCTAAAGACATGTCCAGAAGAGATGTGCACCAATGCTGACAAGCCCAAACTGGTACAATCAATATGACCTGGGCCCATTTCCCCCTGATCTTGAGGAGAACTTTGTATACCAGCAGCATGGGCAGGAAGATGTATAAAAGCAGATCTGCCCACAAGAGGAGGAACGCATCCATGGTTGATCCTGGGCTGTGGTTCTGGAAGGAGCAGAACTGCTGGCGATTCGTGTGGTGTCTCACGGCGAATAGATCCATTTGGGAAAAGTCCCAGTGCTGGACAACTGAACTCACAACATCTAGGCAAAGGGACCATTTGCGGCCCTGAAATGACCTGCTGAGATGGTCCACCAGCTCATTCTGCACTCTCAGGGTATGTCTACACTACCCCGCTAGTTCGAACTAGTGGGGTAATGTATGCATACCGAACGTGCAAATGAAGCCCGGGATTTGAATTTCCCGGGCTTTATTTGCATAAGCCGGCCGGCGCCATTTTTAAATGCCGGCTTGTTCGAACCCCGTGCCGCGCGGCTACACGCGGCACGGGCTAGATAGTTCGAACTAGCGGGGTAGTGTAGACATACCCTGAGAGTGCAGAATGAGCTGTTTGAAGTTTACCCTGTTTACCATGCTGAGCACCCAAGGGTCCATTGCACTACAGGACCATGCATGATAGAAAGGGGATAATTAGGAGGAAAAGGTAAAGTGGGGTTGGATCTGCAGGCAGGTATGGTGTGCCATCCTCAACCTTGCCTTCAAAAGTCAGGCATCAGCCCTGGAGGGGTTTTGGGTGGTCGAGCTTTGCCCAGAGAGTTGATGTGGCCTCCTTCTGCCGCTGAAATTTCTTCTCTTAGAGCTGTCTTAATGGCTCTGTTGCGAGAGACACTGTTGAGGCTGTGGGCAGAAATGTCTGTGCTGAGTAGAATGGATATAAAGGCCCAATGACCTGAGGGTAGTCCTCAAGTCCTTTACACTATTGAGTCTCTTATCAGTCATTTCTAAGAAGAGTGTATCCCCTTTGACGGGCAAGTTCTGAATTATTTGCTGTACTTTGCATATATGGGAGGCTCAAGACTAATAACAGTGACCCTTGATGCATGGCTATTCCTGAAGTCATCATCTCAGTAGCAGCATCAGCAGAGTCTAGTGCTGCCTGCAGGGATGCCCTGGAGATTAGTTTCCCCTTTTCAATCAAAGCTGAAAATTCAGCCGGGATGTCTGAGGGGAGGAGCTCCATGAACTTGGCCATTGCCAAGCAGATATTATACAAAAGCAGGAATTCTCTACACAGAAAGTTGGGCTGAAAAAACTAGGATACGAATTTAAAGGACAATAGATATTCTACATTAACTCCCTGTGTGAACATGTTTTATCCTGCAATAAAAGTGCCATTTTCACTTAGTCCACTTTGAACTGGACTAAAATAAACTGTACAAAGGCACTCAGTGGGGAATAAGCATGTCCACACTGTCAGATAGTGTGGAATAGCTACGGAACTTCAAATTCACATACTACTCTTATTCCTAGTTTAACTCAGATCTTTAAACGCAAACTCCAACAGAGAATTCCACTGGCAGCCAATGCAGATTCTGGAGTACTGGTCCAGTGAGTTCTCAGATTGAAACTTGCTTAATAGCACAGAATGATCTTCAGTTCCTGAATGATCGCAAAAGATAGCCCCACACAGAGGACAGTGTAGAAGTCTAAACCTAACTGACAAAGACCTAGATGAGTTTGCAAGGGCATTTTCTCAGATAGAAAGGTTGTGTTGTTCTTGCCAGATGCAGCTTAAAAAAAAAAAAAAAAAGATCTCTTGGCTACAGGTAATAATTGGTTCTTCAAGAACAGTCCTGACTCCAATGAATACACCTAAAATTCCATGGCTGTTGTTACACTGCACATTTTAAGAAAATGTGTTCTTAAATATGAATATGGATTACTTGAATATGTTTTATGTTAAATGGGGCAGGTAACCTATTATTCAAGAGCTCATAATCCCCTGAATGTGTATACTCTACTTGTGTGCATGTATCTTTCTTGTACGTGAATCTAGAATTATAAAGTATAAACATGTTTAATAATCTAGGTCTTCTAATGAAAGACACTAGTGGTACTTAAGAAACCTAAAGGCTCTGTGCTCAAGACAAGGATCTACGAATGGTCTTATTTTTCCTGTAAGCCTAAACTGTGGTTGGTCCTACAAAAACCTGCTATCATGACACCTGGTGCTGGAATCCATCTTGAATTTGGTATTTTTCCACAGAGCTGAGGGGAATGGGACAAAGATTTCCTATCCTGGGGAAATTCTATTTAAGGGATGGGAAGCAAACGATGGCTTCTCAGACTGCTCCCCGTCCCCAGAAGATACTTGAAAGCACCTGGATACAAAAGTACTCTAACGATAAGTGGAGATGAGCTGCTGGATCCAGGTCAGAAAGAACAGCTCTGGGTCTATAAAATATTCACCTATGAAATGAGGACTAGGATGAGAAACTATTGTTTAAAACAACTTCTCTTAGGGTATGTCTACACAGAAAAGTTAATTCAAAATAACAGCAGTTATTTCGAATTAACTTTAATAGCATCTATACATGCAAACCGCTTATTTTGAATTTGGTAAACCTCATTCTAGGAGGAATAACGCCAAATTTGAAAAAGCTATTTTGAATTAAGTGCTGTGTAGACGCTTAATTCGAAATAGGGGGCCTCCAGCCCTTCCCAGGGAGCCCTGGTGGCCACTTTGGGCATAACCAGGAAAACTCCTCTCCTCTCCCCCAGCCCAGGAGCCCTTAAAGGGGCAGAGTCTGGCTACTGGGCACGTGTGAGCCAGAGGCCTGCCTGCAGAGAGCCAGCACTGCCAGCCCTGCACCCAGTGGTCCCATCATGAGCCAAGCAGCCAGTACCAGCCCGGTGTTCCCCGCCCAATCCCCCAGCTCCCATGGGACAGCCAGGGGCTGTAGACGGCACGCACCCGCCTGGACTTGTGCGGAGATCACGGACCTCATTGAGTTTTGGGGGGGAGGCCCCCAATGTCCATGATCTCCTCACCAGGCAGAGGAACGCGGCCGTCTATGGCCACATAGCAGCCACCATTGACAGAAAGGGCTACAGGCACACCCAGGAGCAGGTGCGCCTCAAAATAAAGGAGCTGCAGTAGGCATACATCAGGGCCACCAGGGGTGACACCGCAGCAGGGGCTGACACCTGCCCCTACTTGCCCGCCCTCGACCGCATCCTGGGGGCAGAACGGTCCACGCCAACCCGGTGGGCAGCGAGCCGGGACCAGAGGGCCCTGACCTGGGTGTAGCAGAGGGGCCAGCACAGAGGGTGCCACGCCAGTGGGACCCCTGAGCTGTCCCAGCACCGGAGTCAGCAGGGTTGTCAGGGGAGGCCACACCAGGTAAGTACCATCACTATCCCCTATATTGGGGGGAGGGGTGGAGACAGGGAGGGAGACCAGGGACCACGCACATGGGCCATGCCTCTCATGGATCACACAGCCACCTATGCACGTGCGGGAATGTGCTGTGCCACCCTTGGGCAGGTGCTCCAGCTGCATGCCAGACAAGGGCCATGGACCGATAGCCACACGCGTGCATGAAGAGACCTGACACTCTCCCGACTCCAGGGCGGGACCCAGCAGAACGCCCTCCTTTCACACACCCCCACTACACAGAGGCAGGGGACATCTCTCCCCTGCCTCGGCCGCACTATACACAGGACAGGGGCATGGGTGCAGTCTTGGGGCAGCTCCCACTCCCAGGGAGAGCCAGACATCCCGACCCTGGCCTCTGTGCAAGCACGTTGGTTCTGATGATGCAGGGCACAGTCGTCCTCACCTCGCAGGGGGCGCTGGGCATCATCCACTGCATCCCCAGGGAGAACTGATCACTCCCCTTCTTTCTCCACAGCTGCAACAGCTACACGTGCAGGGTGCACCACCCCGCCCGGGACAGCTTCCTGCACCCAAGGGCTCCTCCAGACCACCAGCACGTGGCAGGGGTACCAGGACCAGCACTCGGGGGCCCCTGTGAGCCCTGCACCGCACCATCTAGGGCTAGGTGCAGGAGGACCTGCAGCTCTGCCAGGAGCAGCTTACCCAGGGCCATGCCATGTGCTCACACCTGCAAGCCCTAGTGCAGAGCGTGCTGCCCCGTGCCACCCTGGCGCCTGCTGCCCCCCCAGCTACTGTTCCTCCTCCCATTCCTGCCCCCCCTTCCACCTCTCCCGCCTCAACCTCCACAACCTCCTCCTCCTCAATCTCCACACCCCCAACCTCAATCTCCGCACCCTCCTCCCCATCCCCCCGGGGACGCCGAGGCCCCCTCCCCCGCGGTGCTGAGAGGCAGTTGGCCCGGCGAGACCCCCACCCCTGAGCGCTGAGCTTTCCCTCCCCCCTTCTAGCTCCCTCCTCCAAGTTTTCCCCTCCCCTCTCCCGCCACCCTTCCCCGGTCTTCCCTGAGGTTCATCCTCCCCCCCCCCCCCAGTTTTGTACAATAAACCCAGTTCATATTTTTGAACATACGTGTCTTTTATTTGACATGAGGAAGGGGGGAGGGGCTAAGGAGGGGTCAGTGGGAGGACTTGAGGGAGGAATGGGGCATGAGCCCCCAGTGGGGAGGACGGGGGAGGCTCTTAGTGCTCCTTGGGGTGGACACTCTGCCGCAGGGCCTCCTGGATCCTGACAGCCCCCGCTGGACCCCCCGGATGGCAGCCTGCAGCAAGTGCAGCCAGGCTGATGGCAACGACCCTACGGGACGCACCAGCATGCCCAGGGGCAGCTCTGGCTCCATGTAGCTGAGTGCTTTGCTGTCCCTCATCAAAGTAGACAAGGTAGCAGGGAACCCCAAGAACTGTCTGTCCGGGGTGGGAGTAGGGTCCCTTTAAGCAGGGAGCTTATTTAGCCACAGGCAGCAGCCCCACACACTAAGTCCTAACCTGATGCCCTGTTGGCACTGGTTCCGACCAGCCTTAACTTCGGTTCAGGGTCCACTCAGTGTGGATGTGCTATTTCGAAATAGCAAAATGCTATTTTGAAATAGGTTTTGTGTATAGATGCATTATTTCGAATTAACTATTTTGAAATAAGATAATTTGAAACAACACTGTAGTGTAGACATACCCTCAATGTATTAAGCTTAGCTGGCATATTTTGATTTGTTTTATTTTAGTAACTTACTTTCATATGTCTGTCATCAACATATAACCACGTAAAACCAGAGGTGGACAAGATCATAGAATCAGAACTAGAAGGACCTCAAGAAGTCTTGGAGTCCAGTCCCCTGCCCTCATGAAAGGACCAAGCACCACCTAGATCATACCTGAAAGATGTCTATCCAACCTGCTCTTAAATATCTCCAGAGATTGAGATTTCACAACCTCCCTAGACAATTTATTCCACTGTTTAACCACTCTGACAGTTAGGAAGTTTTTCCTAATGTCCCACCTAAACCTCCCTTGCTGCAGTTTAAGCCCATTGCTTCTTACCCTATCATTAGAGGCCAATGAGAACAATGTTTCTCCCTCTTCCTTTAACACCCTTTTAGATATTTGAAAACTGCCATCATGTCCCCCCTCGGTCTTCTCCTTTCTAAACTAAACAACCCCAATTCCTTCAGCCTTCCCTCTTGCTCTTGTTTTCTAGACCTTTAATCATTTTTGTTGTTCTTCTCTGGACCTTCTCAAATTTCTCCACATCTTGCTTGAAATCTCTTGTTGACTCATGTTTAACTTGTGGTTCACTATGACCCCTAAATTCCTTTCAGCACTACTCCTTCCTAGATATTCAGTTCCCATTCTGAATGTGTGAAACTGATTGTTGCTTCTTAAGTGGAGTACTTTGCATTTGTCCTTATTAAACTTCATTCTCAGATCATTTCTCTAGTTTGTCCAGATCATTTTGAATTATGACCCTATCCTCCAAAGCAGTTACAACCCTCCCAGCTCGAAGCCATCTGCACACTTAATAGTAGTACACTCTATGCCATAATCTAAATCCACGATGAAGATATTGAACAGAACTGGTCCCAAAAGAGACCCCTATGGAACCCCACTTGTTATGCCCTTCCAGAATGATTGTGAACCATTAATAACTACTGTCTGAAAATGGTTACCCAGACAGCTAAGCAACCACCTTATAGTAGTCCCACCTAGGCTGTGCATAGCCTGCAGGCCAAATCCAGCCCACCAAGCCTTTCAATCTGGGCTGCAGTCCACCCCTCCAGGACCTTTAAGGATGGACCAGCCCCATTCCACTCAAAGCAGCTTGGTGCTCAATGTGGCTTTCTGCACCGCATGCCAGAGGCAGGGAGAGCAAAGGTTCACATGCTGCCACTGCCCCCAGCACAATCTCTCAGCTCCCACTGGCTGGAAATACTCTCATGCACCCATACTTCCTCCCCAACCCTGCACTACAATCCCCTGCCACAGGTCACCACCCAAATCCTCTGCAGCCTCCTGCCCCAGGTCACTATTCCCTCCCAGGCGCTGCACCTCCTCAAACTCCTCACCCAGGCTAGAACCCTCTCTTGCACACATACCCTCTCCCGGACCCTGCACCACAATCCCCTGCCCTAGGTCACAACTCCCTTCTTCACTTCACATCCTGTCCTGCACTCCAGTCTCCTACCCCGAGCTCCCTTCTGCACACAACCTCTGTCCCAGACTAAGGATGTACAAGTAACGCTGTTTAAACCATTAACTGATAAGCTGCATGCAATGCAATATAAGCTTTAAGCCAGCTCCCAGTGTGTACCTGCTCCTGCGCTGTGGACTCTGCAGTATACAGCTATACTGCAGAGCCTGCAGTGAAGCCAGCTCCCTAGAAGCAAGTTGGCAGCCGGGAGCCAGTGCACAGCAGGAGCCATCTTATAAGCCATGTACTTGCTCCTGGCTGCTGGCCCCACTTCCAGAGAGCCGACTTCACTTTTTTATAAAGTTTTACACTGCAGAGCCATAGCACGTGTAACCACTAGGATTTTTAACTATTACACAAGCTACATTTTTATCCAATTTTTTTATATCCCTATCCTAAACCCCGCATCCCCTTCACAGAAAAGTGTGGCCCTTGACCACTTTCCAAAGTTTTGGAGTGGCCCCCCATAAATTATTGCCCATCCTGACTTAAATCTTATTTTTTATCTACTGTATATTTAAAAGAGTTGGTTTGTTTGTTTGTTCAAGTATTTCTCCTAAATGATAAGAGCTAGGACCACCAAATTCGGTAAATGGCTTCCTCTTTTCATAAGGAAGGTATCGGTTTGGTTGTGACAGGAAAACGGGGTGTGCCTGGAATGGGATTGCTTCTCATAAAACCATACAGAAGAGACAGAATCACTGAGCAGGTGAAAGGGGCTGGCTGGGGGCGCATCCCCCCCCATCCAACACTGCCCCATCTCCAAGCCTTCCACCCCCAGATGTCTTTTAAAGAGGGTGCAGGGGGCTGAAGCTCCCCCCCCCCTCCCAGATTCGTGTAGAGACATTGCTGGCTGTTTTCTTTCATCAGGGAGTGAGGGGAAAGCGTACTGTTTGCTGCATTCCTCATTCTGGCTGGGGAGCACAAGCAGCTGAACGAGCTGTACACCTTGCTACCAGAAATCAACAGCTTTTCCTCTAGGTGAAGTATGAATATTTAAATCAAAAGATGAGTCAAGGAGAGAAATATTCATCTTGTCTACTCTACCTCTCCAGTGCTCCTCTGAGATGAGAAGATCCTGCTGCCATACACTAGCACTGATACGGTTTCATTTAGTCTCAAAGGACAGTTCTCTAATAATGTAATCTACTCTTAGACAACAAACTGTGGGGGGCAGGAGGGAGAGAGAGAGGAGGGAAAGGAGGCAGAGTGTGTGTGGAAAAAAAACCAATGAAAGATGGATCTCTGATAGAACTTAAAAATTTATATTTCATGATTTATCTGAGACATATTAGAATTTAATTGGCAGTAAAAAAGTGGACTGGGGAAGTATGGGTTTGTCGTTAACAGCTATAAATTTGTTTCTACTTTTGTCGTACAATAACAAAGCTTTATAGATGAGCGTTATGTTTTAGGCAAGAATAAACCTATCATAACATTTTCTGGAGTTCTGTTCCAACTTGAGCCCTGTTGCTATAACAGATTGATTGTGGTAACTATCTGTACAGCATACTCCAAGAAAATAATCCAAGAAACACTGCAGTCTACAAAACAAACCTACAACAGTATCCTACAGGGAGTTATTCTTTCTGTTATGTCATAACAAGAAACTTGGTCAAACTGAATAGAGGGCTAACTCCTGTTTACCATCTTCCTCTCAATTTCCACTGAACTGGTGATTTGTTCAAGAAACTAAACAGTATTAAAAATCCCCTAATTTGAGGATCTAAAGGTGGTTAATTAAAAAATATGCCACTGTTAAAACGTTATCTCCAATATTGTCTATTATAATTAGTGTATTATAATCTTTAATTCCCCTTTTTTTATTCTATAACTGTTCTCTCTCACTCTATTTAGACTAGCTAAGAGACATAACTCCTAACCACTATCCTACACAAAACTGCCTAGCGAGCAAGCTTTTATTTCCTCATGTGTATTTTTCTTTGAAAGTAAAGAGACTATCTCTGTAAAAATATTCATAGAGTTTAAGAATGTATTTCCAACTAATAGGAAATCCTGAATAAAAATTAAAAGATGGTTTTGGACAATGATTATCTACACCCATAGTCCATGTTGCTAGTTGGGCCTTTCTGATGACACTGTATACATGTGCACAGTTTGATATTATCAAATAACCTCACTTACATATCTTAATAAATAAAACTTGCGGTTTCCATCCCTATGCATTTTGTAAACATTAATGAATGAAATCTCACAATGACTGAGGATCAAAGCATTATTATTCCCATTTTTCATAGGAAAATCAGATATAGAGGTGAAATAAAATGCATAAAAATATTCTATGAATAATGAAAAAATTGAAATTAGAATTTAGAGAAGTTGCTAGTTTCTAGCTTTTACCGCTTTGTCATCTTATTTAACAGAATGGTCTGCCAGGGTGCCCAGGACACTGAATACAGTGAAAAAAGGGAAACGGTACTCAGTCAATAGTACCTTTTCCTCTTATTTTAAATAAGTACCACAAGCTTCAGCAGCAAAAAACTGTACTCCCCCCCCCCCCATACCTCACTATCAGTTCTCCTCACTCACCTCCTCCAGGCCAGCTGTTGGGCTTGCACACAGCTTGGCTATTTTAGCATTTTAAATTGATGTAAGAAACTCAACTGCAGACAATAAAATACTCCTTTTTTAAAAGTATAATTTAAAGCAGCCTTGTGGCCATTAAAGTGCTGCTGAAAATCACAGTTGGGCTGGAAGGAAAATCTGACCTTTTTAAAAAAAATATTTTGGCTGTTCAAAAAGCATTGGTGATCAAAATTCCAAACGTGTATCTTCACTGCAGTTAGATCAGGTCATCATTAGTTGTGCCTGAGCACCCAAATGAGCCTACGTCAGGTGTAAGAAGCCACCCAACAAAGCCACACCCAAATTACTGTGTCCTCACTAGTGCTGCACTGTCCCATGTTAGTCAGACTTCTGTGCCAGGTCCTTTGATTCTTTTAGACTAGAGCAAAAGGGCTCTATGATTCTATCCCAGTGAATGATGAGAGAATCTGTCTGTCCTTGTGGGCACACAGAAAGAACTGTGGGAAGACACTGAAAGACCATCAGCACTTCAGCAATGCCTGCATCCTCACTGCAAACTGAGTAGGTTATCAGCATGAGCAACAGTGGAACCCTGGCTCTATCCCACATCCTCAGCCAGGCAAGCAAGCAAAGGCTGAAAGCACCATTAAACTCAGGGGAGAGGTTTTTGCGTGTGAATGGAAGGAGGCTTAGAGGCAATACCCAAGTAAGAGGCCAGGATACAGAGGACACAGCCCAAAAGAACAATCATATTTCTCTCCCATTGAGCTTTACATCCAGTTTGGCTTCTGAAAATGTTACTATTATATGAAAAGCTGCTGATTCCTCAAGGTTGTTTATTTTAAAAAAAATGTTTGTTTTAAAACATACAATGTAAAATTAAGAGACCATTATTATAACAGTAAGCCACATCTGCGTGTCTATTTCTGAGCAGTTGGAGGTTTATCAGATGATTGAAAGCATTTAAAATTACCAAAGATATGCACCAAAGGCTAAGGAATGCTTGACTATTATGGTTTGTTGCCCTTAAGGAAATAAAACAATACATTAGAATTAACTAGCTTTTGCCCCACAAAGATAAGATATGCCTTTATATAGTTTTACTGTTCTAAACACAGCTATAGGAGTGCTTGAATAAGATTTTATAACTGAAACTAGTTGCAACCCTTATAATCTAAGGGCCACAGTCTCTCTAAAAAATTCTCTTAATAGCATAATATTAAAAACACATCAGTTATGTGACCATTATTGGGCTGGATGATATTATCTTAAAGGATATTAATAAAAACAAATACCACACAAACAAAATTTGAAAGGTCTCATTAGTACATATCTACAAGTAGGAATTAGTCTGCTTCTAAAATAAAGGTCCACAGGCTGACAAAAACAGGACTGCTCAATTTAAAAACTGATGTTTACTTAACCGTGAAACATTTTTCTAAAGAACAAGGCAACTAAAAATGGGAACACAGCTGTGACACTGGTAAACCAGGTACACAAAGCTCTTTCAAAGTTTTTCAGCATCAACTGAGCACTGACAAACTCATAACTGGAAACCAAACCAGCTATGAAAGTTTGCTTGCTTTTACCTAGATAATAATCTTGAATTAGTTTATTGCAGGTTTTCCTATACATTAGTTATGTTCAAAATAGCTATTAGTCTTATAAGAATGTATTTTGTGTTTAGACTATGAAATGCTTGTAAATGGTAGCATTTGTAATATTTCCTTATAGCATGGAAAACAGGTATGTAAGTTTTGCTTTTTAACTTAGAAAATGTTTGTTTTGAACCCAAGCATGGGAATCATTCCCAATTCAAGAAGTCTATTGATATTAAATTGGCCATTAAGGAACCTTATGATACAAAGGACTGGTGAATGGCCCTCTCACACCTTGGAAATGTTACATGCAAGGGAGCTCATTTCAAGGACTAGAAGGCTAAATGTAAAAGATAAAACTGAGTCCCAAGAAAAAAAATTCATCTCTGTTGTTTGAACTCTTACAGGGCCAGAGACACTAAACTAAGGCAGAGATCACGAACTATTATTTCTGGGCCTGCCCTGAAAAACATTTTTAATTGACAGATTACCACATCATCATCTTTAGGAGCCACAGACAATAACTTATTTGTGTGTATGTGATTGCTTTTACCTAGATAAAAACCTTTAATTAGTTTATTACAGGATTAGCTACAGATGTTGTTTTTGGTGTGAGATCTAGGGTACAAACTGATCTGAAACATGTGGCTTGTCCTTTGGGACTGCAAGGAACCTAAATATTTTGGTATAAGTGACCAATTATCAATCAGTTCACTTTGTCTGGGTGTCCAGTTAAAACAGAGAACCCTAAGGCTACGTCTACACTGGCCCCTTTTTCGTAGAGAATAAGAGATCCTCCGGAATAGGGCTTTATTCCAGAGGATCGGGCCAGTCTAGACGCTTTTTTTCCGGCTTTTCCCCAAGCCGGAAAAAAAGCGGCGGACATGTTTATTTAAATCCGCGGGGGATATTTAAATCCCCCGCGGATTTCCCTATTCCCACTTTCAAAATTAGCATGCCCCTTCCGAAAAAGGGGCCAGTGTAGACGTAGCCTAAGGGATTGTTAGTGACTCTATGGTAAGACTGTTACAGTGGTCTAGAGCTCCCTCTACACTGGGAGAATTCTGCACACTGTGCATGTGCAGAATTCATGTCCACGGTAGAAACACCCCCCTCTCCCCCCGAAATTTTTTTTCCATGCTGTCAGAGCTGCAGTTATGCCTTTTGCTCACTAAAGGCCACTATGGTGCCAGAACAACCAGTTGACTGGCAAGAACAGATAGCAGTGGGCACTGTTCATCACAGGAGCCTGCCCATAGAGCCACATTAGGAGCCAAAGGGGGGCATATGGGGCTCCTGAGGATTCACTGCCTAGGATTCAGAAGAGCTAGTGGGGAGGACTGATGCTGTGCCAAAAGGACTGATATGATGGTTGGATATATAATTGGGGAACATTAAGTAAGAGTAGAGAGATTATTTATTTGACACTGGTATGACATCTGCTAGAATACCATGTCCAGTTCTGGTGTCCACAATGCTGTAAAATGGAGAGGGTTCAGAGAAAAGCCACAAGAAAGACTGAAATATTAGAAAACATATCTTACAGTGAAAGACTCCAGGAACTCAATCACTGTATCTTAACAAAGGTATAGAAAGGTGTAACATGATCCAGTGGCTGGAAGTAGAAGCTAGACAAATTCAGACTGGAAATAAGATATAATTTTTAAACAGTAAAGATAATTAATCACTGGAACAATTTACGAAGGATTGTGGTAGATTCTATCTCTCTGGCAATTTTTAAATCAAAATTGAATTTTTTCTAAAAGCTACATTCTTAGAATTATTTTAGGGCAAGTTCTATGGTCATTGTCATTAGGAGTTTCAGAAGTGAGATCAGACCAGATGATTGCAATGGTCCCTTTTGGCCTTAGGATTTATAAATCTAAAGCCGGGGTGGGCAACCATTTTTGATGTGTGGGCCATTCCAAGATTTGGTAAGTGGTCAAGGACTACGCTCTTCTATGGAGGGGATGCACAGTCTGGGGTGGAAGTTGGGTGAAGAAGGAAGCTCAAGGAAGGGGACTTGGATGCAGGAGAGAGTGTGGGCTGTGAGAGGGAGTTTGGGTGCAGGAGGAGGTTGTGATCTGGGGCAGGGATTTGGGGGGCAGGCTCCAGAAGGGGGTAGTGGTTCAGGAGAAGATTCTTCCCTGGGGGAAGGATGTAAGAGGGGGTGCAAGGTCTAGGAGGGAGTTGTGACCGGGGAGAGGGAGGTGAGAAGGAAGGATGCAGAGGGTTTGGATGGCGATATGAGGGATATGAGGGAGGGATATGAGGGAGGGAGAAGCTGGGGTGCCAGAGGCAGGCTGTGGCTAAGAGGCACTTACCTAGACGGTTCCCAGGCAGCTCAAAATGACTGACTGCTCCCCGTGGCTCTTTGGTCCAGGTGCCAGGAGGAGGGGGAGTTTTGCACACTGCCCCTATCCCCAGAAAAATCTCTCAGCTCCCACTGGTAGGGTTGCCAGGTAGACCCCGCCAAAAAAACGGACACACTTGATTGTGGGCCGGGGGGGAGGGGGTGTGTGTGGGAAGGGGGCGGAGCTGGCCGGGGGGGGGGGGCAGGAAGCAGAGCTGGTGGGAGGGTCCAGGAGCTGCGGGGCTAGACAGGAGGAGGCGGGGGCCCGGAGGAAGGGGGGCGGGAAGCAGACCTGGTGGTGAAGTTAGGGGAGGGGGGGCCAGCCACTGGCCACAGCCAGAGTCCTTTGGGTCACGCCCCCGGCAGGCACTCCCTTTAGTTGCGAGCAGAAGCTGGGCAGGGGTGGGGGCAGGGCTGGGAGCCACTCCCTCCGCCCAGCTTTTGCTCGCAACCAGAGGCTCCCAATTAGGAGGCGGGGCCGCGATTGGCGCTAGGAGCCGCCTGCCCCACCCCACCCGGCTTTTGCATGCAACCACAGGGCTTCCAGCACCAATCGCGGCCCCACCTCCCAGTCGCTCCCCCTCCCCCGCCAGGCTTCCATCCGGTGCCCAGCCAGGAATTCAAAAAATACCGGACATTGCACGTGTCTGGTATTTTCTGAATTTTTCTACCGGACAGACGGTGCAAATACCGGACTGTCCGGTAGAAAACTGGACACCTGGCAACCCTACCCCCTGGCTGGTTTCTGCAAACACTCCACGCAGCGCCTGGAGCAGAGCCACAAGGAACAATCAACCACTTAAAGCAGCATGAAGCTGTGCTGAAGCTGACGGCTGCTCTTTGCCTGAGGGTTCCAGTGGGGCAGCCTGTGGGCCAGATCCTGCAGCTGGATGAGCTGGATCCAGCCACCGGGTCTTGTCTTGCCCTCCCCGATCTAAGGAAAAATGGGATACTGGAGCCATGTGCTAGGTCTATTGCTTTGTGGCTAGGATGGGAGCTTTACCCTCTCCTATCCTCCTCCCCATTACAGCAGCTCCTAGGCATTTACAATAATACTGCAGCAGCAGTGGAAGTAGCAGAGATTTGGCCAAAGTTGGCAGTCATTTTCCCGGGGGGGTGGAGGGCCGCAAATGTGATGCATTTTGGTAAGTCATCACGGGGTATGGAGTCTGGGTGCAGGAAGGAGCAACACGTTGGTGCAATGCTGGAGTGCAGGAGAAGGGGAGGGGTGTGGGTTCTGGGAGGGAATTTGGTTGCAGGACAGGATTATGACCAGGGGCTGGATGTTAGTGTGCGAGGAACAGGCTCTTGTGGGGGGTGCTTACCACAGGCATCTCCTGCCCCACTGCACTGCAGACCAGAGAGAAATGTTAGACAGGCCAGATCTGGTCTGTGGATTATATTTTTCCCACCCCTGGATTTGGCTCTTTAGAATATACAGGTCCACTTATTTTGGCATGCTGTCAATTTTATGAAGAACTTGAATGAAAGAAAAGAAAAGAGAAGTTATTCAATGTGTGCAGTAACTGAATGATATGAAAAGCCAAAATGAAGTACCCACAGGGACATACATGCCCCATCTCTGTTTGATCAGAGATTTTTGGTGGGCCCATACATGCCCTATACATCCTTGTGCCCCATGCCAAAGCTACATAGGACTGCATGGGTAAACAGCCTTCAGTTCCTTCTCTATTCCAACGCCCAATAAAGCAGCTCCGAAGCAGAAGGGAAGAAGAGCAGGTAATGGGGTTCCCCAGAGACACATATGTCTAAGAACTATTGTTACTGAACAAGGTGAGTAACTCTCCTTCGAGTAGTATCCCTGTAGGTGGTCCAATTTAGGAGTAATCCTTTAGGCATTAAAAGTAAACCTTGAAAGAGATAAAAGTTTCAGAACAGAGTCCCTCACTAAAGAAAGAATTGCATTGCTTACTCCTATAGCTCCTCCTGCAGCATGACTTAGAGCATAGCAGTTAAAGAGCATGTGTATTGAGGACCAAGCTGCACCCCTGCAGATTTCACCAACATCTTTAAGTTGGGCTACTGACATAGACTATATCTACTAGAGTAGAGCAAAGCCTCTCAACCTTTTCACTCTACTGTACCCCTTTCAAGTGTCTGATTGGTCTTGCATACCCCTAAGTTACACCTAACAAACTACTTGCTTACAAAATAAAACAAAAATACTGAAGTGTCACAGTACATTATTACTAAAAAATTGCCTACTTTGTCATTTTTGCTATATAATTATAAAATAAATCAACTGAAATAAATTGTATGTGCATTTCAGTATATAAGGCAGTATAAACAAGTCATTGTAAGAAATTTTAGTGCTTTTTACACAGTTTGTGCTCTTACTTAGCTTGTTATAAAACTAGACAACTATCTAGATGAACTAATGTAATCTCTTGAAGACCTCTGTGGACCTGCAGGGGTATGCATACCCCTGGTTGAGAACCACTGTACTAGCATACACTACCCCTTAAAGTGACTGTGTAACATGAGAAAAAATATAGGCAATTCTACAACCAGATATGCATCATCAAGCAAGTCCCTGAGGGGATATAGGCACTCTCTTAGATCTACCTCTCCTCTCCTACAAAATCTAGGAGGAGTCTTCCTGAATGGCTTAGTTCAATCCAAGTAAAGTATAATGTAAAGACTCTTTTAATCTAATGTATGAAAAGCAGACTTCTGTGTAGACTGATGCAACTTAGGGGAAAAAAAAGAAGGGTAATAGTTTGATAAGAAACTAAGAAGATATTTTAGGTCAGAACTTTAGATGAAGTCATAAAGATACCTTAACCTTAGAAAAACACAGTTAAAGGGGAATCTGCCATTAGATTTCCCATCGCCCCATCACTTCAGAGATGATGGCCATCAAGGCGGCAGTCTTCATAGAGAGATGTAGCAATCACGTAGCTAACGGCTCAAACGTCGTTTCATCAAATGTTTAAGAACAAAGTTGAGATCTCAAAGAAGCGCAGGGGCTCTAATCTGTGTGTGGGGGGGGGGGGAGGACTGATAAAGCTCTTTTAGGAATCTTGCCATGGTCAATGAGCAAATACTGAGAAACCCTCTGCTGAGGCATGAAAAACTATTGGTGGGATTTATAGAATGGCCAGAATTGTGTAATTCCAACAGGTAGTCCAGGGTTGAGGAAGACCTGAGTGAGTCAGAGAAAGATGCTCCCGCAGCTCCAGTGGGCACAACCAGGAGAGAGGTGACTGTCCCCCAGGAAGGGCAGGTCCAGGCTAGGCTGAATGTTTTCTTGGTGTTGAGAAAATAATGGGAATTCCCCTTGTGTTGTGGTGGAACCTCTTCTATGGCCCCTAATTGTAAGAGGTGTTGTGCCTCTTGTGCGAGCACGTGCTCATGAGAGGGGTCCCTGAAAAGGGACGGAGAGGGTTTGGAGGAAGGGCATGGTAATGAATGATATGCAGTAACCCGTTTGGATGATCTCTAGCACCCACTTGTCAGTGGTGATGGTTCGCTATATTTGATAAAATTCAGCTAGTCTGGGATGTAATATTTGTTTAAATAGCCTCCATGGGGGTGAGGCTGCCAGACTCTACCAGACCAGCTCCCAGGAATGCTTTGCTGCCACACTGAAGCCTCTCCCCCATTGAATGAAGCCAGCAAGATCTGCCCGCCCTTCTCCCAGGGAGTCTGCATGTAATCTGTGGCTGCCTAGGGATGGGGGGGAGGTGTTAGGCCAGGGCCACTATAGACAGGGGCTGCTCCAGCTTGCAGAAGCAGCCCCTGCCTGCAGTGGGCCTCGCAGGGCTGGAGCAGCCCCCTGCTGGGGATGGACAGGAAGTTGCTTCAGCACTTACCAGTTCACTGGAACCAGAAAGCATTACCCCCGTAGGGTGATGCTTACTAGTTAACCTTTCACATTCCTAGTCAAGATCCTGATGAATCTTGTTTTGATTGGGGAAAGAAATCACAGGCAAGTATTTCTGATGGCCCTTAATTCCAATAGTCTGATGAGCAAGCATTCTCCCTGTTGTGACCATATGCCTTGGACTCTATACGAGGATCCTCCATCCCAAGAGGAAAACATCTGATGCTAATAGTACTGTGGGCAGATTCTGGTCTAACAGGATTCCTACACAAACTTTGATGGATTCCTCAACCAGGTGAGTGACTGTAGGACTTGGCTGGGTACAGATACTTGCTTTTTAATACTGTGCATGCTGGGTACTCAAGCAGTACCAAGTCATCCCCGAAGACACTGAAAATGAATCTGGCATTTTGTGTCTCAAAAATGGAGGCTGACATGTGGTTCCAGGAAATGCAGGTGTGTCCTTTCTGAAATTTCTGTGCTGAGCTGAACTCAGTTGGATTAGGTCCCCTAGAGCAAGGTGCCTGCTGAAAAGATTAGCTGTGCCCAATATCAAATCCAAATGTACTCCTATAAAGAAAATTCATTGACTAGAGGGTCAAAATCAATTTCTTGAGATTTATCTGCAGGCTTAGACTTTGAAATGGTACATTTGTTGTACATTTGAACTGCTGACCATATCTTGTAATATAACCAACCTTATGAGCCAATCACTGAGATAGGCCCTGTCTAAACTTGAGCCCCACCCCAATAACAGGTCATGAGATGGAGCAAGCCTGGGCTGGGATGCCAAAGGCATCCATGTGAGGAGATCTGATAAGATACGAAGGCAGATTGCAAGATAAAAGCAGAAAGATGCAGGAAATCTGTAAACTAATACTGACAAAACCATGAGGGTGCTGTGAGAATGACTGTTGCCTGATCCTGCTCCCCTAGAGCGGGACTTGTAAGGGAATGAGCATGAAGTCATATGGTGAAGTTTGGTGGTCCAGGGAAGGAGAAGGACACTGCCCTGTGAGCTAGGCTCAAAGACTCCTCTGGAGCAAAAGGATAGCTTGAGGTTTTCAGAGATTGTGAAGAGGTCCCAGCACAGCATACCCCATTGGCAATTGACTGAATGAAGCATCATGTAATGGAGCTCCCACTTGTGATTTGGATGGAGGGATCTGCTGAGCACATCTACCAAAAAGTTTCTGCTTGGGAGGTGTATGACATGAACAGGGACCCTGTGTCTGAGACACCAATTACAGAGGAGGATAGTCTCCATGCAAATGGCAGGGGAGCAGGCCCCACCCTGTTTGTTGAGATATACAATTATCAACATTTTATACAGCAACTGGACATGGCTGGATCTGATGAGGAGCAGGAATGCCCAGCAAGCAAGGCAGGAGGGCTGCAGTTCCAGGATGGTGATATGCAGCTGTGCTTCCCTGGGTAACCAGAAACTTTGAGCTTTGTGGCCCTCCAAAAGGGCATCCTACAAGGCATCCATGGTGTGGTGGGAGCAAATAGGGTGCTGGCCAAGAGCTTGGTTGGGTTGCAACACCGGGTGACAGAAGCCAGGATGGAGGTGATAATCAGGACCGACTTGCCTATGTGATCTGACTGTAGACTGACCAGAACCACATCTGGAGGGAAAAAGTCATTCTTTTGCCAAGACTGCTTGGTGGTTGAGGAGCTGGAGGCCTATAAAGTAGATCTTGAGCCTCAGCAAGTCAAGTTTCTTCACTGCTCAATCAGAAGGAATGACTTGAGGTGTTATATTTGGGTGAACTCAGTCACCATGTGACCCAAGAGCGAGTTGGAGTGTGAGGTTGGCAAATAGGAAGTCCATACCCTTAGGGACATGAAGCAGTAGAATTCTTCCTGTTTCGTGATAGGGACACATGGGGTGTGCCACATTGCTTAAGCTCGTTGCAAGATGGCTTCATAGATAGACATTACAGTGCAAGAAGTCCAAGATGACTAAAAGATGTCCAGGAACTTGTTCTGAGAGTTTGGAACATCTCCCTGACATCCACTGGCTGCTTGAGATCTGCAGCCATGCGCCACAGTAGGTTCTGGTACTGACTGTGGATGTTGGGAAGGTGGAGGAGGAAGGGAAGGCAAGCTGAGCACCTCATCTATGGACAAGGAAGCTGCAGTGGAGACCAGCAATGCCAAAAGTGCCAATGGTACAGAAATGTCCTTGAATTCATCATAGATGGAAGGAGGAATAGTGTAGGTAGGGAATGGCCAGTAATATGGGACTGGTGGTACCCCACAATCCCAGTAAGAATCCCGGTAGGGCCAGGCATATGAGTCACCGGGCATTGGCAACGCCTAGAGATAATAAATCCATGCCTAAGCAGAAGAGATTTATACCAGTGGGTAGGCTGGCAACAAGGGTCCGGGCTATAGGAGTGCACTGGAGAGAATGCAGGGTATGGCTCAGAATTGGAGTAGTGTTTCATCCAAAGAAGTAGGTTGTGCCCACAAAAGCAGCTACATAATTTCTTAGTCTATAAGGTGCTGCAAAACTATTAGTTGTTTTTTAAGTTTTTCCAGTTACAGACTAACTAGGCTACTCCTCTAAAGCTTCAGAATTGGAGCACAGGTCTGGCAGAAGTGGGACAGCCAGCAGCACAGGTCAGTCCTAGAAGAGGAGAGATACTGTCAGTGAGAGTCAGAGCCGAGCCAGATGCTACCAAAACAAGAGAGATTCCTCAACTGGGGATGGGAGCCTCAAAGCAGCCAGAGATCTGGTGCACCATGTTCCAACTCCAGTGCATGGTGTGCGCGCGCGCACACACACACACGCACACCCACCCTGTAATCCACATAGGGACCATAACTGGAAGATAACGTGCCAGTAAAAGGCATCATAATTTCTTCCAACGGAGGGCTTTCTTTCTCTACCAAAGATCTTATAATCAAAACACACAGTGGCAAACAATTCCAAAGGTGCAAGCAAAAAAAAAACAAAAAAAACATGAGGCACTCTTAAGTGACACACACACACACACACACACACACACCCAATCCCAGAGCAATTCTGTACAGGGCTTATCGTTATCTAGAATTCTGCTTTTCTGTATCTACAACTAAAAATGTAATTGCAAATGATAGAAAAGTAAACTGAAATAAATGGTGAGGGTGTAAAGGCAATAAACAATTGGGGAGTCTTATGGAAGAGACAAAGGCACACACGCAAAAATCTATTCCATGACTGCTTATCATTTGCTTGATTTATTATGTGCTAATTATTATGCAATATCTAGACAAGGGTTAGATATTTAATACTAAGGTCTAAACAATCAATTCATAAAAGTAAATTACACCCATTCCTTCATCCCCACCTGCTGACAAAACTAAACGTATTGAAAGATCATCACCTCTTCCTCATGAGCAGAAAGAAACCTCTTCTAGGCAAAACAACAGTTTCAATATATGATCTGAAGTATGTTCATCAGATTCTGGAAGACTGCAAGATAGTGAATCCTAAACCTGAAGACTCGTGTGTAAGATCTTACTAATTCACTCACTTCATTGATTCAGTGCTGGGGACAGATGGGAAGAACTTTATGTCTGATCAAAAGTTCCACGATGGATTACAGAATCATAGAATAGTAGGACTGGAAGGGAGAGAGGTCATCGAGTCCAGTCCCCTGCCCCCATGGCAGGACCAAATACTGTCTAGACCATCCCTGAGACACATTTATCTAACCTACTCTTAAATATCGTAAGAGATGGAGATTCCGCAACCTCCCTGGGCAATTTATTCTAGTTTTGACTACCCTGACAGTTAGGAACTTTTTCCTAAAGTCCAACCTAAACCTCCCTTGTTGCAGTTTAAGCCCATTGCTTCTTGTTTTATCCTCAGAAGCCAAGATGAACAAGTTTTCTCCCTCCTCCTTATGACACCCTTTTAGATACCTGAAAACTGCTATCATGTCCCCTCTCACTCCTCTCTTTTTTAAACTAAACAAACCCAATTCTTTCAGCCTTCCTTCATAGGTCATGTTCTCTAGACCTTTAATCATTCTTGTTGCTCTTCTCTGGACCCTCTCCAATTTCTCCACATCCTTCTTGAAATGCGGTGCCCAGAACTGGACACAATACTCCAACTGAGGCCTAACTAGTGCAGAGTAGAGCAAAAGAATGACTTCTCATTTCTTGCTCACAACACACCTGTTAATGCATCCCAGAATCATGTTTGCTTTTTTTTCCCAACAGCATCACACTGCTGACTCATAATGAGCTTGTGGTTCACTATAACCCCTAGATTCCTTTCTGCCATACTCCTTCCTAGACAGTCGCTTCCCATTCTGTATGTGTGAAACTGATTGTTCTTTCCTAAGTGGAGCACTTTACATTTGTCTTTATTAAACTTCATCCTGTTTACCTCAGATCATTTCTCCAATTTGTCCAGATCATTTTGAATTATGATCAGAGCAGTTGCAACCCCTCCCAGCTTGGTATCATCTGCAAATTTAGTAAGCATACTTTCTATGCTAATATCTACATCATTGATGAAGACATTGAAGAGAGCAGGTTCCAAAACAGACCCCTGCAGAACCCCACTTGTTATACCTTTCCAGCAGGATTGTGAACCATTAATAACTACTCTATGAGTACAGTTATCCAGCCAGTTATGCACCCACCTTATAGTAGCCCCATATAAGTTGTATTTGTCTAGTTTATGGATAAGAATATCATGCGAGACCCTTTCAAACGCCTTACTAAAGTCTAGGTATACCACATCCACCACTTCTCCCTTGTCCACAAGACTCGTTATCCTATCAAAGAAAGCTATCAGATTGGTTTGACACGATTTATTCTTTACATATCGAAATTGTAAATGAAGCCAGGATTTGAATTTCCCACGCTTCATTTACATAATGACATAATGAAAAACCGCTTTAAAAAAAACCCGCAAGCAAGACAGGGATCTTCCAACAGAAATGTCCCATTTCAAAAGATCCTGTAGAGTGCAATGCTGCCAGGTTCAGATGCAAAAGATGGCCATTGTTCTGGGACAACGGGTCTAGCCTTAGAGGTAGCCACTCTCGGGCAGCTACCAAAAGACCCAGAAGCAGGCTGCACCAGGAGCAAACTATAAAGAAATTGATTAAAGAAAACCAAAAACAGCAGGAACTTATTTTAGATATTTGTTCAGAAAAGGACAAGTTAAAAGATGAATTGAAAAAACGAACAGAAACAGAAAAGTAGCATCTCAACATTATTAAACAGTCAGAATCAAGAATAGAAGAGTTCAAAAAAGAAGTTAATTTTTTTAAAAATTTAGTAAGCTTCAGGGAGTAGCCGAGTTAGTCTGTATAAGATAAATTTAAAAAAACAACAAATAGTCTGGTAGTATTTTAAAGACTAACATAACATGTAGATGATATCATAAGCTTTCGTGGGCACAGCCCAAAAGCCACTATCAGAATAGCTTTTTCTCTGCCCTTTTTAATCTTCACAAGGACTCTGTGGATCTACAGCACTGGCATGAAAGCATCCATCAGGGCTTCCAATCATGGTAGCAGGAAAGCATCTGTCAGTGAACCCCATCCATCCCCCAGAGAAAACAGTACATTGCAGCATATCCTGTTCCAATGGGATGTGAACAAGTCTACCTGGAGAATCCCCGACCTCTGAATAATAATACTGGCCATTTCTGGATGGACCAACCAAGAAGATCCTGCTGAAGAGAACTGCAGACACGTTCCTGGTCCTAGGATGATGCACAGCTACCAGATGAATGTCCTGTTGCACACAAAAGTCCCAAAGGCAGAAAGCTTCTTGACAAAGGGCCAACAACCTAGTTCTGCCATGCCTGTTGATATAATATACTGCAGTGGTACTGTCCATGAAGACCTGCACCATCTTGCCCTTCAGGTGGGGCAGGAAAGCCTGACAAGCCAAGCAAACCACTCTGAACTCCTTGACATTTATATGGTGGGCCAAATAACCTCACAGCCAGTGGCCTTGCATGCTGAACTTGCAAAAGTGGGCTCCCAGCCCAGGTCTGATACATTGGAGACCATGGTCAGTGACGTGGACTGGGTTGCGAAGGGAACTCCCTGAAACACTGACTCTGGGTTCATCCACCAATCCAGAGCAGAAAGAATGCAATTGGCACTCTGACCACGCAATCCAGGTCGTGCCTGTTGGGGAGATAAACTGATGCCAGCCATGCTTGCAAAGACCACAGATGGAGCCTGGCATGATTTGCCACATATGTACAAGCTGTCATATAACTCAAGAACTGCAGGTAGATGTGAGCCATAGTGAGTAGGTGGTTCTTTAAATGTGAGTTCCTCTCCAACATGGCCTGAGAATACACCTCTGGAATGAAAAAGCTCTGACTGGTATGGAGTTGAGACCAGCCCCTATGAGATCTATTCACTGTACTGGCCATAAGGTAAATTTTTTATCATTTACTAACAGGCCCATGTTGTGGCAGATGGAACACACGAGATGGAGGCTTCTTTGCACATGTTCCCGACACATGCCCCTGATGAGCCAATTGTCAAGATATAGGAAGAACTGTACCCCTCGACAACTCAGATAAGCAGCCACTAGCACCATAAATTTTGTAAAGACCCTTGGGTCTGATGGCAGGTGAAAGGGGAGCGCCATGAACTGGAGATGGCATCCTCCCACTAGGAAGCAAAGAAAACATTTCTGACCTGGGAATATGGAAATATGCCTCCTTCAACTCAAGGACAACATACCAAATTCCTTAATCTAGAGAGGGGATGATGGAGACCAGGTACACCACGCAAAACTGTTCTTGAGAGACTTGTGGAGGCATTACAGGTCCAGAATGGGTCTGAGGCCCACTTTCACTTCAGGATTAGGAAATAATGGGAGTAGCAACCCTTCCCTGGCATGTCCCAAAGGACCTCTTCTTACTGTCCTTTTTAATGAGGAGTTGCTCCTGAGAAGGGTCCCTGAGGAGAGATGGAGAAGAGGGTATACAGAAGGGAGGGGCTACTGAAAACTGTAGGTTGTAGCACTGTCAACATCCAGTGATCTGAGGTGACATGTAACCATGACAAATAGTAGGGATAAAGGTAGTCAAGGAAAGAATGGTAGTTGACTGGGGTATTGCTCTTAAACTCAACCTCAAAATGAGTGCACCTAGCCCCCGGGGTGCTTTGCCTAGCCAGGCTGTAGGGTGATGGGAGGAGAAAGGGTGGGATGATTAAAAATAAGTGTCTCTATCCCTTCTCTTTGCAGACCTCAGAAGAGGCTTCTAAGGCCATGGTGGTGTGGCCACCTGGAATTGCTTCCACACAAACTATTACATATGCCCAGCAAGTGAAGGGATGGCCTAGTGTCCTTTAACTCATGCAGCCTTACACTCAGGGTATGTCTACACTGCCACTTTAGTTAGAACTAGGGTGGCTGATGTAGGCATTTGAACTTGCAAATGAAGCCCAGGATTTATTTGCATGTTCCCGGGCGCCGCCATTTTTAAATGCCCCGTAATTCAAACTGCCTGCCCGTGGCTATAAGCGGCAAGGACTAGGTAGTTCGAATTAAAGCTCCTAATTCGAACTACCGTTAAACCTCCTACAAGGTGAGCATGAAGGTGCTCAAACCTTTGGCTGGGACAAAGCACATCTTTTCAGCCCTTTTGGAGGTGGGAGAGTTGATGAGATTTGCAATTTTGAGGACTCCATCATGCACTGGTCATGCAATGTGGGCAGGAGTAGAGGTCAAGGAAACAATGACTAACGTATCTTCCTGCTCGGCCACCTCCTCCATCTTTAGGCACAAGTTCAGGGCTAGCCATCCAAGCAGGGGCTGGTGTTCTATAAAAATCATCTAACCATACATTTTGTGAACTGCCTCATCCAGGAATGATGAAGTACCATCAAGGCTCCAGGGCACCATCCCCCATGGGAATGGGAGATTTAGTAGTGGGTGCAGTATCCTCTGCTTTGATTTCTGAACATGACTCTCAACCAGGCCTGGCTCCCAGGGAGCTTGGGAAGGTGTTGGTGCCAATAAGGGCCTAGATCCCATACCACTCCTACGAGTTAGTTGGTGATGGACCTTTTAAACAGCTAAGAACCCCGACTAGGGAGGCGCACACACACATGGCTCCAGAGTAGCCAGGCAGTCCAAACTGAGTCCCTTGTCCAATGACCCATGACCCTTCTTGCCTGGTGCTAGGGAGTATGCTTCTTTGCTTTTTTGTGGGGTATTGGCAACAGGAAGCAATGCAGGGTGGAGCCTAATGCCAGGGCACAATGTGCACTGAAGCTAAGATACTCTGTAAGTCCTGGTGGGACAACTCGAAAGCCAGACAAAGAGCAAACTCTATGACATCCCACAAATAAATATCCTGCTCCCTCCAAGACCTGGACCAAAAATTCTTACAAATATGGCACTTATCCTTCATGTGTGATTACACAAAGCACTAAGGCAGTTGCTATGGGAATTACTTATTCTGCACAAGGCTTAGACCTGGAAGACCAGGGCATGCCCAACCTGAGACAAAGTCCCTGCTGGAATTAACTAACAGCTACACTTAACAATTACTTAACTACTACTAAACAACCTGTATACAAGGCCCTAAGGCTTGAAGTCAGAAGAGACCAAACCACTAGCCCGTGCTATGCATCAAAGGGCTCTCTGACTAACCACTATAGACAGTAAGAAGGAACTGAGGAAGAGTAGGGCTGGCACTGTCTGATATACCAATGCATGGGTGTGTTGCTGCAGGAGGCTATACTATACTCAATGGTGTTCAGAAAGGTGAGGGAGACACGAAAAAATTCTTTTAAAGTAAAGATTCCCATAATATGTTTTGATAGCGAGGTTCCCATGTTTAAATCTCACCTCCTGGTACAACATGAAGAACAACTGGAAGAAAGTGAACATTGCATTCTTCCCCAAATCTTTTCCCCTCTTCAACCCAGTTAGCCTTCTATCAAACAGCTCAACTTGCCCAATATATAGCCAACTGAGGGTAAATATTCAAGCATCTTACACTGCATTTTTATTTAGCTTGGGAGTCTTATATCTAAAGGACAGACATCTTTTCCTCTTGGAGATAAAACATTAAAAGCAAATATATTATTGTACAACAGCCCAATCACTGCATACTTGCCAAATGTACCATTATGAACAGGCCGACCCAGTATTTTTATCCAGTTCCAGGCTTGACAGTCTCAGTTAACTTTGGAAACAACTGCTTGAGACAATAACAAAAAAAAAAAAAAAAAGAAGCCTTCAACCAGTAGAGGGCAGTAGACAGATAAGATCATCCTGGGAAGGACAATTTCCTTTGTGGTCTTTTCAGGCAGAAAGGTATTTTGGTTCTGAAGAGTTATTAATCCTTTGTGTAATCAAACAACATTCATTCTGATATGTCTCTTCGATGACTCCTATATCCTAAACAGGTGATGATAGACTGTGGCATTCATGTGAAAAATAAAGTACTATCACTGGAGAACGCTTCAGCATTAGTTGTGCTGAGAGCAGCATAAGAGGCACCAGAAATGTGACCCGCAATAGTATAGCCTACAGGTACATGGAGGATTCTACAGTTTGAGTAACTATATTAGCCTGATCATAACTCCCATGTCTCAGAGAGACCCAAGCAATCCAGGTATTAGAGTGGTGCTTCAGTTTGCCCAGGATGGTGTAGTGATGCAGAGGCCTTCAATGGATTGAAGAAATGTACTCAGAATTGTTAGACAATATTTTGGGCTGTTTCCTCTTTGGGTTATCAGGCTCACATGTCCAAGGAGACATCACTCAAAGCACAGGTAACCTGAGGTTTCCTAGGATATCAATGTGCCTTGGCCATGAGTAGAGAGACCCATCACACCTTGGTGCAAAGTGAGAACATACTAAGGAGAAGGTGGTGCAATGTCCAGGAAGGAGACAACTGAGTAGCCAGTATTTAACAAGGATAACATGTAGAGGCATCATAAGTAATGAACTATCAATATGGCTCAGAAATATTGGCACATCATTTCATGCAAGACCACCAACCACAGTACTAAATGATTTCATGGCTTCCCACTAAAAAGCCAATGTTAACACAGATCTGTTTTTAAACATCAGAAACATATACAAAGGCTTCTCTATTTCCAACACCACCATCCAATGTGGAGAAGCTGAGGATGTCTTTCACTTAGATTCTTTATTCTCAAAAAGGCGGAATTACTCCCCCTTGCAGAGAAAGATCCCTCTTTACAATTGCCAGGCAATTACTGAAACATCATAATGTACTAAAGCTTCAGGGGGTAGCCGAGTTAGTCTGGAAAAACTTAAAACACAACAAATAGTCTAGTAGCACTTTAAAGACTAACAAAATATGTAGATAGTATCATGAGCTTTTGTGGGCACCACCCACTTCTTCAGATGACCAGAGTGTTGGAAGTCCAGATCCAAGAATAAATAAGGGAAGAAGGGACTGTTATCCTTTTCATAGGGGCCTTTTACCATGTGATTTTTTGATAGGTAGGCCTTTAAATTCAGAAGACACAAACAGCTGTAGCTCTAAAGTGGATATCTGGCAACTGATTCTCCTCCCCTTCCAACTGGTAAATGTTCCCTATGACATTTTCACTTCTCTCATCATTGAGGAGATGACATCCTCACAAACAGTAAATTCTGTTTAACAGAAACGCAGATATTAACAACCTCTGGTTAACAGCAACACTTTGCTGGGAATCAATCCCATAAACTTTAATGGGAATGGGACTTCAATATTGGCAACAGGATGCCGCTTATTAAGAACATATATTGGAAGAAAAGCCCCAACTGTAGGCAGGTTTGGAGAGATGCAGCAAAGAAAGGAAGCACTGGGAAAGGGATCACACAGGAGGTAAAGGCCTGGAATGGGAGGTTGTGGCAGAGCAATAGTGAGGTAATGGCTGCAGTAGCCTAGATGCTGGAAATACATTATACTTCTCCCTATGCACTCTAGGTTGCACCCTGCCAGAGAGCTGAAGTGGGGAAGGAAATAGTGGGATGTGCTGAGCACCCTAAAAGCAAAGGGAGAGGTACTATTCAACGGCATTGGCCCCAAACATTCACAATCCCTGTAGAAAGACCTGGCATAATAAACACAACCACCCTCTCTGCTGCTGCCCTACCCACAGACAAGTTTGCAGGAAAGACACATGTCAGCCCTTCCTTCACTGGCTGCTGGCTGCCTTCCACTTACTGGGAACTACCAGATAATGGCAACAATTTTGCTGGCAACTGAGAAGTCACTAACAAACAGAATCTAACAACATTGGTCTGATAGCACTTTATAGACTAAAAAAAACATGTAGATGGTATCATGAGCTTTCGTGGGCACAGCCCACTTCTTGAGATGACCGGAGTTATGAGTTTGGGATATGAAAACCTGAAATAAATAGGAGAGGGGAAGGGGAGGAAGGGTGGGAGACAGAGCATCATTAAGTATCTGGAGAACGGGTACTTAAACTTAAGCAGATAAAAATCAAAATCAATAGATAGATTCCTAACACAGGCAGGATACCACTCAGAAAGCTGTTAGCACCTTTAGTGGTTACTAAGTAGGTAGTGTCCTAGACAGCCCATATCACGATTGAGTCCATTAGCATGTGAATCTAATTTGTGGATGAACTGTGATTCCAGGGCCTCCCTGTGGAACTGGCTTTTGGAGCTGATTTGTGACAAGACACCTACGTGCAGGTCTGTCAAACTGTGGTTTGGCAGGCTGAAATGCTCACCGACAGGCTTCTACAATCTACTGCATCTCAAGAAAAAGAATCGTGTTTTCCTCTATTGCATATTGATTCATAGATTTTAAGTCCAGAATGCCCCATTGTGATCATCTGGTCTGACCTCCTGCACATTGCAGGCTATAGAATCTCACACATCCCCTTTTGTAACTTCTGGTTGAATTACTGAAGTCCTCAAATCTTGGTTTAAAAGTTTCATGTTACAGGGAATCCACCGTTTACTCCAGTTTAAATTAGCAAGTGACCTATGCCCCATCTTGCAGAGGAAGGCAAAAAAAATCCCAGGGTCTCTGACCTGAGAGAAAACTCCTTCCCAATCCCCCAAATGGTGATCAGTTAGACACTGAACATGTCAGCAAGACCCCCCCAGCCAGACACTCAAGAAATAATTCTCTGGAGTAACACAGAACCGCCTCCATATAGTGCCCCACCTCTCATGGCTGCAGATATCTGTGACTAACAGATGGGTCATGTGCCATTTAGGCACTCTGATCATAGCATCCTCTCCATAAACTTATCAAGTTCAGTCTTGAAACCAATTAGGTATTTTGCTTTCACTGTTGCCCTTGGAAGGCTGTTTCAGAACTTAATTCCTCTGACTGTTAAAAACCTTCATCTAATTTCAAGCCTAAACTTCTTGATGGCCATTTCATGTCCATTTATTCTTGTATCCACTCTGGCACTTAGCTTAAATAACTCCTCTCTCCTCCTCTCCCTCTCTGGTATTTCTCCCACTGATATACAGGCAGTCCCCGGGTTACGTACAAGATAGGGACTGTAGGTTTGTTCTTAAGTTGAATTTGTATGTAAGTCGGAACTGGTACATATTGTAGGGGAAACTCTAGCCAAACATTTTTTTTAGTTTTGGATAGCATAGGGAAAGGTTAACTCCCCTCTAATGTTTGTTTTGCTGTCTGTTCCCCTGTTGAGAAGATTTCACATCTATTTCTGTCCCTGTGACAAACTCAGGACTAAAGGAGTAACTCATCAAATACCAAACAGCTCTGCACCATGCTTTGAGCTAATAGCTTTATTTCCACACACCACCCAGGGTTCTAGGAGGAGGGTCCTTTTTTTGCTAACACAATGAGGCCAGCACTGTTTGTTTGTTTTGGTGGAGTCTTTGTTTGCCCAGGGAGCCCAGCATGTATAGGGGGAGGAGGGGCGGAGAGGCTGCTTTTGTCTGCTGTTCGGCAGCCTGTTGCTCAGGGGAGGGGGCAGCCTGTTGCTGGCAGGGGGGGAGGGGGGAGGCATGCAGGATGCGAGGCCGGGAGGGGGGGGGGGGGGGGGGGCAGCGGGCGTGGGGAGGCACTTTTCCTCTGCCCGGCAGCTCTGCGGGATCCCTGTCCCTGTGGCCAGCTGCTGCAGGCAGAGGCCAGTTGGAGCCGGCAGAAGAGGAGGAGAAGGTGGATTCTAGGACCCAGGTGAGCGAGCCCCGGGGACGCTGCTGCGCTCCGGGAGCCCGGCATGTATAGAGGGGAGGAGGGGCAGAGAGGCTGCTTTTGTCTGTTCGGCAGCCTGTTGCTCAGGGGAGGGGGCAGCCTGTTGCTGGCAGGGGGGCAGCGGGCGTGGGGAGGCACTTTTCCTCTGCCCGGCAGCTCTGCGGGACCCCAGTCGGAGCCGGCCCGAGGAGGAGGAGGATCCTAGGACCCAGGTGAGCGAGCCCCGGGAATGCTGCTGCGCATGTGCGGGAGTTGCCTCACCCCGTTCGTATCTAGGGATCCGACGTAAGTCGGGGACTGCCTGTATTTAGAGAGAGCAATTTTATCTCCCCTTCACATTTTTTTGGTTAGGCTAAACAAGCCAAATGCACGTTTCTTTTCATAAGCAGGTTTTCCATTCCTTGAACCATCCTTGTAGCTCTTCTCTGCTCCTGGTCCAGTTTGATGTCATCTCTACATCTTCATAAGAGACCAGAAATGGGCACTGTCAATATAAGGTCTCACCAATACCTTGAATGATGGCAATAATGGATTCCATTAGACTTTTTCATGGCCGCTCATATTGGCGGCTGACAGTCATCCTGTGATTACCTAATACACCCACATCTTCTCAATTGCTTCCAACTCATATGCCCACAACTTACAGCAAAAAATCTTCTTGTTATTCCCAAAGTGCATGATCTTGAACTATTAAATTTCACCCTGTTTCTATTACTCCAGTTTTCAAGGTCCTCTAGATCTTCTTGTATGATATTTTGGTCCTCCTCCATACTGGCAATACCTGCCAAATTTGTGTCATCTGCAATTTTATTTGCACACTCCTAGTTTTTGTGCCCAGGACATGAATGAAAATGTTAAATAAGACTGGATTCAAGACCAATCCCTGACAGTTCACCTTCCAGCATGACCCACTGTAGCCTCCCCTTTCACCAGTTCCTTATCCATTTTCAATTTCCATATTGAAAACAAGTCTGTATCTTTAGGACTATTACCAAGACAACATTATTTTGTACCTCTATGCTTGGAGTTAGTATTGTAACAACTTAGCACTGTTTTGTCCAAAACCTTACACAGTTAAGCAGGTGTTTATCATACTAGAAAAAGATTAAGAGAGTTCTGTTGACTCATTCAGGCAGGTGACTCTATCCTAGCTGCACAGAAAGGAAGCAGTGCCTGTCTAAAAAGAAACACACTTGGGTTGAGCAGTCATAAAGAAGAAAATCTAGTAGTAGCCAACTCTGGGGAGACTGTTTAAGCTAATCTTATATCTTATTCCCGGGTATTTTATTTTTAAAGCCAAATCACAGAAAAATGAATTAGGATTTTTCATGCTGAGTGGACTGTGTTTATACAACAGGTTAGGAAAGGTGTCTGCTTATAGCCATTTGGTAATAGCTGTTTTTATCTTTTTTATACTGTTCATGCAAAGCAGGAAAGATCCATGTTTAGTAGAAGCAGTCCCAGATCACAAAAATAAATCAATAGCCTCTGGCATTTTTTTAATGTCACAATCATATCATTACCATGCAGTCAAATGACACATTTACACATTTCTTTCACTGGCAATAGAAAAGATACGCTAATACACCTTGGATTGGGTTTGGCGATGTGTTTTTTATTTTGTTGTTTGCTTGCTTGCATATACTCAGGGCATAATTTATAAGACTGAGAGTGGAATGGCATGAGTTCTCAACGATTCTGAGCATCCACAGCGCCCATAGATTTCAAAGGATATTTCAAAGTATTTCATCATATCTGAAAAATTTAGTGCTTGTTTAGGTTCATAATTATGTATTTAGATAGCTAAAACATGGGTACCAAAATCGATCTTTCGCCTATTTGTATTCCTACTATGCTGGAGAAATCCTGGTTAGGATGTTACCGATTCATGTTAGCCTGCAATGCCAAGATCATTTTGGATTACCTACTGTGTGAGGACACTACATCAATGAGAGAAGTTTCTGGCTTGTCAAAATTTACATATCTGTCTTTTCAGACATGCTTCTGCATTATAAATGTTTTTGACCAGTTATACTAGTTTCTTGACTGGTTGTACTAGTTTCTCCTCCTCCTCCTATGTTCTATAGCTTTTCTTGAACTTTCCTTCCTCAACAAAATCCTTTTGCCTGCATAAACAAATCATGTTCTGAGTGAAGTGTGTTATTATTAGAAATTATGTTAGACCATTATGTGAGTTTCATGAAAATTGCACTCTACTACTTGTGATTAGTATGCAGAAAGGGTGGAGTCCCAGAATACATTTATGCACCCTTCAGTTTTGCTATACTCTTCATGTTGATATAATCCCTCTAATAAATGTTGCAATTTATTCAAGATACATTTTTAAAACTTCAGTTATGGCAGTTTATCTTTGTTGCTTAAATTATTTGTTTACATTTACACAAATGCATATAAGCTACTTATTGCAATAAATGTTGCAAAATTATTCATTAATACTATTTTAACAACTTTTCTCTATTCCACACAATTAAGTAGCAAGACCAGAAGGAATTTGGTGGATTATAAGGAAACACAATATAACATTGGTAATCTGAGTTATCCAAAAGGGCCATGTAGAGTTGCTTTAAATCCTAAGCACAGTGAATAAACTTGCCATTCCTTAGAAGACAAAGCACAATGGCTTGTTTTTGCAGCTTGTTCTCTATATGATTTTCAGTAGTCACCTGTTCTCCATAGTAAAGCATGTTTGTAAGTAGACTTGCTTCTGAAGGAAAAATAAATAAAATAGCCTGCCATCTCTGCAACAAGAACTAGCTTTTATGCTTTTTAATATAATTCTGTTCAGCACTTAATTATCAAAGTGATAAGTTCATCAAAAAATTAGGTACCTTCTGATACTGTACTGGATACATGTTTAAAACATTATGAACGAAAAAGCTCTACTTCTTTTTAGGCTTATTCAAAGGAATCATCTCAATGCCTTCAATGTCAAGTCATTGTTACGGAAAACACACTAAGTAAAAAAAAAAAACATTATTTGAAACCTAGATGAATAATTTAATTTTTTTTGCAATTTAATTGCACAAAAGTATCCTTTCCACTTTGTCCTTGTTTGAAAATGAGACTATATAATGAGATTTATGCTACCAAAATTAATATGTGATAGAGCCCACATTAAAATTATCCATTAAATGGTTATTAGAGATTTGGTCAATATAGTAAGATGGGGAAGTTAAGTGAAATAGCACCAAAAAAGACCAGAGAACATAGAAATATGTTAGAGGAAGTCAAGAATAATGTTCCTAAAACATGCAGAAGCATTTCTGAAAATGAAGTAATGCTTTTATGCCCATCAAATGTACATATTTTACAGATTATATCCTTGTATATCAACTAATCCAACCTGACACTGGAAGTGCAAACTAGTATTATTGGTCAATACCTTAAAAACATTCTGGTTAAATAGTTATGCTTTAGTTTTCCAATGTAATAGGGATGGGACAATATGTTCAGACTTGAGAAGAAAGGTGGTCTTCTGGCTAAGGCATTAGAGTACTCATTTGAAGATCTGTGGTAAACTCCTGGCTCTGCCATGAATTTCCGTTGTACTGGCACAGTTTTGCCTACCCACAGCTTTCCAGATTTTCACTCAAGTAATATGAGCTCTTCCTTGCCACTGAAAATAAAGGCATGTGATGCATATTTAGTGATGACATACCTGGGACAGGTTGATGCCATTTGTATTTGACTGGGGTGGGCATCGAACAGGAGAACAGATGTGTGTTGAAGTTTCATCCCATGTACATCCCTTCATATCAGCCCAGTTCCATCTCAGTCTTCCATGAGAGTTACAGGTTCTCCAACTTTGAACATCTACAACATGTATGTTTGCTAGCTTTCCTGATACTTCTATTATCGATTCTAAATCATTATATTTTAAATACACCTCTAGAGTAGGGATGTAAAGGGATAACCAGTTGCCTTACTGGAATGCTTATGGGGTAACTGGTTAACCATTGGCCAACCCAGCCAGAGCAGAGCCAGAGCCAACCCAGCCCCCACCCATAGAGTGCCGTGGGCAGGAGGCTACTCCAGCCTGGCCAGCCCACTGTGCTGTGGGTGGGGGGCACTTATAGCATGATGCAGAGGGCCCGTATAATTTAACCAGTTTACATTTTAAATGGGATTATCTGGTGCCAAATTTAGACTCAGTAAAAACAGTTTGCACAAAACCTAAAAAATGCTCCCTTTTTAAAAAGTTCTGATTTAAAACACACACACATACAAAATAGACCGGGAACTGACCTTGTTTTCACTGTCCAAGACAAGAAACAAAAAAATAAAGTGAATTTTTATACCTTCATTGTTAATTACTTAAAATGATCCTGAAAAGAACTGTTTATATTTATTTAAAATTTACTGAAACTTATGGTCAAGAAAATCTGTTCTCTTTTTAAATTTGCATTTCATGTGACTCAGTGAAACCTAAAGCACGCACAGCTTCATTACCTCCCAAGTGAAACTAATTAAAGCATTTGCTTTCACTACTCATTATATTTTCAACAACTATATGAATTTGTGCCTTGCCCTTTTGTATGCAGCTGAATTTTGCCTCAACTAAACAGTTTATTTTTTTAAGCTTATGCCTACACGACACAGACTATTTGCTTTCTCCTTATAGACTGCCAGATCTCTTCAATTTCAGAAACTTCTGAACAGTGCTCTCATTATTAATTCTCAGCAAGAAGTCTGAACTACTGTGATTCACTACGGTGACAGCAAATTCCAGCGTATTAGCACTACTCCCACAATGCTTCAGAATGGCAGAGAAGTTCTACAGCAACTGGCAGTCTTGGCTTAACTGCCACATATTTGGCACTTGCACTAGAAGCCTTTGTGCATGTTCAGTAAAGAAGAGAGCAAAGAATAATTTCTAACATTTTAGTAAGAATAATACTGTATTTAATTCAATTTTTACAACTATAGGTTCTCACTGTCCTCAGGCTCAAGAGGAGGAACATTCTGAAAAGCAAAATGTTATAACCCTAACGTCTGTGAAAACTGATTAAGCTATACCAAATACGTCCACAAATTAATAGCTTAACCACATCGGTGGTTAAAAGAAGATGCCCCATAAACCTATGTAGGGGAAAATGAGAGCTAAATCTCCTATTCTTGGGACAGCAGAAACTGCGAACCCTGACTTCTTTCTAGTCAAAAACTCTAGTACTGTGGCTCTCTGAAATAAGCATGTGCTGCAACACAGTGCCTTAGCCAGAGGAAGTGAGTGAGGTACTACAGTAAAAGTGCTTTAGAAAAGTACATAAAATGTGTGAGGAAATGGGAGAAAACATCAATTTTGTTCATAAAACCACTTTGAAAGTCAGCCCATTAAATGCAGTTTTTCCCCCATATGCAAAGATCAAACCAATATTTTGGCAGTAGCATTTGTTAAAAAGGAAAAATAATGAAAATCAGAACAGAAGTAGAATCCATCAAAAGCATGGTGTCCGACTCCTAACAAGCTGCATACCATGCGTTACAAAATCACAGCTGCGTCTGCAAAGATGTCCAGAAACTTAAAAGAACCCCCAAATACACATATTCTACAATCATTTAAACAAGAAGTTTCTCTTCATGTAGAAAATATATGTTCAGTTTAAAAACAACTTCATGTAATCCCATTTCAGCAACCATGCTATTTTAAAAGGGTCATTTTTAGGGACATTGGCAGCTCATGAACCCAGTGGTACAGATGGTAAAGCCGTTTACATTCTGTTTTAATATTCTGATAATCAGAAGAACATCGCCGTTCAATATTTAGCAATGTACAGTCGAGTCCCTATCATCCAACTTGAACGGGACAGACACATGGTCGGATTACCGAATACGTCGGATAATAGGGACAGCTGCCGGGGAAGAAGAGGCCCCAGCAGCAGCCCCATCAGCTGCTCCAAGAGAGCATGGGGACGGCTGCTGCTGCTGCCGGGGCCACTTCTTCCCCGGCAGCTGTCCCTATCATCCGACATATTCGGGAGCTGGGAGCTGCAGGGTCGGATAAAGTGGAGTTTCAGATTACCAGGAGTAATTTTCACTGTGTGAAATTTTATGGTGCTATGCTGAGCAAAAAGGGTGCAGCTTCTCTTTAGATCCGTGGTCCCCAACACGGTGCCCGCGGGCGCCATGGCGCCCGCGGGGGCATTTCCATGCGCCCGCCAGCTGCTTGGGGCTGGCCTGGCACCGGGCGCATGGCTGGGGGGAGCGCCGGCCCCGGGCGCGTGGCGCTGGGCGGGGGGAGCGCCGGCCCCGGGCGCGTGGCGCTGGGCGGGGGGAGCGCCGGCCCCGGGCGCGTGGCGCTGGGCAGGGGGAGCGCCGGCCCCGGGCGCGCGCCGGCCCCGGGCGCGTGGCGCTGGGCGGGGGGAGCGCCGGCCCCGGGCGCGTGGCGCTGGGCAGGGGGAGCGCCGGCCCCGGGCGCGCGCCGGCCCCGGGCGCGTGGTGCTGGGCGGGGGGAGCGCCGGCCCCGGGCGCGTGGTGCTGGGCGGGGGGAGCGCCGGCCCCGGGCGCGTGGTGCTGGGCGGGGGGAGCGCCGGCCCCGGGCGCGTGGTGCTGGGCGGGGGGAGCGCCGGCCCCGGGCGCACGGCGCTGGCGGGGGGAGCGCCGGCCCCGGGCGCACGACGCTGGCGGGGGGAGCGCCGGCCCCAGGTGCACGACGCTGGCGGGGGGAGCGCCGGCCCCAGGTGCACGGCGCTGGCGGGGGGAGCGCCGGCCCCGGGTGCACGGCGCTGGTGGGGGGAGCGCCACTCCCGGGCATGCGGCTATGGGGGGGGGCGCCCCCGGGGCGCAAGTGTCCCCACCCCCTGGCGCCCGGCGGACGAACAGCCACGCCCCCTGGCGCCCAGCGGGCGAACGGCCACGCCCCCTGGCGCCCGACAACCTCGAAAGGTTGGGGACCACTGCTTTAGATGAATGTTGCTGTAAATGTAAACAATCACTAAAGAGAAATGCATCTAACTTATTCTCAACTGTGGGCCAGATCTTCTGTTCAGTTCTTCATAACTATAATTTTACACAATGGCCACATTTCCACCACCTTATACCGGAAGCCTACCAACCATTACACTTACCTACATGCCTCTAGCTTCCATCCCAGACACATTTCCCAATCAATTGTTTACAGCCAGGCTCTAAAATACAACCGGATTTGATCCAATCACACAGAGACAAACACCTACAGGATCTATATTGGGCATTCTTAAAACTTAAATACCTACCTGGAAAAGTGAAAAAACAGACTGACAGAACCAGATGAGTACCCAGGCATCAGCTTTTTCAAGACAGGCCCAACAAAGAAAACAACAAACACCACTGGTCATCACCTACAGTTCCCAACTTAAATCCCTCCAGTGAATTATTAACAATCTACAACCTATCCTGGAAAATGACCCTTCACTATCACAGGCCTTGGGAGACAGGCCAATCCTCACCTACAGACAACCCCCTAACTTCAAACAAATTATTTCCAGCAACCCTTCAGCACACTTCCATCAAACTCATCCAGGAACCCACCCCCGCAATCAAGTCATGTACCAACTTTGTCCACACATCAATACAAGCAACATTGGTCACAGGACCTAAGCCACATCATCATAGACTCATATAACTGCACATCCACCAATGTGATCTACGCCATCAAGTGCCAGCAATGCCCCTCTGTCATGTATATTGGGCAACTGGACAGTCTCTATGAGGAAGGATTAATGGACACAAATCAGATATTCAAAATGGTAACACAGAGAAACCAGTTGAGGAACATTTCAACTTGCCTGGGCACTCACTAATGGATCTAAAGGTATCTATATTATTTCAAAGCAATTTCAAAAGCCAGCTTGAAAGGAAAGTTGCAGAACTTGGTTTCATTTACAAGTTTGACACTTTGAATCAGTGGTCCCCAATACGGTGCCCATGGGGCATTTGTGTGTGCCCGCCAAGTGCTCGGGGCACATGGCACATGCGTGGTGCCGGCCCCAGGCGCGCTGCGCATACGCGGCACCAGCCCTGGGCGCATGGAGAGTGCCGGCTCCGGGCGCACGGCAAATTGGCCGCCTGTGCCCCAGGTGTGTGGGGCATGGGGAGTGCTGGTCCTGGGCATGTGATGAATTGGCTGCCCCGCCCCCAGGCATGAAGCTATGGGGGGGCGCTGGCCCCGGGCGTGCGGCAAATTGGCCTCCTCGCCCCCGAGCGCGCAGCCAAGGGGGGTGCTGGCTCTGGGCGCGCAGCTCTGGAGGGCACCGGCCCCAGGCTTGTGGCGAATGGGCAGCCTCGCCCGTGGCCACGCAGCACATGGGGTTGCTGGCCCCAGGCACGTGGCTCATGGGGGTGTGGTGTATGCGCGGCCCGCCCCCAGGCACGCGAGTGTCCCTGCCCTCTGGCGCCCGGCGGGCGAACGGCCCTGCCCCTGGCGTCTGGCAGCTTCAAATGGTTGGGGACCACTGCCTTGAAAAATGTTTAAACAAAGACCTGACCTGGATGAGCCACTATATTCTACATCCTAACAACATAAAAAGCCAATCACCAGGTACATAAAATATTTAGAGCCCACTCTATTTATTAGTCTCATTTAGCCTGGACACTAACTGACAATATTTTTTCTCCATTTTTCCCCTTCTCTTTCCCTCCTCATCCCCTCTCTTTTTCTGTTATTTGTACCCTGGACTCTTAAATTCCATTCATCTAAAGACATGGGTTGTGCTCACAAAAGCTCATGATACCATTTACATTTTTTGTTAGTCTCCAAGGTGCTGCAGGACTATTCACTGTTTTAAAAGTTTTTTCAGTTACAGACTAACACGGCTACTCCTCTGTATAATTTTAAATAACATCAAATCAGAGTTATACAATTACCATAAGATAGAAGTCTATATTTTTTTTAAGTCTGAAGTTCTTTTCCCCCCACTTATAATACCTCACCTTCTGTCCAGCATTCCCTGTAAGCTGACCAGCAGCACAGCTTCACAGGTGATAAATCAGCACCGCCCATTCAGAGGCTCAGGGCTCCATGCACAGAGCTGACTGGGTGGGGCTGATTAATCACCTGTGAAGCTGTGCTGCCCTGCAGCTTAGAGGGAACACTGTGCCTGTTCCTGCTTGAACATGTGAACCGATAGGCAATATGATTTATCCTCTTCTACAATAGCATACTAACTCTGGAATATTAGGGGCCTTCTCACCTAACTGAAGAATTCTGAAGCTACAGACTGTCTCTCACTAACATAACCACATTATTGGGTTGATTTTAGAAAAAAAAATCATCTTAGAGGAGGTAAAACACAAACCGCAAGCTTCAGTTTTTAGCTGAATTAGCCTCTAATTCAAACTGTTCCCCTCACTATATTAGTAATTTACTCAATAAAATATTGCGCTACATTATAATAGATAGACAATGAATTAAAGAAACAAAACTTGAAGTTCCAAAGTTTAAAAAAGAATGTTAATAAAATCCTCAGTGGATTTAGGCCATAACAACCAAGAGCTGCCTTGATGCAGTTATATTTTCATAGCAATACTGCAAATATGAAGTATGGGGGTGGGGTTGTACTCCATAATAAGAAAACTTACATTCTAATACTTAGCCATATGGTTTTGCAAGTCCTCTAAACAGTCTATAGAATAATCATTTGTCATCCAATGACTAGTATTTTCAATCTACATACGGAACAATCTCCACCATGTGGTTAATGCCATTAGCAGTCAAATGTGGATTAGTCCATTAGAAACCAAAGAAAATGAGTAGTTACCCTAGCAAAGATTAACAGATTGTCTTGCTACAGACTAAGAGGTCTCCAGTGTTCAAAGGGAAGAATCCAGAAGTCCTTACTCTGTTTCTCAGTCCATAATCTGTAACGGACTTCAGAGTTTTGCCTGAGTAAGGACTTCTTGGATTAGAATAAAGTAGCGAACTTTAGACCACAACTCTAGTCTCAAGTTCAAATCACTGTAACAAACTGCTAGTCTCTTCCCTCTTAATATAGCTTAAACACTGAAAGTTTTCTTGAAATCTTCACTCTGTCTGTTCAAGCTCCATTTATTTGTCTTTATTTTTTGTTAGAGAAATTAAACAAAACCCCCAAACATCTGACTGCCCACATTGCATCCACACAAAAAAATGTTTCAATTATCTTGGAAAATGAGAGCAGAATTTTCTTTTGAGCACGATGTTAAAAATATCCCTTTTTCCCTACCTGTTTCTCACTCAAAGCTGTGATTTTGGCTTGGAGTTCATGAAGCTGTTTCTTCAAATCAGCATTCTGATAGAAAGAAAATAAATCGGTGAGAAAGATATTCTATTTATTAACACAATAGTAGCAGGACAACTTTTTGTATCACATCCTACCAATAATACAGCATCTCTGGATGTACCCCCCAACATATTATTGACATTGCCAGAGACTTATTCAAAAGTTATCCAACAAAGCAATCAATAATGGATCTTTCCAGTGTTCAAAAATGAGTTTGGGAGGAAGGAAGGGATGGACACAGTTAGTTAAAAAATTCATACATGTTTCACAATATACCATAAAATTAAGTTAATTTGTATATCACTGTATTTTCAGGTCAGACAAGCCAGAATAAAAACTTTTTAAGTTAGGAATTTCTAGATCATGCATTACATATTAGCTAAAGCATTGTCTCACTTCCACTACTTATTCAGTGACAGACAGACAGACTTTGACTGCCAAGAACATCAGCAACCTTATCTATTAGTAGAAATTAAATAACATGCACTCCAAATGAGATGTGCACTATATTTACTACATCCTCCTCTCCCTTTTGAGCAAAAGAGTGTATGTCTTTTTACAACTTAGCTTACATTTAGAAAAGTTTCAATAGTTGCAGCAGCCTTAACAATGCACCACTCATGTTAGTAATTTGACTAAAAGAGCATTTTCTCAAGTTTAAGATTCTGAGAGGCATAAACAGCTCACTATCCTGGATCTGATAGGGAACTCAATTTGTATTCAATAAATCTAGTAAAAAAAAAAAAAAATCAAACCAAAGCATACAGGCACACACAAAGTGTGCTTAGCAGCCTCAAAAGTTTGTTTTGCATACGCCTCCCTGCTTTTCTCTTTTTCTATTTTCTCCTCGTGCAATCTCTTTCTATATCAAATCATAATGCATTTAGCATACTCTCTTTGTAAGAAATCACATATTATTTCTGTAAAATGGCATGCACACCATCAGCACTCGGTAAAAACCATGAAATCAACAAACTCCTAATATTTACTACAACAGCTATCATTCTCACAACTTCTACACCTTTACATTCCTCCACAACTTTGAAATACAACCTAGTCCTGATTCACAATCTCTTCTAGTCCTAGAATACCATAAAGCAGTGGTGCTCAACATTTTTTAATTTGCAACCTCCAGGGTCAGGAAAATTTTGTTGGGGGAGGGGGCGGAGAAGCACAGAGAACATTTTGTTGCGGCCCCTTTAAATTAAAGTGCCACTCCCCTCCCCCCCCCCCCCCCCCCCCCCGTGCGTACGTCAGGCACGGAGCCAGGAAAACAAAATGCAGCCAGCACTGCGAGCCCCGAGGAAGACAGCCGCAACCCATTGCACACCACTGCCATAAAGCTCCCAAAGTTATTCCAAATCTTTACTCTCAGCCCTCCCTTACTGTACTAATTATAGGCCCCTTCCCAACTCATTCCTAACCTGCAGCATCTATGGTAGTAAGACAGAAATGCCTTGCTACAGTAACTACTCACCAAACTTCCACTATTAGGCTCAATTCAGACACAGGAAAGAAACATTCAGTAATTTAAAGCAGTAAGGGAGAGGGAGGGGGAATGTTTACACCACTAGATGGAACACCAACATAGTTTCTCTGAGTGGTTTTAAGGCTGGCAAAAAGAGGCAGATTAACAGCCTTGGAAACTGAAGTAGGGATGTTAAATTTCGATTAATCTGCTAATCAAGTAGTCAATGGAATTTCTATTGATTACTCAATTAGTCAATAAGGGTGGCACTCACTCTCCCGCTGCGCCTATGCCTTTGAAATGTACAAGAGCTGCCCACGGCTCTTGTATATTTCAAAGGAAGAGGCACAGCTGGGAACCAGTGCTCTTGTACATTTCAAAGGGAGAAACAGCAGTCAAGACCCCATGTGAACGGGGACTGCTTCGGTCCCTCCTCGCGCTGTTTCCCCTGCTGTGCCTCTGCCTCCCCTGCCCCCACGCAGAGACGGTGCTGGGGGGGAATCAGCTTTTAAGCTGGCTCCCCCCAGCACTGGCTCCTGTTCCCCTCCCCCTTGCTGCCTCTGATACAGAGGCACCAAAGGGGGTGGAGAAAGCAACTAGTCAAGTAGTGACTCAACTACCAGATTAGCCTAGACTTATTGGGTAGCCGACCAATTGCTTACATCCCTAAACTGAAGTCCTCTATTTGCAGACTAGATAGCAGGAGCAGCCTGAAAGCTCCCTCCCAAACCTACCCCTTTGCTAACACATCTGACCCCAACCTTAGGAACCTATTGCTAGAAACAGGAGGGGGAGTTTAATGTGCGTGTCTAATTTGGTCATTAGACTCTCTGAATGAGATGTTAAATTCTGTCACTTTCTACACTCTACATTACTCCACCCTGGCGCACTTTCTTTTCTCATTCTTACTATGGGACTTCTTGCCCCTTTTATGTACCTAAGAAAACCACATCCCCACTTCCTTTTGTGCCCTAACACTGTGTTTCTCAAACTGTGGGTCCCAACTCCCTAGGGGACCCCGAGGGGGGTCACGGTATCACAAAGTTTGAGAACCCCTGCCCTAACACGTTTCCTTCCACACAGCTCCTATTCCTGGAACTTTTTTCCTCTATTCAAATTCCTCATTACAACTCAATTTTAGTCCATCAAATGTACATCAACTCATTTAAACAAACCAAACAAGTGAAACCTTATGTTCTAAGATAACATTTTCTTCTAGTCAACCAATGAACTGTGTTTTCATTTTGCATCACAGGGATAACGCTGTTAATCTTATCTGCAAAAACAATGAGGAGTCCTGTGACACGTTAGGCCTGGTCTACACAAGAACCTTAGTCCAAAATAAGCCCCCCAAGAAGGATTTTGTAAGCGATGCATCCACACTTCAAGTCCATTATTCCAGAATAAGGGGACATGGAATTTGGACTCTGTAGTCCTGCTTTTCATGAGAAATAACACTATTCCCAAACTTGTAAATCGAAAATAACGTTAGTGTGGAAGCTCTGGTGCCACTAATTCGCCTCTGGAAGGCCTCCCGCAGCTCCCCAGAGTGCTTCCTGGTGCTCTGAGTCCGAGGTAGCATGTCCACATAACAGAGCCTGCCTCAGACTACATTCAATGCTTCCCCGCAGAGAGAACACTGAACTTTGAATCTGGGAAATCGGATACCCAGAGGTCAAATTTAGTAAATTCGAAAATCTCCTAATGTAGACATGACCTTAGAGACTAACAGATTTAAGCCCTAATAAGTATGTTAGTCTCTAAGGTGCCACAGGACTTCTTGTTAATGTTGCATGTTCTTTGGGATTAGGTCCATCTCTTCCTTATTACCTGTACAGTTTTGAGATGGCTGCCAATGCTTAAAACAGGTCAATTAGTGCCAAATGTTATGGAAGCACTTATGATGTGGAAAGGTATCAACTAGCCATTGAACTGAGTCGACAACCTATTTCCAACAGGCCAAACAACCATTAGATAATAAACTGCAGTTATTACGGACATAGGTTGAATTTGAAACACTGGCAACATGGAGTTGAAAGGCTTCTTATCATATTATTAATCCCTCTGCATTACAATACTCTCCATTTATTTATAAAATGTATAACTTGCAAAGAAAAAGAAAACATTACTTTACCACGGCAGCATATGATGGGCAAATAAACAACGGCAAACAAGATGTCAGGGACTCAGTGTATTTCTTACACATTAACTACGGGAGTAATAAAAGCAGTATAAAACAAAATACATATTTTACCTGTGGATCTTGCTTCATTTGGGCAACCAATTTCTAGAAAGAAAGAGATATTCATCAATACATTATAAGGTTCAATTAAGATTGTGTTTACTGGACAGTTTATGCAGTGGCCCTGGTTAGAAGTTGGATTTAAACAAGACATCCTATACTTAAGAAAAATAGCAAGACTTAGCTCATCATGAACCCAAATTATTTTATAATTCACAGAAACTTTCTCATTCAGTAGTGAGCATGCCATTTTTCATATTTAGCTAAAGGATGCTACTATATATGTATACACTACAGTCCTCCTTTTTAAGTAGTTCCTTCAAAAAAATCCCTTTAATGACAAATTAAGCCAGCTGAGCAACCTAATCAAATAGCTATGTATCCTCTAAAATACTGCCTTCCTTATGACTGTGGGCAAAGAACAGGCTGAACTACTTCAGATACAATAGTTGTTTTTTTGTATAAATCAAATGCAGCACAGTAAGGAAGTGCTGATGTGTTGGCTTGGCTGGTACTACATGGGAGACCCATGTTCAGAAGCGACTTTTCCACTTCCATCCTTTGAGTTAGCAATAAAAGAGATCATCTTAGATGAAATACTCCCATATCAAAGGGAAGACAACAGTTGGTTACAGCATTCACTGCTCTTTTTCCTTCGGTTCCTTAAAACAGTTGCAGAAGGTGCTGGCTATATAGCTAAGCAAGGGGGAGATTATCAGTATTTTAACAACAAAACCCAGAAGACCAGAATGATGAATCAAGATGATAAACTCAACAACCCAAATTCCTTTTTTTGAGGTCACCCATTCACCACATCAAATCATTCGTCTTTGAATCTAAACAGGACATGGTATAGGCCACATTTGCTTTACTATCCCCCTTACCAAAAAAGAAAAAAAGTGAGAAAAAAAATCTAGAACATATATTACACTGAAATTCTCTCAAATCAGTATTGCTTGAAAAAGTATATGAACTTGTGTTTTATAGAATTCAGACTTCATTTGTAATTTATTAATTTTAAAATCTCTTTTCATATCCTAAAAGGAACACCGATAACAGATATTGCATTTTAGTCATGCAAAGAAACTGATCTCTTCGCAAGGTTTAAATTCTTGGCCCATTTTCTTCAGCTCCTCAGTTCTCAGTGCACTTTAGATAAAGTTATGCTGAAATAATTCTGCTAGTTTTTTATGTTTAATTAAAATATGGAGACAGGACATTTTCTCAACTTATCATAAGACAACCTGCAATAGTCAGTTTGACAAACTTTATTTCATACAGCATTAGGTATCAGCAAATGTAACTAAGTTGGGGATCACAATATTGCACCATTCGCCAACTAGGCAGGATTTCGATGTGAGAGGAATGAAAAAAGGAAGCTGGCCTTTAGCTGTTTTAAATATTTTTTTTCTCCTTTTCTTATAGATGGAAGCAGGGAAGGCGTACGCCAGGTTCTTCCATTAATCTGCTCGAAGAGCACTCATGCAGACCAATTCTTCTGTATGGTCTTCCTTTGAAGTCCCTCAACAATGAATTATCAAGGGTAAGATGCTTTAGGATAAAGCCAAGTACAGCCTTCTACAACATCTGAAAGCACTATTTCATAGAATCAGAGACATACAGAAGTATAGGGCTGGAAGTAAGGATGTTAAAATGCGATTATTTGGCTAATCATATAGTCGATAAAATTTGTATTGGTTATACGATTAGTTGATAAGCACTGCTGTGCAGAGCTGCAGAGGGGGTAGCTAGCTCCGGAGCCACCCATGCTGCAGTTCTGCTTTTTAAATGTAGTAAGAGCCATTGGGCTCTTACTACATTTGAAATGCAAAGGTGCAGCCAGGACTGCTTGGTCCTGGCTCATGCTGAGACCGGCAGCCCCTGTTCACAGGGGAGAGTCCTGTCTGCCACAAACAGATGGCAACAGCCCCTGTCTGTGAGGGGGCCCAGATCCTCACTGGGACCCCTGTGGACAGGGGCTGCTTTGCAGCAGCATCCCCTATTCCCCCCCCCCCCCCCACTCTGCTGCGGTGGGGGCAGACGGCACCCTGGAGATGGTGCTGGAGAGAGAGGAGGAACTGGCTTTCAAGCCAGCTCCCCCCAGCACTAGCTCCTATGCCCCCCTTGCTGCCTTTCAGAGGCAGCGGGGGGGGGGGGGGGGGGCACCACAGAGAAGCTGGGGCAAGTGGGGACTGCATGAGTCCCTGCTTGACCTGTGCTCCCTGCCACACTTCCGGAGGGCTCTTGTACATTTCAAAACCAGAAGCACTCGCAGTGGGAACGGCACAAGTGGGGACTGAAGCAGTCCGATATTCACGCAGCTTCCCTACTGTGCCTCTACCTCTCCTGCCCCCTGCAAAGACAGTGCTGGAGGAGAAATGGCTTCCCCCGCAGCACTAGCTCCTGCTCCCCCGCCTTGCTGCCTGCCGCTCTCTGATAGAGGCAGTCATGGGGAGGGGGAATGACTAGTCAAGTTGCTACTCAACTATCCAATAAGCATTTGCTTATCGAATAGCTGACTAGTCGCTAAGGGTATGTCTACACTACCCCACTAGTTCGAACTAGCGGGGTAATGTAGGTATACCGCACTTGCAAATGAAGCCCGGGATTTGAATTTCCCGGGCTTCATTTGCATAAGCGGGGCTCCGCCATTTTTAAATCCCCGCTCGCTCGAACCCTGTGCCGCGCGGCTACGCGCGGTTCGAACTAGGCTTCCTAGTTCGAACTACCGTTACTCCCCGTGGAATGAGGAGTAACGGTAGTTCGAACTAGGAAGCCTAGTTCGAACTACCTAGTTCGTGCCGCGCGTAGCCGCGCGGCACAGGGTTCGAACGAGCGGGGATTTAAAAATGGCGGAGCCCCGCTTATGCAAATGAAGCCCGGGAAATTCAAATCCCGGGCTTCATTTGCAAATGCGGTATGCCTACATTACCCTCCTAGTTCGAACTAGGAGGGTAGTGTAGACATACCCTAACATTCCTAGCTGGAAGAGACCTTGAAAAGTTATCAAATCCAATCCATTAGGTTATGGCACACCCAAATAAACCCAGACCAATTCCTGATAAGTATTTAAAAAACTCCAATCATGGATAGTCCACAACCTGCCTTGGAAGCCTACTCAAGAGATTAATTACCACTATAATTAGAAAGTTTTTCCTAATATTTATCATAAATCACCCTTGCTGCAGATTTAATCCATTATTTCTTGTTCTACCTTCAGCAAACATGGAATACAATTCATAACCTGGTACTTTTTAACACGGCCCTTAACACATCTTAAAACTATTATAAGGTCCCCAACTCAGTCTTCTTTTCTCAAGACTAAACATGACCATTTTTTTTTTTTACTCATAGGACAGATTTTCTAAAACTTTTACCATTTTTGTGGCTTTCCTCTGGATTCTCTCCAGTTTGTCCACATCTTTCTAAAGTGTCGTGCCCAGAATTGGACACACTACTCCAACTGAGGACTCACTAGTATCGAATAGAACAGAACAATGATCTTCCATCTCTTACATATGACACTCCAGTTAATACACCCTAGAATTATATTAGCCTTTTTTGCATCTGCATCATGTTGATTACTTCAGTAAAATACCTTATCCTTTCCTGCTCAGAATGAAAGATAGAACTGAGTCTCAAACCTGGAACATCCTTCAATCTGCAGTAAGTTATGATTCCCACTTGTGGCAGTCCAGTCCGGCACTTATTCCTGGAAGACTTTTTGAACATTAATACAATGGATAGTAAAGGAAATGAGGGGAGAGTCTGTCCTAAGAAGCTTAAAAGACTATAATTACAAATATACAATGGGGAGACACAATGAAGGAAAAACACTAATCACATTAAAGTGAGCTTATTTTAATACTATCTCCTTAATAGAGTCACATTATTCATGTTCATATAACCAAGTATTATAGCTGCCCCAGGTAAGGTGCAGGGTTTCTTCTAAGCTGCGCAGCTGCATAGCTGCCTAAAAATCAGGGGCACAGGACTGCCACACACGGAGCTACCACAGTTGGGGGAGAAGCTGTAGCAGCTCCCTGATTGCCCTGCTGTGGCTAGGAGTGCTGGGGCCATAGAAGTATACCTTTCCTCTGAAGGGATAGGCACCTTCTCAAAGTTCTCTCCCCGCCATTCCCAGCAGCAATATGGAGATGATGTGTCAAACATGTCCATAATAATGCACATAACAAAATGTAATCCATAATTGGACATAAAAAATTAGAAGGAACACTAGTAAGGTGTAGAATCAAGAGATTGGGGAGTTGTACAATAGGAAAAAAAATGACAAATTCAAATATTTCTAGATACAGATACACTTCCCCATCAGCAACACAGGCACAGGAACAGAAGGAAAAGGAGAAATGTATAGAGTTAGCTTCAATAAATTTAAGTTATCTGCAAGAGAAATCTGGGGAGTCAAAAAAATTGATGAACAAAGATGTGATGAAGGACAATTTTTTCAGTGACATGTAGTGCTGGCTTCTGAATATACTATACTGTACCTTTTCCTGAAATTCAAAATAGTACCAATATTTATTTCTATGTGGGATTCTGATGTTTTAAAAATCAAAATAAATATCACATAAATTACTTTTCCAATAAGTTGTCTAAGGCCATTCTCTATTTGAGCTGTACTGCAGTAAACAATAAAGTTCCCTGAACTCCATCTTTAATGTATTACTGATACACCTATATGATGCTAAAAAGTGAAACTGAAAATTTTTTAAAAATGAAAAATGTGATTTGTAAAAATAAGAGTGAAGTCAAGGGGCAAAATCCTTTAGGTTAATTTCCTGAGAAGCACTGTGATGGGGCATTCACCCCACACTTGCATGTTAAGAGGCTAATGGTGCCCTAGGGAGGCTGTGCAAAAAGCACCCAATAGGCGAGGGGCTCAGAGGAGCAGCCAATCAGGACCTGATAGGCCCATATAAGAACAGACAGACACTGCAGGTTCAGCTGCTCCCTGGAACTCAAAGTGGGAGAAGAGCTGGATGCTTTGCAGGTGGAAGGAGTGCCAGCACTCTGAACAGAATAGTGCTACTAGAAGACCAGAGAAGCTAAAAGTGAGCTCCTGGTTAGTGGCTAAGATAAACATGCTGAGGCCCTGAGGAAATGGCAAAGAAGATGCTTGGGCCATGGAGAAATAGCCAAGAGAAATCTACTGAGAGACTGGAGAAGATGAAACATGTTGCTTGCATTTACAGTGTCCCTGGGCTGGGCCCCATATATTCGGTGGACACAGCTTCCCCTCTGCCCCCACTTAGCATAAAAATACTCATTGGACTGGGATACTGGACCCTAGCAGGGAAAGTGCAAAGTGTAGTAAGGCCAGAGGGCCATGTTATGAGGAGGACACTTCAGTCCTTGCAGTAATGCAGGTCCCGGAGCAGACGCAATGGTGGGTGAGACATACTGCCCTGTTGAGCTAACCCCTAAGATGGCCAGCAAGAGGTGTGGTGAGCAGAGCCCTGTCACAAGCACATAATACTGATCTGCAATTCTGGAAGCTGATATGTAGCTTTCTTAAAATGATCCACCTGTTCCCAGTAAAGGCCTTATGGTCTAGTGCAGGGGTCAGCAATCTATTGCTCACTAGAGTGCCAGATATGGCTAGCCTCAACCCAGCCAGCTCTTGCTCCCCCCGCAGCAGGGAGCCAGCACTGGCACTAATGACTTATGGCCCTCTGAAAAATTGGAATGCCAGCACTGGCTTCCTGTGGGGGAGGAGGAAGCCCCAAGCCTCTCCCCCAATCTGGCATGCAGGGAACAAGCAGAGCAAAAAACATCTCGGGGCGCTGCTCTTTGTCCTCCTTCAGCATGCAGGAAACAAGGAGCCAAAATGGCTCCATGTGCACTGGCCTTTTTTGGCTCCCAGGGAACCACTTCCCTGGAGGCTGCCCCTACGAATCCTTCCTGGAGGCTTCTGGGGAATGGGTGCAGCAGGAGGCCTTGTTACATGGTGCCTGCCACATGGCATGAAAACAAGTGAGTGCCTCCTACCCCTTCATGCCTAGACCCAAATGCCCTCACTCACCCCCCCCCCACCAGATGCCCTCTGCCCCCTGTCCAGAATCCAGCCACTTGGCCAGACCCCCCCTATTCCCAGCCCCCTGGCCAGACACTCCCTACCCCCAGCCTCCTGGCCAAAATCCCCTCTGCCCCCATCCCAGACACACCCCCTGCCCTCTGCCCCCTGTCCAAAATCCCTCCTGCCTCTAGCCCCCTGGCCAGAATCTCCCCTATTTCCTGCCCCCCTGGTCAAAATCCTATCTGCCCTCTGCCCCTTTGCCAAAATCCCCCCCCCCCCCAACAAGACACCCCCTGGCCAAGCAGCCAGCCCACAGCCTGTTCGTACCCCCTGACCAGGCAGCCTGCCCCCAGCCCACTCCTGGCCCCTGGCCTACCCCCTATCCAGATCTCGCACCCTCGCCTCCTCCTACAACCCACTTCCTCGCGCCCAGATCCTGAACTATCCCTATCCCATTCTCTGGCAGTCCTGTCCCCGCACAATTATTCCCTCATTTTTGGCCCCACCCCAGAGCCTAGGGGGGGTCACAAAATCCACTAACCCTGGAAGCCCAGAAGAGTAAGTCTGGCCCGAGGCCTTGAACCTCAGTCCTCCTTGCCCCTCCCCCCACAATGGGTCTGGAACACCAAGGGAGTGATGTGTTTCAGCTGGGGTCACACCGGTGAGGGGTTGTTTTTTTTAATTGTTTTTTATTTGCTTCTCACCTGTGTGGTTCCCAGCTGATTTTTCTATGGGTCAGAAGCCCCTGGCCACAAAAAGGTTCCCCACTTCTGCCATAAATCAAGACAATGTTGAAACCTTTTGTGTTGGACATAATATTTTACTTTATTTAAAACTGAAACTTGGCCAACAAGCCTCCAATTGGGGCCCAGCCCCCACCTGGCTGCAGTGTCATAACACACTTGCACCCCCCCACATAGCAACCCTGAGCCCATCATACACCTGAACCCAGGGCCGGATTAAGGGGGGGGGCTCGCTGGGCAGCTGCCCAGGATGCCAACCTATGGGGGGTGCCTGATGGCAGCTGTAAGAGGGTGCCGCGCACCCAAATGCAGCTGGAAAGTGCGCAGCACACCAGGGGCGCATGCGTGGCTCTCCCGCTGCCTGGGGCGCAGGAATGGCTTGAATCAGTCCTGCCTGAACCCACTGCCCTGAGCCCCTCATACCCCACATCCCCAGACTCCTGACACAACACTCCTGCACCTCTACACACCCCAACCTTGTGCCCTGAGTCCATCATACACCCCAATCCAGACTCCTACACTCCCATATCACGAGCCCCCTGCCATAAGATTGTCAGAAGACAGCCTGAATGCATGCATGAAGTTGGATTTGACCAGTCAGGATGCAAACTTCAAACAAACGTGTGAAAAGGTACAGAAGCAGAAGTCCCATTAAATAAAGTCTGTGAGTACAATGTTTCATTTATACTATTATTATGTCAATTATCAATAATATTACATTCTATATTTTCAGTCATGCAAATGGGCATTCTTATGCGACTTTTTGTTGACCACTTGTTCTGAATTTTGATGTTGTTTGACTCTTTGGTTTATAAAGGCTGCTGAACCCCTGATTTAGTGGAATGCACATAATACTAGAATAAAGGAAAGGTTTGAACTCTGTTCCAAAGTCTTCTACATTAGGTTAACACTTTATAAACTTTATTCAGTTAGAGCAAGGGTTCCCAACCTGGGGTACGCGTACCCCCAGGGGGTACAAAAAACTTGTCAAGGGGGTACGGGGAATATTTGGTCAATAGCTAGATTATCCTAATTGAAATATTCCAAAAGTAGTAGTTTTAGTGAAAAAAAGATGTGGATTCTAGAGTCTAGAATTTATTTCCTTTCATATTGAATAGGGGATACGGGAAGGTTTACTAAAAGCCAAGGGGGTACAGGGACCGAAAAAGGTTGGGAACCCCTGAGCTAGAACTTATAACTTGTGAGGTAGATAAATATAATTATCCTCACTTCACTGATCTATCCATTCAAGTATTATGCTCATTGGGGTAGCTGACAAAAACAGAAAAGACTTGCACATAGCAAGACAGTGAGAAAACCAAGTTTACAATTCAAATCTGCTATAAACTTCATCCCAGTACCCCACACACATCTCACATTGTGTGCATGCTTGTTTAGTTGATTGTATATTAATATAGCATTTAGAAAAAAATCATACTACTTTATGGTAGTAACTCCATAGTTATGGTTGTGACCTTACCTTACATTAAAACAACTATTTTGACATACCTCCACTTACGTTTCTCAAAGCTACAGCAATTTAAATAAATTTCTCATTTACGATGTAATGGAATGGCTAACTGATTTTATTGCCATTTAGCATCTGACAGACAGAGCTTAAGCATCCTAACACTATAACAGATAGATTCTTGATCTCAGGTAGAAGACTGTTTTGTTTCTGAAGCAAAAAAATCATGCTCAAGTCAAGTGACTTTCACCTTGGGATCTGTGTCCCAGCTATATCAGCATTTGGTATGTTCTCTCAGGAACACATCTCTCTCCATGATTCCAGGATTTTTTTCCCTATCCCTTATGTTGGCAGTACGCATCTTTGGACCACAGAACGACCTCAGTCAAAATTCACTTAAAATGCACTTTTTAGATAGTTTTATCAATACGAAAGTTGTCATTTTAAAAAAAGAAAAAAATCAGACCCATAGATTTATGAAGTATTTACTGGTATAAAGAAACCACTGATGGCTAAAACAGAAAATTTAATGTTCTAAGGCAATTTCAAATCTTAAAAGGCTATTGCTATACAAGACCTTCTAGGATTAACCATTACTTGCACTAAAATATGAGAAGAAAACCAACAAATAAAGAATACAACTTACCTGGTGAACCTGAATTTCCACTTTCAGAGCTTCCTGTAGAGTCTGCAACTCCATTCTCTACCTTCTCCACTCTTTCTAGCTGTCTGTTTACTAATTCCACAGTGCCTTTAGTCTCTGGCCTCAGAAAATGAAAGTTCCTTTTCTCCACACTATTGCTGTAGAATAAATTGTTTATTTTATGGTTAGCAGAAGCCAGAAATTACACAGTTTTTAAAAAAGTTATATTATAATAAAACCATGAATAATAAAATCAAATAGACAATCTTTCATAACAGTATCTTAGTCTAATATGCAATGATCCTTGCAGACTTTGGAATCTATTAGTTTCCCAAAGAAGGTTTTCCTTGTGATCCTTTAACCTGACTTGGAAATCTTCTGAACATCAGAAAATTGACATTATTGCTCCCTGTATTAAAGTTTGCAGGAAGATATGTTTACCTACAAATGCTCTACTAATTTACATATTAAATTAGAACAGAATATACATTAAAACATATCTTTCCATGGTATTCTGTCAATCTTAACTCACACAGACCTCATGAACACATTGAAATAGCCCCAATTTAGCAATCTGTTGCACTGCTCCAGTATTAATGAGAACAAGATGAGTAGGGCATTAACTAAGACAGTAGTTCTCAATTTCTGGGGGTCAACAGCAGTGTTCCCTGTAAACTGAGCTCTTGGGCAGCCACCCAGAGAGATTCAGATGCTGCCCAACTGATTAGCAAAGTGCTCACAGCTGGTAACATTTGTTTCTAGTGGTGATGCACATCTTCACATGCCTCTATGTACATAACATTTATTCCACACACAGATGGAAAAAATTAAAGGTAGCACTGGTTACCAGGGCTGAAGTTAGACTTGCTGGGGCCTGGGAGCGAAGCCTGACCACATCTCCTGGGGTCAAAGACAGAGCTCAAGGGCTTCAACCCTTCATAGCAGGGCTCAAATCACAGGCCCCACTGCACGGGACTGAAGTCTTCAGGGTTTGACCCACCTTGTACCCTGCTGTGGGTGGCAGGACTCAGACAGGCTCACATTTCAATTCCCCTCCTCCCTCGGGTTCTATATTAATTTTTGTTGTCAGAAGGGGGTTGTGGTGCAGTGAAATTTGAGAACCCCTGAATTAAGCTCATAGAAGTTTCAAGCAGAGGTAAATCCAAGCTACCTCAGCTGATGCAAAATACAGTTTCCATTTTCTAACTTTAAGGATCAGCACCAGCACAGCTACACTGGTTGCAGGCCACCAATTACTTACAAATAGGCGGTGTCTAGACTGGCCACTTTTTCTGGAAAAGCAGTAGCTTTTCCAGAAAAACTTGCCAGCTGACTACACTGGCCGCTTGAATTTCCGCAAAAGCACTGACGATCTCATGGAAGATTGTCAGTGCTTTTGCGGAAATACTATGCTGCTCCCATTTGGGCAAAAGTCTTTTTCTGAAAAACTTTTGCACAAAAGGGCCAGTGTAGACAGCAGAGATTTGTTTTCCGCAAAAAAGCCCCGATCGCGAAAATGGCGATTGGGGCTTTTTTGCGGAAAAGCATCCTGCCAATCTAGACATACTTTTCCGAAAATGCTTTTAACGGAAAACTTTTCCGTTAAAAGCATTTCCGGAAAATCATGCCAGTGTAGACGTAGCCTTACTGAATCAAGTTTATTCCTATGCATAGACAAAGTCACAGTCTTAAATTGATAGGATATTAATGTTCTTCTGGTCTGACACAGGCTGGCTGGCCTTCTAAACAGACACTGGCTCAGCATAGCCTATGATGGATTAACTACCATTCCCCGCAAATAATCCTGATTTTCTGGGTGTCAGGTGACTCAATTTAATTGTCACACAAAGTGAGGGAAAAGTTCGGCAATTTCCAGAGGCTAAATCTACATTGCCCTTTCTTGTGCAAGAACGTATGCAAATGAGGCATGACACTGAATAGCCCCACGCCTCATTTGCATACTTAATGAGCTGCCATTTTTGCGCAAGGGGCTTTTGCGCAAGAAGGAGCAGTCTACACTGCTATACTTATTTTCAAGCAGAACGGCTCTTGCGCAAGAGGGGGTTTTTGCGCAAGAAGGAGCAGTATAGACTGGTCCTTCTTGTGCAAAAGCCTCTTGCGCAAAATGGTGGCTCACTAAGTATGCAAATGAGGCATGGCAATCTTCATCACCGCACCTCATTTGCATATGTTCTTGTGCAAGAAAGCGCAATGTAGACATAGCCAAAATGTATCTAGGAGAGCTCAATTGGGGAGACAGCTGTAAAAAAGAGGTCTCTGACTGGAGGAAGGCAGTAAAAGAGAAGCAATAATCTGTGACAGAACCAGAAAAAGGCCAATCCTCAGACAGATGACCTGGAAGTAGACCAGGGGAAAGACTACAGGGAAGAAGCCCTAAGGGTCAGCAACTCATGTAGGAACCAAACCTCCAGAAAGAAAGCCCTGAGAGTCAACACTTAGAGCAGGGCAGAAGATTATCTGCCCTTTTGTTGTTTTCTTTAGACTAAGCAGTGGTCCCCCATGTGGTGCCTGCGGGCGCCATGGCACCCGCTGGGGCATTTATGTGGGCCCGCCAAGTGACCAGGGCCAGCCCAAGCCATTCTTGTGCGCAGCGCATGCACAGCCCCTGCCCCGGGCATGCGGCACATGCGCGGTGCCGGCCCCAGGAGCATGGTGTAGGTGCTGCCCCGCCCCCAAGCATGTGACGCATGCGCAGCCCTGCGCACAGCATGTGAGCGGCCCCAAAAGATTGGGGACCACTGGACTAGAGACTGAAAATTGACAGAGAATCCCTATGCAGGCCACTCATCTGGTATTAAACAGGATGGTCCTATTTTTCTAGGGTTTGTCCTTTTCTAGTACTCAAGATGTGCTGTCTGATATCAGGCATGGGACTAAGTTCCCTCTAAGGTGCGTGCTTACGCAGACACGCACAGGAAATTTCAATTCCACCCACCTCCTAAGCAAAACTGCCCAGCAATGCGCTAGTGGAAGGTAAGCTGGCTGCTGCTGCTGCTGCTGCTGCTGCTGATGTTGAGCAAGTGGGGGCTCATCTGGACAACTCTGTTGTCCCTACTTCCCAGAGCCAGAGCTGCGGCCAGGTCCACGTAGTGGCTGCCTGGCTGCTCTGTGGTCCGGGGCTGCATGGTGTCTGCTCCCAGGGTAAGCTGCAGAGTAGCTGCCAGAGCTGGAGCCCAGGCTTCAGTGCAGCTGCTCCAGGCATCCAGATCAGTGCAGAATGGAGGTGCCAGGGAGCTCCTGTGGCAGCGGCAGATAAGATTGCCATTCTTCTGCCATCATCACTGGTAGAGGAGTGTAGGAGAGGAAACAGGCACAAGCAGCACTAGAAACACTAGGCCTTCACCCCAGCTCGAGTGAGTTGCCCTTCCCTGTTGCCTGGGGGTTGGCACATCATGGCTCTGTTCAATGCTCTAAGGTTGCTGTGAGCTCACCACCCCAACACCTGGGCTCGCTGGAGCACTGCCTGCCACTTGTCCTGCTGCTACTCTGCTGCCCTGTGCGGACAGCAACAACATGGTTCAGATATGAGGGTGGAGGGAACTAGGGCAGGGACCCAGCCAGGAGGAGAAGGAACCCTGTTTCGGATTCTGCCTGGCTGTGCCAATAAGTGTGCATACTATTTGTGCGGCATTATCTAATGAGGCCATTTTGCACTGCAGTGGCACAAAGCTACCCCAAAGGCAGTGATCTCACTTCCCTACTTGGGCCTTACCCCTAGTGTTTGTAGGGGACTCCCTATTTTGCTTAGAGATAATGAAATAGTCCTGCAGTGCCCCCCACGCCCTTTAAAGCTTCCATTAGGGGCATTCTGAAAGAAAACTAGAGCAGTGCTGCACCTAGTTCTTGGCCTCCTCTGACATCTATGGAACTGTGGACAGTGCAGCCTTAGAGCAGCTGAGGCTAATTTAACATACAACAGCTGGACTTGCTTTGGGCAAGATGGAAAATACAGAAGGCACAAAGGGGACTTAGACTCATCTTTCATTGATACATTGTGGCCATGCTTTGGTATCCTAATAAAAGTTGAGAGAAGCAAGTAGTTCAAACTTTTCTGCTGGATCTCATACTTCTGGTATTGCTAGCAAACCCTCCAGCATCCTTTTGGTGTTTTGAATTCTGACAGTAATCACAGAATCACAGGACTGGAAGGGAGATCATCTAGTCCTGCTAGGCGAGGGTCTGGAAGAGGTCTATAAACAGAAGAAGTATAATACAGAAAATTTTGCACTATTAATTTTCTTTTTTTGACTTCATATTAAATACAAATTTAAAATAATGCACCTTTTTAATTAACCTTTGTTTTAGTATTCTTTCATCCATAACATTTTAAAAAATAAGATTTGTTAGTAATTTGGGGGCCGTGGTGGAGCACACCTGAACAAGTGCACATGACTTCAATATTGGCGCACAAGACAAAACTCACTCCACTCCTGGATGGAATCATAGAATACCAGGACTGGAAGGGACTTGAGAGGTCATTGAATCCAGTCTCCTGCCCCCATGGCAGGTCCAAATACTGTCTAGACTATCCCTGAGAGACATGTATCTAACCTACTCTTAAATATCTCCACAGATGGGGATTCCACAACCTCCCTGGGCAATTTATTCCAGTGTTTGACTACCCTGACAGTTAGGAACTTTTTCCTAGTGTCCAACCTAAACCTCCCTTGCTGCAGTTTAAGCCCATTGCTTCTTGTTCTATCCTCAGAGGCCAAGATGAACAAGTTTTCTCCTTCCTCCTTATGACACCCTTTTAGATACCTGAAAACGGCTATCATGTCCCCCCTCAGTCTTCTCTTTTCTAAACTAAACAAACCCAAATCTTTCAGCCTTCCTTCATAGGTCATGTTCTCTAGACCTTTAATCATTCTTGTTGCTCTTCTCTGGACCCTCTCCAATTTCTCCACATCTTTCTTGAAATGCAGTACCCAGAACTGGACACAATACTCCAACTGAGGCCTAACCAGCGCAGAGTAGAGCGGAAGAATGACTTCTCGTGTCTTACTCACAACACACCTGTTAATGCATTCCAGAAGCATCACACTGCTGACTCATATTCAGCTTGTGGTCCACTATAACCCCTAGATTCCTTTCTGCCGTACTCCTTCCTAGACAGTCGCTTCCCATTCTGTATGTGTGAAACTGATTGTTCTTTCCTAAGTGAAGCACTTTACATTTGTCTTTATTAAACTTCATCCTGTTTACCTCAGATCATTTCTCCAATTTGTCCAGATCATTTTGAATTATGACCCTATCATCCAGAGCAGTCGCAACCCCTCCCAGTTTGATATCATCTGCAAACTTAATAAGCGTACTTTCTATGCTAATATCTAAATCGTTGACGAAGATATTGAACAGAGCCGGTCCCAAAACAGACCCCTGCAGAACCCCATTTGTTATACCTTTCCAGCAGGATTGTGAACCATTAATAACTCTCTGAGTACGGTTATCCAGCCAGTTATGCACCCACCTTATAGTAGCCCCATATAAGTTGTATTTGCCTAGTTTATTGATAAGAATATCATGCGAGACCATATCAAACGCCTTACTAAAGCCTAGGTACGCCACATTCACCGCTTCTTCCTTATCCACAAGACTCGTTATCCTATCAAAGAAAGCTATCAGATTGGTTTGACATGATTTGTTCTTTACAAATCCATGCTGGCTATTCCCTATCAACTTGCCACCTTCCAGGTGTTTACAGATGATTTCCTTAATTACTTGCTCCATTATCTTCCCTGACACAGAAGTTAAACTAATTGGTCTGTAGTTTCCTGGGTTGTTCTTATTTCCCTTTTTATAAATGGGCATTATATTTGCCCTTTTCAAGTCTTCTGGAATCTCTCCTGTCTCCCATGATTGTCGAAAGATGACAGCTAGAGGCTCAGATACCTCTTCTATCAGCTCCTTGAGTATTCTAGGATGCATTTCATCAGGCCCTGGTGACTTGCAGGCATCTAACTTTTCTAGGTGATTTTTAACTTGTTTTTTTTTTTTAATGTTATCTTCTAAACCTACCCCTTTCCCACAGGCATTCACTATGTTAGGCATTCCTTCAGACTTCTTGGTGAAGACCGAAACAAAGAAGTCATTAAGCATCTCTGCCATTTCCAAGTTTCCTGTTACTGTTTCTCCCTCCTCACTGACCAGTGGGCCTACCCTGTCCTTGGTCTTACTCTTGCTTCTAATGTATTTATAAAAAGTCTTCTTGTTTCCCTTTATTCCTGTAGCTAGTTTGAGCTCATTTTGTGCCTCTGCCTTTCTAATCTTGCCCTTGCATTCCTGTGTTGTTTGCCTATATTCATCCTTTGTAATTTTCCCTACTTTCCATTTTTATATGACTCCTTTTATATTTTTAGATCATGCAAGATCTCATGGTTAAGACAATGCGGTCTTTTGCCATATTTTCTATGAAGAAGAGAGAAGCTTTCCGACCCAGCGGAATAGCTTGCTTTTGGGCCCTTAACAATGTCCCTTTGAAAAACTGCCAACTCTCCTCAGTTGTTTTTCCCCTCAGTCTTGATTCCCATGGGACCTTACCTATTAGCTCTCTGAGCTTACCAAAATCTGCCTTCCTGAAATCCATTGTCTCTATTTTGCTGCTCTCCCTTCTACACTTCCTTAGAATTGTGAACTCTATGATTTCATGATCACTTTCATCCAAGCTGCCTTCCACTTTCAAATTCTCAACCAGTTCCTCCCTATTTGTTAGGATCAGATCTAGAACAGCTTCCCCCCGGTAGCTTTTTCAACCTTCTGAAATAAAAAGTTGTCTCTGATGCAGTCCAAGAACTTATTGGATAGTCTGTGCCCCGCTGTGTTATTTTCCCAACATATATCTGGATAGTTGAAGTCCCCCATCACCACCAAATCTTGGGCTTTGTATGATATAGTTATTTGTTTAAAAAAGCCTCATCCACTTCTTCCACCTGGATAGGTGGCCTGTAGTAGACTCCTAGTATGACATCACCCTTGTTTTTAACCCCTTTTAGCCTAACCCAGAGATTCTCAACACTTCCGTCTCCTATGTCCATCTCTTAGAGGGAACAGTGACGTAGGATACCATTTTGAAGAGCATTCTACTACACTCTCACTGGCATGACTTTGCACCCAAAGTTTTAAAACAAGAGCCCCCACGTGGTGTGGCCCATGGACACAGACTGACTAGAGTGCAACATTAAAGAGGACAAATACTGTTTCTCACTTTCCTCCATGAAGATGGGTCTTGCAAGTGAAATACATGTTTAGACATGTTTAGATATAATTACTTGGTAAAATCTAAATGTAGATACATACATATGGGAACTAGAAGTGTGGGGAGTGCTGCAGCACTCCTGGGCTCCCAGAATCCAGGCTGCCTACCCAAGAGCTCTGCTGCCAGCCTTGTGCATGGGGACCAGCCACCACCCCGTGCTTCAGGGGCTCTGCTGCCAACTCCGCACCTGGGGTTCCAAGTACTGACCCTTGCATACAGAAACCCAGCTGCTGATCCCGAGCTCTGGGGTCCTGGCCAGTGTTCCCTATAAGCTGAGCACTTGGATGGCCATCCAGGTTAGACTCAAATGCTGTCCAGCTGATGGACAGAGCACCCACAGCACCCATAGCCAGCAGCATGTGTTTCTACTGATGGTGTACATCCACACATGCCTCAGCATATATAACTAAACTTATTTTGTAAATTGTTGAAATAAAATTAGAAGGAACATTGGTCTCAGCTGCTGGCTCTGGGGTCCCAGCTGCTGGCCTTACATGCTGGGGGACTTTGCTTCTGCTTCACATGATGGGAGCTCTACAAACTGCCCCTGGTGTCGACTGCTGCCTTGCCCGCCAAGACTTTGCTTCCAGCCTCAGCTGAAGGGGAGGATTTTAGCACCTCCATTCTTTAAAATGTTCTTGCACTATTGTGTAAACCTCAAAACCAATTTGGGGGTCATGTCCTGGTTCTCAATAGTCTATTCAGACTGATACGCATGCTCTTGGTCCGCTGCAGGAAAGCATGGTAAGACTGGGATGGATCACTCTGCCTTTGTTATGGAATGGCTGAAGCTGGATGAATGGGAAAGAGGCTAATTGTTACATGCTGGTAAACTAGAATTGCTTTGCTTAGCAGGGACCTATGAGGATCACGGTCATTTTATTGAGTTTGATCTTCCTGAGTATCCAAGAAAAGCAGTGGAATTGGAAGAAAGCAAGCTTCAGAGGGGTAGCCAAGTTAGTCTGTAACAGGAAAAACTTAAAAAACAACGAATAGTCTAGTACAGTGTTTCTCAACCAGTGGTACGAGTACCCTTGGGGGTACTTGAGAGAAGTCTGGGGAGATACGTCAACACCGTGGTCACCAACCAGTACATCGCGATCTACTGGTCTAACTCAGGGGCTCTTAGAGTCACTCTTGAGCCCTCTCTGAATTGCGCACCAGCGCAGTACATTTAAATTTGATTACCTCATTTGAGGAGCAGCTACTCACTGAGCAACAACACAGGTGAGTAGCTGTGCGGAATAGTGGGAGCTGAGAGGTCGGGAGGGCTGAAACACCCCAGCCAGCTGGCTGTGGCTCTCAGCTGAAAGAGGCTGCCCTGCACTCCAGCTGATCGGGCAGCTTCTCCTCTGCGCCTGCCCACGTGGGGCACCCTGGCTGAGTGCCATGGCCAGCTGGAGCACATATTTCCTTGGTTCAGTGGTCAGAACTTCCTTCTTCCAAAAAAAAACAAAAAAAAAAAAACAAAAAAAAAACACCTTAAAAAAAATGAATAGTCTAGTAGCACCTTAAAGACTAACAAAACATGTAGATGGTATCATTGGGTTTTGCCCACGAAAGCTCATGATACCATCTACATGTTTTGTTAGTCTTTAAGGTTCTACTAGACCAGTGTTTTTCAACCTTTTTTTATAAAATACCCCTTTAAAAAAAGATGACAGACAGACAGACCGACCGACCTAGTACCTACAGTTTTCAGACACACAGTTTTTTTCTACCATTGCAACACATTTGTTTAAACAACTTAATTATAACGAGGCGGGCAATGAAATTTTGGGGTATAAAAAGTACAAAAATAATAAGGCGCTATAAAACTTAAAACAAAAATTCAGTTATGTCCAAATTTCAGCTGTGTTGACGCAGTGGTCTCCAACCTTTTTACACCCAAGATCACATTTCAAATGACAGACCAAGCCAAGATCTACCGCCTTGACCCTTCCTTGAAGCCCCGCTCTCTCCAGGCTCCTCTTCTCCATCACTTGCTATCCCCAATCCTTATACTGCTGCTTTAAAAAAAAAAAATCTTCTGTAGGAAGAGGTTTTTCCAACATTTGGCCTGTCTAGACTGGACCAAATGTCAGAAAAAAAAACCAACCCTTCTTTTGGAAGCCCCCTTATTCCTTGTGGAAATAGGAATAGCTAATGGCTCAAATATCTCCTCTATCAGCTCCTCAAATATTTTAGGATGCATTTGATCAGGTCCTGGTGACTTTAAAACATCTAACTTTTTTACATAAATTTTAACTTGTTCTTTTAACTTCTGAAACGACCTAATTTTCTCCTGCTTTCGGTAGGCGAAGTGTCCTATCACCATCAAATTTCTTGATGAAAAACAAAACAATGAAGTCATTAAACACCTCTACCATTTGCACATTTTCTGTTATTTTTCCCTCTTCACTGAGTAAGAGGCCTACACTATCCTTGGTCTTCTTGCTTCTAATATATTTGTTGAATATATTAGGTAGTCCTGGAGCAACCTGTTGTATCAACTACATCAAGGGACATCCAGAGGGAAGTTTGTACAACAAGCTCTAAGTTATCTATAATGGCCTGGAATTAGGTTCTGAAATCTTGATGAAGCTTGTTCACAAATTCTGATTGCTAACCATCACGCTTTAATGTCCAAGTATAACTTTTTAAATTATGATAAGCTATCTGGATTGTTAACTAGCCAAAGGGAACAACTTCCTTTGATAAAGGATTAGTCTTTGTTCTGTAACCACTCGTGCTACCTGGAAATTGAGGTTAGATGAGGGAAAAACAAAAATGCTGCTCCTTAAGGAGTAAGAAAGTTACCAGAGAATCACAGGCGTGTAGGACTGGAAAGGACCTCAGTAGGTCATGTTCTCCAGTCCCCTGCACTCAAGGCAGAACTATGTAATAATTAGACCATTTGTCTAACCTGTTCTTATAAACCTCCAATGATGGAGATTCCAAAACTTCCTTCCCTAGGCAATTGGTACCAGTGCTTACATTGCAACAAGGGCAGTTTAGCTTAGACATTAAGAAAATCTTTCTGTCAGGGTATGTAAGTCCATTGTTTCTTGTTCTATCCTCAGATATTAAGAAGAACAATTTTTCATGTACATACTTGATAATTGTTATGTCCCTCTCAGTATTCTCTTCTCCGATGAAACAGTTTTTTTTTTCAATCTTTCCTCAAAGGTCACGTTTTCTAGACCTTCAGTCTTTTTTGTTGCTCTCCTCTGGGCGTTTTCCTATTTGTCCACATCTTTCCTAAACCGTGGTACCCAAAATTGGACATGACTCCGGCTAAGGCCATATCATCATGGAGTAGGGTGAAATTACTTACTTCTCATGTCTTGTTTACAACATTCCTGCCAATACAGTCCAAAAAGGGAAGTTATTCACCTCGTGGTATAACGATGGTTATTAAAGATGTATGGCCCTGTGGATACTCTGCTGTAGGCGTCAGGTCGTCCTGGCACCGCAGATCAGAGTTTTTCCATAGCAATAGCCAGTTGGGCCGTGCATGCGCAGTAGGTGCCTCATGGTGTTTGCGCCTTGTACTTTACGCACACGGCCCGACGCTTCTCAGTTCCTCATGTATCTAAAATAGAAAAACAAACTCCAAAGAAGAGGGGAGGAGGATGGGTAGCGGAGCACCCATGGGGACACACATCTCGAAGAACAGTTGTTACTACGCAAGATGAGCAACTTCCATTTCTTCTTCAAGTAATGCCCCCGTGGGTGCTCCACCGTAAGTGAATATATAGTTGTAATCAAGGTAGATGGCAGGTGAGTTTCAGTCACCATTTACTAGCAGCAGAAAGCACCACAGTGGCTACTGAACTGTCTGTAGACGGATGTGGGAGAATGGCATAGTGTCTCAAAGGTGTGGTCTGATGACCACGTAGCAGCGTGATAAATGTCCTTAAGAGGGATACCCAGAAAGAAGGCTGTAGATGCTGAGACTGCATGAGTGCAGTGCAATCTAGGTGGAGCAGGGAGCATCTTATTTCGTAAAGAGTAACACTGGGTGATGCAGGAAACTATGATCTTGGAAATGTGCTGAGAAGAAATCAACGTGCCCTTCGATCGCTCAGCAACCGAGACAAAGAGATATTACAATCTGTGGAAGGCTCAAGTTCTGTCCATGTAGAAGGAGAGAGCCCTGCGGACATCCAATGTGTGCACAATCGCATCTTGGCGGAATGAGTAAGGTTTAGAGTAAAAGGTAGGGAGTACGATGGGAGTATTAATGTGAAAATCAGTGCACACCTCTGGCAGAAAGGAAGGATGAGCCCATAGTATGACTCTATCCTTCATGAAGGCTGTGGAAGGCGGTGTTGCTGTAAGGGCCGCAAGTTCACTCACCCTACGGGCAGACGTTATTGCAAGCAAGAATACCACCTTCGTAGTCAGAGATAGAGGACAAGTTGCCAAGGGCTCAAATGAGGGCTGAGTGACTGTGTCTAGCACATCTCCAAATTCCACACCAGAGGTGGCAGTCTGTGCATTGGGTTAAGGTTGTGAAGACCTTTGAAGAACCTTCTGGTGGACAGATATACAAAAACTGAGGATCACTTACGTGGGGATGAAAGGCAGTGATGGAAGCAAGGTGAACTCTGAGAGGGGATAGAAATAAGTCGTGTTGTTTTAAATCAAGAATGTAATCCAGGATAGTATTGAGATGTGTCTGCTAGGATGACTGCCTTGTTAGGGGAGGAACACAAGTGATCTGTAAGAGACGTATCTGGGGGCTGAGGTTCATCCTAAGCAGTAATTTGGCCCTCCTCAGGCTCAACGTCCTCAGTGGCTGGAGGGCTGTGAGCACAGGATGATGGGGGAGGAGTTTTTTTGATTGGTATAGATGACACTTCTGGAATGATGCCTGGAAGAGGAACAGTGATACCATGGTGACCAGTGTTCTGTGTATGGTGGTGGTGGTAGATTAGGCCATTGTGCAAGGCAAGGGGGAGGCCGTGAATATGTTTGCATGTGTTTGTAGTACACCAATTGTGACCTAATGGGGAAGACACTTCTATGATCATCTTCAAATCTGCTGTGAACAGAGAGCACAGGTGACCTGGGTGACCCCACAGAGCCCTGTGAAGGGGGTGATGGAGAAATCTGTCTGGCAGCGGTGCCATGGGATGGTCTATTCTCCAGTGTCAGAGTTGGTGCCGGCTGTTACTCACCAAACTGTCATCTGTCAGTGCCAGGGTTTCCGGTTCTGACAGAGGCAGCATGGGTGCCAGTGGTGAGGGCACCGGTTTTAGGCTGGGAGTCTTCAGCAGTACCATAGTAGATTTGAAAAGCACCTTGGCCTGGGCTGATGCTTTCATCGGTGCATGAAGCGTGGGCAAGGTTGAGGTCTTATCCGGTTCCTGCGTCTTCATCAGCACTGGTGTCATGTTGGACGGTGTTGAGAATCCTGTGCCAGGATTTTGGTTCCATGGTGGACATGGTGCGAGTATGTCCGGTGCCAGATCTTCCCAGTTCGTCTCCAGTGTTGACCCTCGCCGATGTAGTGGCTGGGAGAGAATAGGCTGGTGAGGCCCACTTTTTAGCAGATATTTTTAGTACCAGAGACTAGCTCGTTGCTTTTGAGCCCTAGGTGAGTCTGAGTGAGATGGCGAGTCTTGGGACTCGGCAGGTTGGAGTGTCTTATCAAAGAGAAGCATGTGAAGACACATCTCCCTATCATGCCTTGCTCTTGCTGTTAAGCTGCAGCAGTGTGAGCACTTTTGGAGAACATGTGACTCTCCTAAGCACTTGAAACAGGATGAATGGCCATCAAAGGCTGGCATCAGCTCATGACAAGTGTAGCACTTTTTAAAGACTTAGGAGCCCAGCATGGTGGTTGAAGACAATTGTCCGCTGAACTTTAGTTGTCTTGGTCTCTCTTTTCTTCTTTTTCTTTTCTTTTTTTTTTTTTTTTTTTTTTTGGAAACTACTGTCTGTTGAACATTGTGTGAATGGAGATCACAGCCTAGCCCCGGCCTATGTCCTCCGTTTATTTTTTTTTAAAGAGTAAACTATGTAATGAACTAATTAACAGAGTAACTAATGAACAAACACTAACAACAACTATCTTAAATCTAAGTAGATAGTGCTGAGGAGAGAACTGAGCTCCGTCTCCGACTGAGGGTGGTAGTGAAGGAACTGAGGAGGGTCAGGCTGCACGCACAAAGTATAAAAGCCATGTGACGCCTACAGCGCATGTATGGCCCAACCTGCTACTGCTATGAAAAACTCCAATCTGTGGTATTGGGACGACCCAACACCTACAGTGGAGCACCCATGAGGTCATCACTGGAAGAAGAACATTAGCTTTTTGAGGAATAGCATTACATTGACTCTTATTTAGCTTGTGATCCACCATAACCCCCAGATAGCTTTCCAAAGTACTCTCTCTTAGGCAGTCAGTTCCCCTTTTGTATGTGTAAAATTGCTCCTTCCTAAGTGGAGTACTTTGCATCTGGCCTTATTGGATTTCAAACTATTTACTTCAGATCATTTCTCCAGTTTGTCTAGACCATTTTGAATTTTAATATTATCCTCCAAAAAGAACTTGTAACCCCTTCTACGTTGGTATCATCTGCAAACTTTATAAGTGCACTCTGTATGCCATTATCTAAATCATTTATGAAAATATTGAACCAAACAGAACCCAGCACCAATCCCTGCAGGACCCCACTTGATATGCCCTTCCAGCTTGATAGCTACATTCAGGAAATTGTTTTCCAAACAGTTATGTGCCAACCTTTATAACAGTTCCATCTAAGATGTACTCTCTCTCATAAACAAAGTAGGGAAGTATCAAAAGCCTTAATAAGTCAAGATAATCCATGCTGACTGTTACTTATCACCTTATCTTCTAGATGCTTGCAAATTGATTGCTTGATTATGTGCTCCATTATCTTTCCAGGTACTGAGTTAAGCTGACTAGTCTGTAATTCCCCAGGTTGTCCCTGTTCCCCTTATTTATAGATTGGCACTATATTTGCCCTCTTCCATTCCTCTGGCATCTCTCCAGTCATCCATGAGTTTTTGAAAAGAATTGCTAATGGGTCAGATACTTCATCAGTCAGTTCCTTGGGTGTATTTCATCAGGCCCTGGTGATGTGAAAACATCTAACTAGTCTAAGTCATTTTTAACTTTTTCTTTCCCCTACTTTAGCCTTAGTTCTTATCTCATTTTTGCTGGCATTCACAATGCTAGATATCCAATTACTACTAATCTTTTAGGTGAAAACTGAAACAAAAAAGTCATTTAGCACTTCTGCCATTTCCACATTTTCTGTTATGTGTCCTTTTCTCCTCTTCCCTCTCTCCCCCTCCTCCCAAAATGGAGTAATGGCCCTACCCTGTCCTTGATCCTCCTCTTGCTTCTAATGTATTTGTAGAATGTTTTCTTGTTACCTTTTAGGTCTCTAACTAGTTTAAGCAATGTATCTCAGCTCAATCCTTGTGCAGGACATAGGTCACAGGAGTATGCCAGACTAGTCTGGCAGCTTCTAGGATGGCTTCATTAATTGGGAGCTCTACTTTAGATAGAACCATAGACTGAAGTATGTCTATGAGCTTCATAATTAAATAAATATTGGACATCCTCCCAGAGGACTTTCAAGAGTGTCTGCAGTCCTTTGGGGATGGTCCAGGTGTTGCTTACAATTGTCTGGAGGAGAGGGTGGTGATCGTGCTTTATCTGGAAAGAGCAATGAGAATACCACTGGTACAGTTGGTACACCATCAACTGCTCCAGTTAAGACAGTGCTTCTTTGCTTGGTGATTACCATTTCTGGGTACAGAATTCAAGACCCTTATGTTGAGATGCACAGAAGTATATTTTAGGGGCTCCCATAAGGGCAATGCAATGGACAATATCAAGACAAAGGTGGCCCCTGTGGTGGTCACCATTGGTCCCTGGGCCAGAATTGCTGTTAATAAGGTCAGTGAGAAGAGTGGATCTGAAAGTGTTGCCTGGACTGTTAGTTCTCTAGTCAGCAAGGTGGAGGGCTAGTCGGTACCAGGTTATAGTTCTCCAAAGAGGCAGCTACCACGTTATTGGATTTTAAAGTGAGCAGACAGATTGCTGTTGCATCCACAGATGGTGTTTGCCCCCAAATTCTTTACAAAGTGGGCCATGTGAGGTGTCAAATGAAAGCTTATGCTCTACTGATTCTATGTATGCTATTTATGTACTTGTATGATGTTTGTATGTGAAGTTATGAATAGGGGCTCTGTTCTTGTACTGTAAATGTTCTCAGTCTGGGAGGGAGCAATGGGCCTATTGTGAGGAATGATAGTTCAGTGAAGGGACTGGGAGGATCTGTTCGGAGTAGGTGAGAGAAGGGTTTATAATCTCTCACCTGTGTGTAGGGTCCGGGGCATCTGAAGGGTTTTGCTTGTGAGGCTTCCTGTTGGCCAGATTGGCAGCTGAAGTGCTCTGTGTGACTGGTTTGTAGCCTATTTGAGAAAGGTCTCCAGTCGAGGGCTCTAAGTAGCCCTGGTTTTGAGCAACTCGTCCTGAGCCTACGCCCTCAGCAGTGCCCAGACCCGGCCCGGTCCATCACAGAAGCCTCCTCATGTTTCATCATGGGAAGTAGGTAACCACAAAATTTGGTTCCAACTGATCAGCAGGAGCAGTAGGTGGGAAAAGAAACTGAGCCTGAGCCTCCACTTCCTGGCTAAGCCTTGGTACCAACAAACACTGGGTTGACTGATTGCGCAAGGACCTCCCACAACAGTTTCGACTACATGAAAAATCAGGAATTCTAGATCAACATAGATAATCAAATCTTCCAGGAGAGCACATTAAGGACCTGCCTGATGTAAACTGTTCAGGGAGTCCTGCCCTTTGTCAGGGCCATCAATGTGGTCTTGGAGACAGGAGGTCTGTGTATCCCTATGTATACGAGGCACAGGAATTGTTAATGGCCTGGCTTTTTCAGGTTTGAGCACTGTGAGCTCTTGGTACCATCAATGTCTTCTTTGCTGTACAAAGTTCAGGGTGCATTCATTCTGGGATGCAGATTTCTAACAGCGCTAGGGAAACAAGCAAAGCAGGCATATTTTTGGAAGATTTATTCAGGGACTTGTCCCTTGTCCTTTGGGTAAGTTTGCCCTTGTCCATCTCCTGTCTGTGCTTCATGGAGTTCTTGTGTTTGGGGGAGGACTCCAAGCCACTGGTATCAAATGCCAGCAATGTTCTGCCTAGTGGTTCCGGATGCAAGGAAGCAGAATAGAAGGGTCCCAGTTTCTAACAGGGCCTTGTGGAAACCTCTACAAGGTACTTGTCAAGCCTGAAATGACAAGCTTGTCTGATACATGGAGGAAAGGCATTGCAGATATTGCACTTTGATGGAGACATCATTCCCGGAGGCAGCACAAATTTCATGAATATGCTCACTTGGAAAACCCAGGATCATGCCAGGCAACTCTTGGCACAACTGATGCATGAGAAAAGGGAGAACTAGCAAAGGAAGATCCCAGCCCCTATTAACTAGAGCTAAACTCTAAGTAGGAATATTTTTATAGTATTTACCGATTCAACTAAAGCAAACACCAAAGACAAAGAACAGACACACAAGGTTCCATCACCAACCATTAGTGACAGAAAAGTCAGCAACATTCTTTATGCCCTCACAGAGCAGCACAAGGAGGTACAGCTGCAGATGAGACTGCATAGCTACTGAAGTATTTCTGGTCCTGAATGCAGGAAGCATATGCCTACCTACAGTGAATACCCCACAGGGATCAACACTTGAAGAAAAACTGACAGTTACTTTTTCCTGTAGGCAGGAATAATTCTGTCAAACAGTCAAGGTCAGAACTTTAAGCATGCAGCTACATGAAATAATGCCATACTCCAAAAATTCTTGTTTTGAATGAGATCATTTCTATTAGGTGCTACCAACAGCAGAGATTTGAGAGCAAAGAGCACCTAGAAGCCTTTCCGACCTATCAGTAACAGGTGGATTATTTCACAAGCATTTTCATTAACATCATGGTAAAGAGAAGATGAGTAAATTGTGTTTGGATTTGTAAGTTTTCAAGCATATTTTGCAAGTCTATTACAAACTTTAATGAACTTGAACTTAAAACATTAATGAGCTGTCTTCTAGGAAAAGATAGTGAACAGCATTCATCCTTTTATTTCTTTTTAGATTTTATGTCATCTGTGCAGGTGCAGAGATTTATAAAAAATAAATCAGATTTTTAAGACTTAGGAAATGATTTTCAGATGTATAAATGCTTTTTTTGATGTATGAAGGGCCAATCCTGCTTCCACTTATGTATATGGTGTTGTCATTGAAGTCAAGAGAAAAACATCATCAAGCCCTAAATTATAGTTGCAATTAGATAGGCAGTAGATGGACTCTTGAAAGAGAAGGACTGTATTGGTCGGCATGTGTTTCATCTCATCTGGTTTTTAAAAAGTAAAGGAAAGATGGTATACTCTGTACTTCAACTAGTGATTACCAGTGCAAAAAAGAGGACTGAAATATATATTTTTTGCACATCAGACTGTCCCTATCAAGACTCAAATAGGAATGCTATTGAGAAAAGAAGCAGATTTGCCATTAGCTTAATCAGTTTCTGCTTTTGGAGGCCATAGTCCACAGTACAATGGGAAAGATTCTTCACAAATAAGAATAATCCTTCATTGATATTTAATTACTTCAAAACCTTGCTAAGATCAGACAAACAGTCCAATGTGATTATTAAAATTGGTGAATAGCTTTATATATAAAATATAAATAAAAAGTCAGCTTGAATGATATACTTGTTATATTGTCAGCAGTTACATAAGGCTAGTGCCCCCTTTGATAAGTATGGAAGAGGTCCTATTGGCCTTTAGAACACACATATGGTTAAGACATTGCCACTTACTTTTTGGCATTTAACCAAGTTTTTTAGCTGCCTTGAACCAGCAGGCCACTAGTCAAGAACGAAGATGTCAGAAAATTCTTGGATGGTATCTTTGTTTCTGAGAAGGGAACAGTACAGAAGGCTGATGAATAAAACTACAATAGTTGTCTAGATTCTGAAACCATGAGTGGGACATTTTTTACTTTCTACTTAATACAGCAAGAACCAAATGGGAAGTCTGATGTAAGAACTGAACACAATGATATGTTAAAAATAAAAAAAGCAGTTACATAAACACACTAACAACAGTTTTTCTTCTCTAATAAAAATACACAAAAGTTAGAAAGCTTCAAAATTGAAGATCTCAGTGCAACTTTATCTCCACTATGTTGCCAATATACTATATTTTAAAAGCACGTATTTAACAATATATTAAGTAACAATTAGGACTATAAATTAAATTGCAGTTAATGCCTGCAATTAACAAAGCAAAATCACATATCTGTGGGAGCGATAGGAGGCATCAGCGACAAGAGCTGGATCCTCAGCTCTCTGCTTCCCAGGCAGCAAGCGGGGGGAGGAGAAACTGAAGTCAGCCCCCATCTGCCTCTTTCTGGGCAGGGACAGAAGTGAAGCCCCTAACCCAGAGTCCCATGCCAGATCTCTGAGGGAGACCAGAGCCTGGAAGTCCAAAGGGGGTTGAATCTCAGAGCCTCCAGCCCTGACCCTATATTTGACAATACAGAAACTCCCCCTCAATTAAATAAATGGTATTCTAATAACAGTGCAATTAAAACTGTGATTAATCAAGATTGATTTTTTAAATTGCTTGACACCCTAACAGCAACACAAAAGCTATATGCAAGGAGACAGAATTAACATTGCTGAAGAAACCTTACTTTTATGCATTTCAATCCTTAATTTTCCTGATACGTAGCATAAGAACAGTGGGATGTGAACAAGGCCCACAAGGTTCCAGGAAGACCAATATCCCCACTGCCATCTGGCAACAGCTGTAAGAGGAGATTACTTACTGGAACTGGAAGTTCTTTGAGATGTATTATTCTTATCTGTATTCCACAAGTGGGTACATGTATGCCATAGACTCAAGTCCAGAAATTCTTCAAAACAGTGTCCAATGGCATGAACATGCACAGTTGCTCTGCTCAGGCTCCTGAACTAGTGACCTAGGATACAAGAGGGAACACGAGTCAAAATCTCTCCATTTCCTCTTCTCATTGCAAATCCAAGAAAATCCAAAGCTGATGGCATGGAGATCAGGTATGGAAAACAGACAGCTACCAGGCATCTTGAAAAATCTCTAGTTAAAGTTAGTAATGTCTACTACTTCTTCACATGATGATCCTTATGTATATTCCATACATGGGTGATTGGCAAGCAGTGTTCAGGATGGAGACAAGTGCAAGGAAGCTGGTAGCAAAAATCCTTGTAATTGTAACAGTCCTACCCACTACATACGCAGCTGAGGCATGAAATAGAGTAGTGCATCATAAATGTATGCATCAAAGTCCACGTGGCCACTCTACAAGTCTCCTGAAGCAGAACATCTAATAGGAATGCCATGGAGGGAGCTTGTGCTTGGAGTAAGATGCCACATCCCTAGAGGGAGGAGTATTTGCTATCTTGCAGCACTTTAAGACACATCCCAAGAACCACTTAGAAATTCTCTGGAAGGATATGGCTTGCCCCTGTTATCCCTCTGCCATGGAGGTAGAGAGCCTCAGTGATATCCTAATGGGCTTGGTTCTTTGCAGTTAGTATGCCAGGCTCTGATGAATGGGAGGGATATTACCCTTTTCAGAACTTTCCAGCCTGAAGGGTTAACTAAATTGCCTGTAAGGGTTAAACCCAGAGACAGTGGGTCTCCAGGAAATGTTGGTAGGGAGCCAGGACAGCCAATGAAAAGAGAGTGTGAGTTTTTGAAAAGGCAGGATCTGCCTGCTGTACTCTTATGTGTGTGACCAGAGGAGAGAGAAATTAATCCAGAAACAAAACATGGAATTTTCAGCGTTATCTGTGACTAGGAAGGACTAAACCTTGGAACAACAGATACGTAATTGAATAAGGAATATTTAGACAGACACAATCAGATTATTTTCTTTATATTTTTATTTGTGAATGCCTCTGTGTTGAGCCCAAGTACTCCCCTTCAATGTTTAGGGCTTTGCTCCAAGAAACGTGCTTGGAAAGACACTGTTGGTCAGTTAAAGACAATGTACCAGGAGGGTGGGGAGAAAGGAGGAATGTCTTCTTGGCCCAGATTAGAGAGGGGCTTCAGCTTTCATGAGGTGTTTCCATAAGTGAAGCTCACAGGTTTCTCAAGTTCTGGGTAGGAAGGAAGAATAGATACTGCAATTCAAAGAAACATGCACCTCAGACAGACTCTACAGGCGGTGCTGATGTTTGTTACTGATTGAAAAAAGGTTGCAGACAGGAAACTCAATTCGTGAATCCCGGGACTCCTGGCAGAGTACTAATTAGAGAAAGAAACACTCTATACTGTACATTAACTATCACCTACAAAACTAAGAATAACTGTCTCTATAAATGTAAGGGCCAGGGGACAATATTTTGAAGACTAACACATGGCACACACAGATTCTGTGACAAAGTTCTGGCTGTGCCCCGTGGGTCCTGCGCTCCTTAGGCAGTTATTATATGCCTCAGGAGACCTTCTATACTGCGTTTTTCTAGAGGCCAGGGTTACAGCTTACTGAGCCATTTTCATCATTGGCAAAGTCAATGAATGTGGAGAGGGAGATCCTTCTGTAATTCCTGGGTCTCCTTCTTCCAGAATTACTTCTTTCTGTGGTGCTGAGAGGTTGGAGGGGAACCTGGGCCCGCCCACTACTCCAAGTTCTGGCCCAGGGACCCTAGGCAGTGGCAACTGCTCAGGCTTTTCCATCTAGCTCCAAGACAGCAGCCTTTTCTCCCTTGGCCACTTGCCCAAACACTCCTCTAGTACCTTTCTCCTCTGGTAGCTAACTGAATCTTTCCCTTCTCAGCGTCTCTACAATCACACTTCCTCCTCTCGGTCCGTCCTTCTCTCCTTCCCCATTCCTTAACTGGGGGAAACCTTTTAAAGCAGCTCCCCTGGCTTTAATTATCTGCAAGTGTCTGATTAGTCTGCTCCTTCAGGCCAGCTATTAACTAGCCTCAGATGTCTGCCTGCCTTAATTACATGGCAGCAGACTCAGAGTTTATTCAGGGAATAGAAAACTGTTTATCCAGTGCCCTGTATATCTGTCCTCCATTAGAGTGCAACAGTCAGCTAGTTTGGATCTGCCACAGTACCCACATGAAGAATATGTATAGGGTCTATCACAGGAAGAAGAACCTGGCAGCTCACTGAGTCCTATGATTTACTCAGACTGCACACCACAAGAAGCTGGTCCTCAAAACAATCTGATAGTGATCTTAATGATCTCTGACTGGGCCCCTGACCCTATATAAACCAATGGGATGTACAATGAACTGTCCAGGCAACAATGTGGATCCCCACCAAGCTACCATGACTGCCCTGCTTCTGTATTTAGGGTTGCCAGATCGTTTAACAAAAAATACCGAACATCCCCCTTTCTCCCCACACAAACCAAACCAAACCAACCCCTCCCCCCCCCCCACACACACACCTCCCACACCAGGAAAAAATTGCGTCGAGGAAAAAAAAAAGCGAGAGGAGAGACCAAAGTTGTTCAGTCCCCTCCCCCCCCCAAAAAAAAGGGGGGGGGGGAAGGAGCCAAAGTTGCACAGCAAAAGTTGCACCACTCCATCCAGTTTGGGACCGCACACTAACCGCCAGTGCACCCACCCCTCCCCAGTCTCCCCATCCCAGTGCACTCACTCCTGCCTCAGAACCAGGCCCCCTTAGTGCCCCCCCATCTCAAAGCACTCCCCCCTTGCCTCAGAGCCAGGCCCCCCCCCAGCACCCCTCCATCCCAGTGCACTCACCCCTCTTCCTGAGGCAGGCATCCTCAGCGTTGGGAGCCCCAGCTCCAATCAAATCTCCCCTCTCCCCCTGCAGAGCCAGTCATGGAGGAACAATCTGACTTTTAAAGTGGCTGCTCCTGCCACCAAATCTGGCCTCCTTGGCTCACATTGTAGAGAGAGGGAGACCTCATGTGGCCAGCTCCTGGACTCTGCTGGTCACGTGGGCCAGAGCAACGTGCGTGCCACTCCTACCCCAGCCCGGCACCCTCCTAGCATGGCGCCCAGCAACTGCCCCCTTCCTGCCTCCCTTTGCTAGACTCTGCCGCACTCCTCACTCCCCCGCCCCCGCCAGACGTGGCAGGGGAAAATTGTCCCCGCCGGGCTTCCATCCCAGGGAAACGGAAAATACCAGACATTGCACATGTGCAGTATTTCCCGTTGGGGGGGGGGGGGTTTGCCAGATGGAGCCCACAAATACTGGACTGTCCGGGTGAAAACCGGACACCTAGCAACCCTATCTGTATTCCTAGGACTGACCTTGGCTCTGATTTGTATTCTGACTCCTGATCAACTCCTGGAGCCCCAAAACACTTCCCAATATCTGTAACTAAGCTGTCTCTGGTTCTGATGAGAGGCTTGACTCTTGACCATCGACCCTCAGACAGTCTCTGAACCCTAGATTCACTTCTGAGATCCTAAACTCTTGCCATTAGTCCCACTTTCCTTCATGTAGGATCCTGACAATTTTAAGCACTAATGTCTTTACATTTTAACAAGTTATCCAAATCAGGACTCTATAGGACTTATGAAGTACAGAAATCATAAGCCTTAGTCCTGCAAACAGCACAATGATCTTGCAGGATTGGGACGTTAGTTAGCAACATCTAAGTTACAGTCAGCTTTTTAAAATTGTTTTTGTTTGCAAAACTGCTCAGATTTTTTGTTTCAATCAAACATCAACATTTCTTGCTTCATTTATGGATGTTAGCTCTTAAATAAAAGTATATTGGACATTCAGGATTATTACTTATTTAGCACCAGAGAAGTACTTACCAGTTCTGGAAAACAGATTTTCCTCGTCTGCTCACTAGCCCCCCCCTAGAATAAAACAAAAACAAGAGAATCATCATATAACATTTAGAGTTTAGAACAAAAATATGGAAATATGGGGATTAGTAAATGTGCAAAATGATTTACTTTAAAAAGATGTGGTAGACAAATATGAAATCCACTTGAGAAGAGAGAGGGGGAAAGCTTGATATAACAAGGGAAGAACTGAGGTGGCTTACAATTCTATTCTTTTCCAGTAATTCTAAACTAGACTGAAGAGCAAGCACTGAAGTGAGGGTTTTCCTTTGCCAATAATGGAATGACAATTTTAAAAAAGGATCACTTTATCTAAAGGAAAACACAACTGACAGTCACTCTTTTCTACATGTCTATGTAACCAACGAACCATAGCAAAGTTTGGGGTCAAACGTCTTTAGGGCCTTACACACCTCCATACACACTTGGATTACAATGATCTGCTCCAAAATCTTTACTATGATGGTTACAAATGTATTCTCATTTATATTTAGGCGCAGCCAACTTTGTCACAGAGTAAAAATCCAAACACACATTTTACAACTTTACCAGAAAAAATCTAGCTGTAAATACAAACCTTATCTTAGGTGCCGATCCTACAATGTGATCAATGATATCCCACTGCAGAGCTGAAGCTCGGAACCTCAAACCTACAACTACATGCATTAGTGCAGACTCGTGATCATGTGCACTCCCGCCAAAGTCAATAGGATTCAATGCAAATGCAGAAGACAGACTGCACTTGCTAACTTATTTACACAACTGGGGAGGAATCCGGACAGGAAATGTAATGCCTACTCTTCAGTGGCGAATATGCATATCCTCAATGTCAGAATTTTTTGATTGTGTTAAAATTAATCTTTTCCTTCGTATAACACTTAGATTCATTTATTTTTTTAAAGTTGTGTTAATGTTGATTCGGTGAAGGTTTTTTTTGAGGGGTTTAGTTCTGTGAAAGGGTACAATAAGCAACCCAAACAACAGAATTTTGGATAGAAGCAGTGCAAGGTAGAAATATCTCTATCACTAGCAGTTATTTAGAGATCAGCCTTAATGCACAAACTATAGTGGTTTCTCCGTCATTTAAACCCCACACTTGGTTGCATTTTTTCCTTCATCAGCAGCCCCTTCTTAGTCTCTAAAGCCCACACAATGAGGTCATTTAATCACCACAAACACAATATGCCTTTTTTCAGCAACAACATACTAAGCCTGCAACTATACCTAAGTGCTATAAAAGGCTGTGGCTCTGAAAAGCTAAGCAAAGCAGCTTTCACAATGCATCTACATCTACAACCTTTGCGTGAGTGACTCTCAATTTTTATTTAGAAAAATAAAATCAACATTCATTTGTAGCAATTTCAAAAAACCATTAATTTTATTTTTCTCTGCTTTGAAGAAGGAATCACACATTTTTAGAGTCAAAGCAAGACTAAGTGCTGTGACTGTACACCATTCTTGGGACTTCCATCAAGTCAGAATCCCACCTCCTTTCAGTCTACTGATATGGAAAGGGCAAATTACTTTCAACCCAGACACTTTTCTGTAATTACCTGACTCAGAAGGGATGGGTGGGAGAAGGAAGGTTGTAATCCTTAACTTGAGAACCTGTAGACCAGAGGTGGGGAACCTAAGGCCCAGGGGCCAGACGTGGCTCTCAGCTTGCCTGGATCTGGCCCCCAAGGCTCAGGGTCCCCTCCAGCATTGGGGAGCCAGCACTGGCACTGCAGCCCCCTCACCGGCCTACTGTGGGGGCTGGAACACACAAAATTTACTAGGCTGCCCTCTCCTCCCCCCCCCCCCCCGCCCCAGAGTATCTGGTGCTTGAGGGGAATGTGAGGAGTGTCTTTCTCCTCAGACAGGGGTAGGGATGTAAAGGACTAGTTGACTAGCAAATGCTTATCAGATAGTCAACAGGCTAGATGACTAGTCGCTCCCTCTCCTCCCCGCCCCATGCCACCTCTAACAGATAGAGGCAGCAAGAGGAGAGATTGGGGGGGGGGGGTATTTCAAAGTGGCAATGCCGCACAGCTGACCCCAGGGCTCCATGCGGCACTGCCCTTTTGAAAAGCGTAGAGCCCAGGGTCAGCCGGGGAGTCCCCAACTGATCTTGGGCTCCAAGCCACTTGGAAATGCCACGCGGAGCCCAGGGCCAGCTGGAGAGAGCTGTGCTGCCACTCTGAAATGCCGCACAGAGCCCAGGTCAGCTGGGGACTCCCCAGCTGACCCTGGGCTCTGTGAGGCATATCAAAGCAGCAGCGCTACCTGAAGCCCGGGATCAGCTGGAGACTCTCCAGCTGATCCTGGGCTTCCTGCGGTGTGCCAGCTTTGAAATGTACAAGATGCTTGTTAACATCTTTAATCAGGGGCCATGTCAGTGAGGATTTGGGAGTGGTTTTTTGTTTGGCTGGTTGGGTTTTTTTGCTTCTCACTTATGTGTGACCCCCAACCCCAAAAAGGTTGCCCACCCCTGCCATAGACTCAAAGGACTATGGATCACAAACTCCAGGGGATCACATTATATAAGTGATTTGCGCTTTGGACAAACCACTTATATATGACTAAAGCCTTGCCAAATTCACAGTCCATTACTGTTAATTTCACAGAAATAAGGTTTTTAAAGCGATAGATTTAATGATTTCAGCCATTTAAATCTGAAATTTCAAGTGCTGTAATTGAGAAGGTCCTAACCCAAAAAGGACTTGTGGGGTGATAGGGAAGGGTTGCAAGGTTAATGTGGTACTGCTACCATAACATCCACATTGTTGTTGATAACAGCACTGCCTTCAGAAATGGGCAACTAGAAAGTGGCAGTTGCTGGCCAGAAGACCAGTTTTGAAAGGAGACCCACCAGCAGCAGCACAGAAGAAAGAATGATGTGGTATGGTATTGCCACACTTACTTCTCGGCTGCAGCCTGCAGAGCTGGGCCCTTTGTCAACAGCTATCTCTCTGACCATTCAGCTCTGAAGGCAGCATTGCCTAAGTAAGGGTAGAATAGTACAGTATTGCCACCCTAATTTTTACACTGCTGCCTTCAGAGCTTAAGACTGCTTGTGAAACCTTAATTCTGCCCTCATGTACATACATCATGATACAGTATTTAATTACATGATCATATACTATTTTTCCTACAGGAAATCTGCCTCATTCAGTGAAGAGGATGGTCAGTACTTAGGGAATGAGGCATTCATTCAATATTTCTTTTTACCTTCATCATTCATGTAAGCCCCAGGACTTATTTGCTGCATACCAACCAAGCCATGAAATGCATAAAGAAGTATTTGTGAGAAAACCTATAATATTAGAAACGAGCACCATAGAAAATCCTGATCTTAAAAAAAAATTATGATTTTTTTTTCCCTCTGCAAAACCCTATGAAGTAGATTTAACACTAACAGGGCACGGAGGCATACTGAGATTAAAGGCAAAATTTTAAAAAAAGTCTCCAATAATACTGAGTGCCTCAATAATTGGGCACTCAAGACATCTAGGATTTAATTTTTCAGATCATTCAATATTTTTATAGTACTTTATATACAAATATTACTGAAATAATCCTCATAATACTCCTGTGTGGTAGATAGATATTACTTCCTTACTTTACAAATGGGAAAACAAAACAAAACTAAGAGGTAATGTAACTTGCTCAAAGTCACACACTGAATTAGCAGCAGAGCATGACCATGCAATTAAATGTTATTATAAATGTATATGACCATGCAATTAAAGATTATTATACATGTATATTCACTAGATGACAAAATTAAGATTTTTATAGGCAAACTTAATTCTGGCATTTCTTAACTTTTGGGTACTAGACTTTGTGGTCTTTGCATTCTTTTTTACATATTTGTTTAGCAAGTCATTCCTAGGGACATACAATTCTAAGACATGCAGCCGTAATGGTGATTTTAGACAGCTCATCCTTTGCCCTAACAAGATTTTTGTGTGTACAAGGCACCTCTATGACTCCAGTACTATCCTCCCTCTTAAATTTAGATTCTTGCCACATGGAGTCATTAGAGTGCTTCCCCCCCTCTCCCCCCAAAATGTCAGGCAATTTAAATAAAGAGTCACTACCATTTATCCTATAACTAAGGAATGAAAAGTTCAATGTTATGCTTTGTTTGTTTTTAAAGTGAATAGGGAAAGAAGTCTACTTTGCTAATGTTTTACTTAAAAAATATCAAGCCTTGCCTTTTCCATTTTGCTCAAGATTTCCATTGGAGAACCAAGAGATATGACATGCAAGCTCTCTCATCCCTAAATAAGCAAGACCAAGTCTCACAATATTTGATATTTTTCTGAAAGTTTCAGCTGCTAGAGCCACGTGTTTATCAGAATCTCACTTTTTTTTTAAATGCTTCATTTGTAGAGAAACATTTGGGTCACATTTTCGAGAAAGCCCTTTAAGATCAAAAGCCAAAATGAACCTCAAAAATGCTTTTTTAATATTATAATTTTAAGCCAATATCATAGTTTTTGGGGCATGACTCTTGACTGTTTAACAGTTGTACCAACCTCAAGAGAAGTCTTTAAAGATTTTCTTCCAAATGTCTAAGCTGAAAAATTATCAATAAAAAACAAAACTTTTAATACTCCTAATAAAAATTTCCAACATTTTAATCAGGTGTTATTTGCAAAACCCATACTCCTACAATTTCCTAGAATATTGCAGGAAAAGCAGGAGGCACAATATATTTCTAATGTAAAAACAAACAAGAAGAATCCCCAAAAATTTATTTTCCTGAACAAAAGAAACCACTTATGCCCTTTCTAGGCTTTCTTTATATACAGAAACAAAAAAGGCACATATATCCCCACCTGTGCGAGTCAATTTTCACTTCTGTCCAAGTTTCTAAAATGAGAAATCTTGCTTCCCTCTCACAGGCATATTATAAAAATTAAGACCCCAGTCCTAAAACCTATGATTAACTATATGTATGAATAGCTCCCACAAACTTCAAAAGGACAATACACATCTTTAAAGTTAATAAAAAACAAATATTTGCAGGATTGGGGCCTAAATATTTAATAGTTCCACAGCACTTTTTAGATAGCACTTTTAATCATCATACTAAGGTGTATTATACAACGTTTTCTTTTATGGAGATCAGACACTCATTGTAAGCTTTAAGTTATAAAATATAAATTTATTGTAATAAAAAACCCTTATGAAATGTGAGATGAAAGAAACATCACATTTAGCCCAGTATTTCCAATCGATTTTTTTCTGTCTCTAGAAACAGGATGTTTCTAAACAGGAACTAGTATTGACAGAGGCTTTGGCTATACATGATGATTTAGCGCTCTATCTACAATACAGATAGACCTACATTAAGCATAATCAAGACCTAACTTGTGTTGGACAGAGCTAACACAATTCAGTGAATGCAGCAATATTTTTCCCAGCATAGCAGTGTTGGCCAATCCACAATTGTGTTTAAGTCAATACATTTGGGAGACTTCTGGGCAGATATCCCATACTGTCTCAGTTATTCCTTCCAAAGTTAGAGGACTATTGCATTGCACTGTGACTATTTCCTCACATGATGCAATGCATCTTGGGAAGTCTTCATGCACAGACTTGATTGGTCGAACTAACTCAGACACTGTAAGGCCATCCTATCTATACAGAAAAATAATCGTGTTAGAAACCAATTACCGTTCTGTTCATGATAAAGTTGATACAAGGTATAACCACAAAGCTAGGAAATACCTGTGAACCATGTTGTGTGAGGAATCAGTTGTAAACTAAGTGAAACTTAGACAAGCCCTGTAACTTGGGTCTCAGAAAAAAATGTGTCTATTAATCAGCAAAACTGCAATAAAACTATGCCAACAAACAATCTCGTTGGTTCTTCCTCTGTGACATCTCCAATATCTGTCCATTCCCCTTCACCAGAGCCATCTGTCTCACTCATCCCCTCGTTTAATAACTGCAACATATTTATCACTGAATGGATGGATGGATGGACACACTGTCCTTTCGGTCCTGTATAAAATGCTACTGCTAGACTTACCTTCTTTGACCAGTATGACAATGTTACTGAATACTTGTATTGACTTCCCAAATGATATTTTACACCAAGTTTAGGCTTGTTGTCACCACTTTAAAAATGCTACATAACTCTACCTCATCCTACCTATAATTTCTTATCTGTGCTCCCAAACCCTATGCTCCCAATCTTATCAGTCCATTAATCAGTTTTTCACTCATTCACCTCTATACGGTCTTTTATACAACTCCAATGCACATTACACTCTCCCTATGCTCATCTGCAAGTCCCCAAACTTGTTCACATGAAAGAACATCTTAAAGACACACTCCTATTGCGCTTTTAGTGAATCTTGTTGTATCCAGAGAAAGCTAATAATGACCCATAAATTTATATGGGGAAAACCCCCACAGGTCAGAGTGAAAATATTATGTGGGAAGTCCCCTGTGCTCTCTGTCTTCACATTATCAACCACTGAGAGCAGCAGCCATCCACCTTATAAGGAAAGCATGTAACACATTGTGGGCTGTAGCATATATGATAACTGCACACTATGAAAATGATTAAATATGAATTTTTAACTTGGTCTGACAGTTAAAAAAACAAAAACAAATACCTTACTTGCTCCAGGTACATATGATTTTTGTACGGCATAACAAAAATATTAGATTGTAATTCATATGTCATTCACTATCCCCTGATTTCAGGACTCATGTTTCAATAACTAGAGAGGACTCGTGTTTAAAAAACTTATCAGTTATCCACATGACAGTGTAAGGGGCCTGCTCTTATTTTTGTGGAGGCACTTGTGCCAATGATTCTTATTAACACTAACATGAGATCTACCTGTAAATCCTAGTGCAATAAAATAAAAGTTAGCCTCAATCAAATGTGTTTGTCAAATGCCTTTTGATTTTCCCAGCTAAGGCTGGCAAGTGATTCCTGCTAACATTATTAAGTGAGATATGTTTTCCTGTTGATGTCACATTCAGACCAGAGTTTCCAAAGCACACAGAATTCAGTCTATGAGCCCAATTCTATTCTTTCCTATTTATGCCCAGCTATGACTGCAGCAAGAGCACCACACATGTACTACAATACTGAATTTGGCTTTAAACTTTCAAAAGGGCCACTATTAAATACCAAAGTTTATTTATCTCCAAAATACTTCTGTTCATCTACACTAAACAGAACATCACAATTTTAAGCCAATTTAGAAACAATGGCAAGACATGCAAAAAAAATTCTAGATCAGACATCTTGGCAAAAGCAGTAACATTACACAAACGAGCCAAGTGTTAAAACCCCAAAGCTGAATCATAGTGCAAAAGAAAAGAAAAAACTTCAGAGTACAGCTACAATTATTCTGCAATCTTGTTTTTAAAACACAGAAAAACTTCTACTGTTTAACAGCCAAGAATAATGAAAGAGTACTTTCATACAGTTTTCAATCTCATCTGTGGATGACCATAAATAAATAAAATAAAAAAACCCTAAAAATAAAATAAAATAACTACTACGCTTTACAGACAGGGCCAACCCTAGTCCATGTAACACCCTTCATGAGGGGTTTCTTCAATTCACACCCATCCATGCATTTGTTAAACCGTTTAAGACATTTTTCATTGCATTAGTAGCAAGGGTTGTCCATTAATCTCCTGCAATTAACTAAAAAAATTAATTGTGATTAATCACATTTTAACTGTGCTGTTAATCAATTGAATACCAATTGAAATGTATTAAATATTTCAGATGTTTTTCTACATTTTCAAATATACTGATTTTAATTATAACAGAATACAATGGGTACAGTTTTCAATGTATATTATTATTACATATTTGCACTGTAGAAATTACCTCTTACAACTGCTATAGTGCAATCTCTATCCTGAGAGTGTATCTTACAAATATAGATATTTTTGTTACACTACACTTGAAACCAAAATTATGTAAAACTTTAGAGTTTACAAGTTTATTCAATCACACTTCTTGTTCAGTCAATCACAGAGGGTATATCTACACAGCAACATTATTTCAAAATAACTTTACAGCAGGCAGTTATTTCGAAATACAGGCAGTCCCCAGGTTACATATAAGATAGGGACTGTAGGTCTGGTCTTAAGTTGAATCTGTATGTAAGTAGGAACTGGCGTCCAGATTCAGCCGCTGCTGAAACTGACCAGCGGCTGACTACAGGAAGCCCGAGGCAGAGCAACTCTGCCTCGGGCTTCCTGTAGTCAGCCGCTGATCAGTTTCAACAGGCTGAATCTGGACGCCAGTTCCGACTTACATACAGATTCAACTTAAGAACCCCAGGCGTCCCCAAGTCAGCCGCTGCTGCAACTGATCAGCGGCTGATTCCAGGAAGCCCGGGGCAGAGCAACTCTGCCTCGGGCTTCCTGTAGTCAGCTGCTGGTCAGTTTCAGCAGCGGCTGACCAACCCAGAGCACCCCAGCTGCTCTGCCCCAGGCGTCCTGATTCAGCCGCTGCTGAAACTGACCAGCAGCGGCTGAATAAGGACGCCTGGGGCACAGCAGCTGGGGTGCTGCCGAGTTGGTCCAGTAGCGCCCAGAGCGGCGCTGCAGGACCAACCGGCAGCGCCCCAGCTGCTCTACCACAGGTGTCCGGAGAAAAACCTGGTCTGCTGGTGGAGGGAGGCGCACTAGCTAACTCCTCCCCCCCCCCCACCAGCAGACCAGGGAGACGCAGAGCGGCTTTTCTCGCCCTGGAGGACGCGGGCGGCGGGACCGCGGCACATCTGGGCGTCCCGCCGCTCCCGTCCTCCGGGGCGAGAAAAGCCCCGTTCGTAACTGCGGATCCGACATAAGTCAGATCCGCGTAACTCAGGGACTGCCTGTAATGTCGAAATACTGTCAAGCTGGAGGACTTCTTACTCCGACTCCTGTAACTCTCATTGTACCAGGACTAAGGGAAATTGGAAGAAGAGTGCTCTGTCTCAAAATAAGTGCTGTGCAGATGTTCCCAATTTAAAAATAAGCTACACAACTGACACAGCTCAATTTGTGTAGCTTATTTCGAATTAAGCTCTTCTATGTAAATGCACCCTAAGAGAAATAAGTTTGTTTACATTTATGGGAGATAACACTGCCCGCTTCTTATTCACAATGCTACTTACCATGTGAGAATGCCTGTTCTCACTTTCACTTTTGCAGCTGGCATTGATATGCTAAACATTCGTATGCCTCTTCATACTTCAGCCACCATTCTAGAGGATATGTTTCCATACTGAAGATGCTTGTTTAAAAAAAAAGTGTTAATTAAATTTGACTGAACTCCATGGGAGAAAACTGTATATTTCTGCTATTTTACCTGCATTCTGCCATATATTTCGTGGCATGGCAAACTCATTAAAATGAACAAAATGTTATTTAACACTTTCCCAGCATATTTGGCAAAATGAAAAGAAGGTACCAATGTGAAATTTTTGTTATAGTTATCTTTAGAAAAACAGGACTATGTAGCACTTTAAAGACTAACAAGATGGTTTATTAGGTGATGAGCTTTCGTAGGCCAGACCCACTTCCTCAGATCAAATAGCGGAAGAAAATTGTCACAACCATATATACCAAAGGATACAATTAAAAAAAAATGAACACATATGAAAAAGGACAAATCAAATTTCAGAATGGGGGGGTGGGAGATAAATGTCTGTGAGCTAATGGTATTAGAGGTGATAATTGGAGAAGCTATCTTTGTAATGGGTAAGATAATTAGAGTCTTTATTTAAACTTAGGCGTAAAGTGTCGAATTTAAGCATGAATGACAGTTCAGAGGATTCTCTTTCAAGTTCAGATTCTCTTTCCTCTGAACTGTCATTCATGCTTAAATTCGACACTTTACGCCTATGTTTGAATAAAGACTCTAATTATCTTTCCCATTACAAAGATAGCTTCCCCAATTATCACCTCTAATATCATTATCTCACAGACATTTACTGCCCCCCCCCCATTCCCCTTCTGTTCTGAAATTTGATTTGTCCTTTTCATGTGTGTTCATTTTTTTAAAATTGTATCTTTTGGTATATATGGTTGTGACAATTTTCTTCCGCTATTTGATCTAAAGAAGTGGGTCTGGCCCACGAAAGCTCATCACATAATAAACCATCTTGTTAGACTTTAAAGTGCTATATAGTCCTGTTTTTTGTTTCAGCTACACCAGACTAACACAGCTACATTACATATAGTCACTAAAGATAACTATAGCACTTGACCCAAAGTTTAAGAATCTGAAGTGCCTTCCAAAATATGAGAGGGATCAAGTGAAAAGCATGCTTCCAGACGTTTTAAAAGCGCACCACTCTGATGCGGGAATTACAGAACCAGAGCCACCAAAAAAGAAAATCAACCTGTTGGTGGCATCTGACTCAGATGATGAAAATGAATGTGTGTGTTTTGGAACATTTTCCAGCAGAACGCATCATCAGCATAATGTCCTCTGGAATGATGACTGATGTATGAAGGAATATACAAATGGTTAGCTTAATTGGTAAGTATATTGTGATGTCAGCTATAACAGCGCCATACGCAAATACTTGTTCTTTCAGATGAAAAAACAAAAAGAAGGCAGCATTATCTCCTGTAAATGTAAACAAACTTGCTTGTCTGAGCAACTGGCTGTACAGAAAGTAGGAATGAGTGGACTTTCTAGGCTCCAAAGTTTTACATTGTTTTATTTTTGAAAGCAGGGGGTGGTTTTTTACATAATTCTACATTTGTAAGCTGAACGTTCATGATAAAGGGATTACACTAAAGTTCTAGTAATAGCAGAATGGAAAAATACTATTTCTTTTGTTTTTTACACTGCAAATATTTGTAATAAAAATAAATATAACATGAGTACTATACACTTCGTATTCTGCATGGTAACAAATAAAAATATTTGAAAATGTAGAAAACATGCAAAAATATTTAAATCAATCATTTTCTATTATTGTTTTACAGCATAATTAAGCACACAATTTTTTTATTGTTTGACAGCCCTATTAGGAGCTCATTTCATGACTTTGATGCATGATTGATCCCTGCCATACAAGATGATAAATTTGTACATTAGGATCTATAAATCTGTATTTGATTCATGCATACATAAATAAAAAATTAGTTTCCTCCAAGCCTATAGAAACATTTTCATGTTAATAATAGAAATGTACTAAAATCAATAAATTGAATTGTGCATGAACATTGAGTGAACTAGTATTAAATAGTGCTACAGTAGGTGACAGTCTAAGAATGTTAACCCCAGTCCTTTAGTTCAAAAAGTTGCTTTTCTTGCCTTTGTCCTCACAGATTGAAGAACACAGTTCCAAAGACTGGCCAATGGCATTTTCAAGTGATCAACAGCAAGCAATGTCAATCTCCCATCATTGACTGAAGATATAGTTTAATGAACTCTGAAGTCACCACTCATAACTATGACCAGAAGCATGAACAGAATCCTAAAAGTAGGGATGTAATAGTGTAGTCAATTAACCGATAAGCAAAAGCTTATAGGTTAATGCTAAAGACTACACACATTCTCTTCCTCCTCCTCACCCACCCGCCCGCCCGCCCCCCCCCCCCCCCGCTACTAAATTTTTCAGCAGCCCATCTCAGTCTTGACTCATGGGGGGGTCTGGGACCTACCCCCACTGTGACTCTGCATTTAAAGTGTATTAGGAGCCAGATAGGCAGGCAGTCGAGCTCAGTTCCAGCTCACGCTGGGTACGGGAATTCAGCCCCCATGTCCCCCGGACAGGGGCTGCTGCCACCTTGTGCTGCTGCTCTCTGTATCAGAGGCAGCAGCACAAGATGACAAGCAGCCAGTCCACAAGGGGAGCTAATTTTTAAACTGTCTCCCCTCACAGACCAGCTCCTGCCTGGCACCCCGTGCTGCTGCCGCCTCTGATACAGAGACAGCAGCATGACAAGGGGCTCCTCAGGAGCGGGGCCGGAGCGCACTGGCTGCCATCCCCACCCTCGGGGACTATAGAATAGTTGAGTAACTGATAAGAATTCACAAGGCTAACTGACTACTCAGTTAACCAATATTTAACGTCCCTACCTCAAAGATATCCACATATTAGGAAAAGCATCCTTCAGCTCTGCATCATGAATGAATTGGAGAACTTGGAGTGGAGAGTGCTTCCCATGTTGCACAGTGTGGTGGGTATTGGCATCCAAACATTTCCCATGTGTTAGCATTCAGTGAAGATCCAGATAATTGTTGAAGAGAATGTTTTTCTGTCTGCTAGTACCTTACTAAGGTCATTTAAAAAAAAACAGGTCTTTCTGTGGTTCTTCATTTGTTCACTCTTCATGACTACTCCTGGACACTTGTACACAAGCACAAAAACTCCCTCTCAAATTTTTCTTCCAAGTTTCCCAGCACCTCATCTCTGCCCTCATAACAAAACTCTCTTTTCTTCAGATCAATCCTAGTTTCCTTGAAGACAGGCTCAACTCTTTTCCACCATTTTCTTTGTCAGAAGTGATGGCACATTCAAATCCGTTATCTCCACAGGCCACAACAAAAATCAAGGTAACTTCTCAAAGCAGTAGCGGTCATAGGGTATGTCTAGACTGCATCCCTCTGTCGGCAGAGGGATGCAGGTTAGGCAGGTCGACATTGCAAATGAGGCAGGAATTTAAATATCCCGTGCCTAATTTACATATAAATGGCCGCCGCGTTTCAGCACTTTGTCGGCAAAAAGCAGAAGTCTAGAGGGAGATCTGTCGAGAAAGCAAGCCTTTTTCAACAGATCCCTTATGCCTCCCTGTAAAACACCTTGCAGGAGGCATAAGGGATCTGTTGAAAAAGTCTCTCTCTCTCAACAGATCCCCCTCTAGGCTGCTGCTTTTTGCGGACAAAGCACTGAGTCGGCAAAACGTGGCAGCCATTTTTATGCAAATTAGGCACAGGATATTTAAATCCCTGCCTCACTTGCAATGTCGACCTGCCTAATCTGCATCCCTCTGCTGACAGACGGATGCAGTCTAGACATACCCATAATGTCCACTGACTGAGTTTCTAATGTGTTGCCTACAACATTTACTTGGAACAAGATATATCATACCACAACTGAAACCAGAAATTTGAAGTCTGAGATTCGGTTTGCCAGGCTTTGAGTCTCATGTCAGAGTCTGGTCTCTGCACAACTGCGCCAGTTCCATAAAAGCATCATAAACTTCAGTTACTTGATAACTCGCTGGCATTGTGCTACCAGCACAGCTCCCCCAGTACACAGCACTTAACTTCACAGTAAGATTTGCAGCATTGTCCGTGATGATCTTCCACATGATAGTGGATACTGAAAACAGGACATATTCTTTGCAGTAGTCCAAAGAGACACTGAGACTAGGTCTACACTTACCCAAGATCAACGCTCTAGAGATTGATCTTTCAGAGTTCGATTTAGCGTGTCTGGTTGATTTAGCAAGTCCTTACTAATGATGGTGACCCAGCCAACACCCCTACTCCATGGGGTCATGAGGAGTAAGGGAAGTCGACAGGAGCATTTCTCCATTGGCCTCCCACTGCGAGGATACCGCAGAAATTTGACTTACAATATACTGACTCCAGCTGCACCATTCTCATAACTGGAGTTGCATGTCTTAGATCAACTATCCTGCATAGTGTAGACCTGGTCTGAGTCTAAAGAGGACAACATTGTGTCTGACACAACCAGGTGGAATGAATGGAAGCCACAAGGCACAAAGAAAGTTCTTGGATTCAGTGAAAAGATCCTTGCCTGGATGCCACTGTTCCTTCCCTTCATGTTCCCATCACTGTTATAGCCTTAACTATAGAGTCCTGAAGCTTTATTTTATCCTCATTCAAAATATTCACAAACAGTTCTTCTATGCCTTTTCCAGGACAGGAGCTTCAGGGGGTAGCCGAGAGTCTGTTACAGAAAAAAAACAACAAATGGTCTGGTAGCACTTTATTGACTGACAAAACATGTAGATGGTGTCATGAGCTTTTGTGGGCACAGACCACTTCTTCAGATGATTGGTCATCTGAAGAAGTGGTCTGTGCCCAGGGCTGGCCTGAGCCCTTTTGGCACCCTGGGCCCGAGCGTGCGGCGCTGCCTCCAGGCACAGGGCGCATGTGCGGGTCCGCCCCCTGGGGCACTCGGCACATGCACACGCCGGCCACAGCCATTGGCGCGGAGCCCGGGGCCCACCCCAGGGCGCTCTGCGCATGTGCTGCCCAGCCTGGCCTGGTTATCACTGCTGGCACGCGTGCCAGGCCGTGCAGGGCCCCATAGCCATGGGGGGGAAGGGCGCTGCTGGCTGGCGCCACAGAGCCGGCGCTGCGAGAGCCAGGCACGTGGCTCCTGATGGCAGCTGTAAAGGATGCCGTACAAAAGCTCATGATACCATCTACATGTTTTGTTAGTCTATAAAGTGCTACCAGACCATTTTTTGTTTTTTTCCCCCCCAGGACAGTCATTCACAGACTGGAAAGAGATGAAGTGTTCCTTTACTAAGATACTGTCATTCTCTTCACCAACAAATCTTGCTGCAAATGACATCTTTTCCCTGTGACTAATATCAGGAGTGCCGTCCATTATTATGGAATAGTACATGGCTTGATAACAGATTGATGTGGCTCAAGAAAGCATCTTTCTTACCATAAGCCAACCAATTGGTTTTGAATTGTTTTGCTCCAGTAATGGTCCATAGCTCCTTATGAATTATTCAATGTAGGTGCTGACACATGACAACATATTTCCCAAGACGCACTACCAAACCAAGGAACTTACCATTATGTTTCATGAACAACTTAACCAAAAAGCACCAGAAAGCCAAATTATTCTGTACTTTAGATCAGACCCTCACAAGCACAGTTCTCCAATGCTGGGTTTCAACACTAATAATGCACTGGTTTGTTGCAGTTACTCGTTTAGTCAACTTGAGCCTGGACTCTATCTCCATCCAATTGGATTAGGCTGTAAAATGGCCAGATGACTTTTCGTGTTGCTTCAGAGCATCAACTATGTTATAGTAGTAACTGTACCCAAAAAGCATAAGTGACAATTTGACATTTGTGTCAAATATTTTACAACGAAAACAGAACACTTTACCAGTTGATTTCAAGTAAATTAGCCTACACTTATTCAGTTTCTCACCAGTTTCAAGAACTCCTTCACAATGTGACTTAGAGAAGTATCACTTCTGCTCATTTACTGGAAAGATCATATCCTTGATTTTGTCCAGTCCATGCAAAATTGTACAATCAATGTTGGCAGAGTTTAGGATCACCAGACATAAAGCAGGATCTGATGTACAGTATCAATTTGTGGTGTGCAATTTTTTTCCACTGCTGTTTCTGTAATGAAAGGCTTATTCTGTATTGTTCTCTCCTTTTCCGTTAAAACAGCTTTTTGTCATTATTTTCATTTTCATGTGAGCCACATTCTTTTTATCATCACTCTCCTTTACACTGCTAAGAAAACTGGACAATTCTCAATCACTTTCCTTATATTTCTATTCCTTATCTTCAGGTAAATCTGCTAATTCCATCATTTATACTTTACCCCCCAATTTCTTCTGCACTACTACATAAAGCCAGGTACGTGTTATTCTGTTTCAGATATTTACCCATCAAATTTGCCCCTTGCAAATGTTAGAGCAAAAGTCTATATTCTGCAGTCTTATATACATTATGTACTAAGCCTGGCAAAAGAAGTAATGTTTCTTTTATATTGTTGCATAGATAGGGGTTTGATAAAGATCTCAGGTGTCTCATTAAATATGTCATTTATTAGTCACTACTTATACTCTTCAAACCTTAAAATACAAGTACACTTTCACAACCAACAAGGTTCATAATATTGGAGCTGGGCCCCCACTTCACTTCATTCTTATATTTCACTGACTGGCAATGCTCCACCCTTATAAACATGTGAAGGTATGGATGACAATATACTAGGCGGTTCAATGAAAATGTAGTTCTTAGAAAGTCTGGAAAGTTACATGAGATTCTACAATGGTCCGGAACATTTTAGGAGGTTAGTGGGAAAAAATACACATATAGAATACCCAAAACATTTTACTTAAAACATTCTATTTTCATTTTTGCTGCTAACAAAAACAGCACTCTAAGCCCAGCACATCTCAAGCCTGGCACGCTGGTTGCCTGCCCCTAAATCCAATTTTGCTTAAAGAATTTAGTCTGGTCTCAAATCTCAACAGCAATACTGCTCTCAGTGAGCAGCAACCAACTGTCAGTCTTTTTTCAGTTTATAGAAAAATTAGCAGATTATTTAAGAAACCTGACAATTTGACTGGGCTAAATATATTTACATTTCAAATATGAAAAGTTAATCATTGGTGAATAAAATGAATGCTGCTAAAAATGTAAGCCATGTTTAAAAAAAAAAAAAAAACTTCTTCCCCACATCTAGATGAGATGAAACTACACTACTGGCACAGTAAAACAATTGGGTATGAACAATGACAAGCACCACAAAACATAACAGTTACCACCTTAAATAAAGATCTGATGGTAGGCAAAATTATTTTTAAAGTAAACATTCTGTTCACTTTTTATTCTCTTCCTTGTTCCTCTTTAAAACTATACTAGAGGACTGAATACTTTATTGCTTCTGTAGGTTAACTGCTTTGCACATACTAGAGGCTCTTTGAATTGTTCTATTCCCCCATGAGCTCCACCCTATCTACTTATTTCAGAAATTTAGCTTATATCTGGGACTCAGAGGGTGATGTTATTTCAACTAACAATGCAAGCGTCTACACAGCAATTCTGTTATTTCATTTCAAAATAACTGATAGCTTATTTCAAAAATCTGTAAACATCATTCCACGAGAAATAACACTTATTCCAAAATAGCTATTTCAAAATAGGCTGAGCGGTGATGCTCCACTGCTGCCATTTCAAAATACTCCTCCCCAGGGCCATTCAAAGTAATTACTCCCCAGTGCCTCCCAGGCCTCTAAATTAAGGCAGCATTAGGGAAGCCTGCCTCAGACTAATTTTGAGGCTTCCCTGTAGTGTAGACATGCTATTTCAGAGTATTTGTTCCAGAATAGATTTTGAAATAAATGTGCAGTATACACCCTGTGTGAACCATTCCTTCCAAATCTCTGTGTCTCCCCATTTTCCCTCTAACATGCCAAGAGCATGTCCCCTGCAACCTCCTCCCCATATCTCTCCCTGCCTCCATGCCATTGCCCTTATCCTCCCATGCCTCTGCCCTCTCAACCAGGAACTCCATGTGCCCTTCATTCCTCCTACCCAGCATTTAGTGGCTTGGTACGCCCCTATTTCTTTCCCTTGTGTTTAGGAGATAAGTCATTCAAGGCTGACAATTATTTTAAAGGCAGTCAGTTATTTTAACTTGTACTGGGAGAAAGAGCAGTGCTGAAATGGGGATATTGTTATGCTGGAAAATGTCAACTGCTGCCATCAACTGGTTCTTTGATCCACAGACCAATTACAGACAATTGAAACAAATGACTTGGCTAACCAGATGTAAAATGCTCTGTCGTCCCCCCCCGCCCCCCAAGTCCTTTCTATTTTTTTTATTTTTACCAAAAATCAACAGGGTTCTGTCCATTGATGCCTAGAACGTTCCCTGAAATTTTTGAATTGATAGGATGTGATATTCAAATTCCTCTGTTAAGACAGAAAAACGTCATCAAGTTGAGCATTATACCTCATTTCCCTTAGCCAAGTGCTTATGCTTAGAGCTATACCACAGAACACTCAGGCTGTACAACATAGCTAAATTCATATTGATGCAAGAATCTGATTTTTTAAATGAGCAACTTTGTTGTTTTAATATAGTCTTGCATTTAATTTTCATTTATTGTGCTTATTAATATTAGCATATAAATAGCCCTAATTAGGATCTGATGTTTGTACTTTGCTAACTGTAGAAGGAAGAAAAGAGTTCACACACTGCTGCAAAACCAGATTAAGAGTGTCACAGCTATGTATTTACAAAGTACCAAGATATAAGACTGTCAAGGGGAAGTGAACTTTTAATTTTAGAATTTGAGGAATGTTATGGAATACAGCAGAAATTGCTGAGCGACCCTAAAGTCACAAGATTTTTGATTATAGTTAACTATGAGACTTCACTCTGTTCCTGGATTTTGGGGATTGCTGTATGCATTTTAATGAGGTATTAAACACCTCTCTCACACAAACTGCTCCTTCAGCAGCTTCAGAACAGCAATCCCTAGCCTATTAGATCATAAAGAACAAGCACTGTCACCACAAAAAGAGGAAGACTTTTTGTGCCTAAAAACACAAATTGTCTTCTGACCATTCTAAAAAGCGTTTTCATGTAAACTTAGCTTATTATCCAGCCAGTTTTTTCCAATATGAAAAAGCTAAGCTACCGGTTGAAGCCAGTCTTACATAAGAGCATAAGAATGACCATACTGGGTCAGACCAAAGGCCCAGTTAGCCCAGTATCTTCTGACAGTAGCCAATGCCAGGTGCTCCAGAGGAAATGAACAGAATGGGTATCATCAAGTGATCCATCCCACCAGAATCCTCAGCTTCTGACAAACTGAGGTTAGGGACACCATCCCTGCCCATTGTGACTAATACCCATTAATGGGCCTATCCTCCATGAATTTATCTAGCTCTTTTTTGAACCCTGTTAAAGTCCTGGTCTTCACTGGGGATGTAAAGACAGTTAAATGTAGTACTGACGCTGCATATCACCACTTAACAGGAATGGGCAGGGGGCCACTGGTGGTGTCAGGTCAGAGTGGCTCCCACCGCAGGCAGAGGCTGGTCCTGCCTGGCTGCAGCACTGGGATTTAACTTCTACTTTTTAAATGATGCCTTTTCTCTCTCACTGCTTCTTTTACTCGGTTGTTAAGCAACAGTGGCACTTTTTTGGGTTCTCTTACCATATCTAATTTGGGGTCTACATTTAAGTTGAGCGTCTATTATGGTCTTCCTCATTTAAAAAAAAAAAAAAAACTCTTAAAAAGATCAGCTGTACTTCTAAGGGACAAGTATCAGAGGGGTAGCCGTGTTCGTCTGAATCTGCAAAAGCGACGAGGAGTCCTGTGGCACCTTATAGACTAACTGAAGTGTAGGAGCATAAGCTTTCGTGGGCAAAGACCCACTTCGTCAGATGCATAAGCATCAGCTTATGCTCCTACACTTCAGTTAGTCTATAAGGTGCCACAGGACTCCTCGTCACTTCTAAGGGAAAAATTCAAAGGGGGAAAATCTTCCTGGTTTTTCACTAGCTCCACTGACCACTAAGTGTTATGTTTCAAAGCTTAAATAACCACTATTTGAATTACCTTGAAGTCCTCCTTTTTAATCTGAGTGGGAAAAGACAATTTGTTTGCCTGTAGTTTTCTTTACTAACTGCATTCCTGCTGCTCTATCAGTCCAGTCCCAGAGTTCTTCCAAATTATGAGACGAAGGGGCTGGAGGTTTGGATGGCTATATCTACACTGCCCCCATTTTGCGCAAAAAATATGCAAATGAGGCAAAGCATGGAATATCACCATGCCTCATTTGCATAATTAATTAGTCTCCGTTTTTGCACAAGCTGATGATATAGGCAGCCATGACCCTAAGAGTTCAGGTCTGGAAATGGAAGCAAGCAGATTGTTGTTTCCACCAAGAGGTCTAGGAGGATGCTGTACCAGTGCTGATGTGACCAGATCAAATGTGCCCTTTGTAACCTTCAGCAGGACCTTGTGTATTAGAGAGATGGGAGGGAATGTGTAAAAGAGATGGCCCATCCCAGGAAGGAGAACAAAGTCTCTTAAAGACCCTGGACTGAGATGCAGAAAGCAGCAGAACTGAAGGCACTTCCTATTATGCTTCACTGCAAACAGATCTGGGGAGACCCCCCACTTCTGGAAAATGCTTTTCACAACATCTGGATGCATGAATTACTCATGGTTGTTGGAAAAGGAACTGCTAGATCTTTTTTGATCCCAGTAATAGGAGGTTGTGACGGGGCGGACAGAGCTGAAGGGTTAAGCCCCGCACCTGAGCGATATAGGGCCCCGGCACCGCAGCACGCAAGTGGCTCTGCCGAGCCTGTTCGGCTGCCGCTGCCTGCACAGGCATGGGGATTCCCCCAGCCAACATGCCGGGGGGGGGGGGACGTGCATGCGCCGGTGTCCCGCGAAGAGGGTGCCGGCTTTAAAAAGGGAGGGCAGAAGTCAGGGGGGGTGCAGGAACCCGCGAGGCGGACACCCACTAGGACCAAGTGACGGCCATGGGACCCCCAGACACCGAGGCCAGAGAGGCACCAGGAGATCGAGGGAGAAAGCGGAGCGGAGTGGCCAGGACGGAGGACAGCCTGAGGGAAGGAAGCAGCCCAGGACAGGGTCAAGGAGGACCCAAGGGTTGGTGAGTTGCGGCATTGGCCCCCCCGGCCGAGCCGGGCTTCAGTTACGCCCGCTCTTAGGGTCCTGGGCTGGGACCTGGAGAGAGGGAGGGTCTAGGTCCCCCTTATCTCCTGGCGATCACCCAGACGCATCGGGCAACCTAACGATTGGCCAAGGATTACCAAACACTGAGGCAACCAGGGGGGGTTGCAACGACTGGTAAGGGTGACAATCCCAAAGGGGGAAATCAACCCTGGACAGGGGACAACCCCCTAACAGAGGTATTGAGGCAGATTTGTGGGAATTCCGCAAAGCCTACTCAGAGAAGCACTTCCTGGCACAGGTAAAGGATTGCAATTCCACCCTACCTATTTATAATAAAAATATTGTTGTTTTGTCTGTAAGAAATGACACACATTTATCCTCCAGGTCAGGTTGGAATGTTTGACTGGCTAGGAAAGCTGCTCCGATCAACCTGATGTTAATATGTAATTAGAGCTCTTCTGGAGATCCTGAGAGTCCAACAAGTGAGCCACTCATCTCATCACTGACATGTTTGTGACAAGAGACATGGATGGTTGACGTCCCAAGAATGAGACTCCTGAACAACCACCAAAGAAGGGTGGCTATCACCAAAGAGAGAAGCATGACAACCATGTGCAAATGATGTTGGCCCTAGAGTTGTAAGCAACTAGTCAACTACTCTATAAACAAATGCTTATCGGGTAGTCAAGTAGGAACTCAACTAATCACTTTCTTCATCCCTTGCTGCTTCTATCGGAAAGAGGCAGCAAGGGGAGGGAGCATGAGCTTTTAAGCCAGCACAGTCTCCGCTGAGGGCAGGGAAGGCAGGAGGCAGAGGGGAAACAACACAAGCACAGACTGAAACAGTCCCACGCACACCGGTCCCTCTGCTGCTTCTCTCCCTTTGGAGCCTGAGGCTCTTATACATTTCAAAGGAAGATGCACAGAGGGGAACCCATGCCAGCGGGGACTGCTTTGCTCCCCTTAGGTGTGGGTTTCCACTGCCTCGGGATCCCTTTGAATTATACAAGAGCCACATACATGTGCATGATTCCATATGTCCCAGGAGTTTTAGGCAGTTTCTTATCATGGTGATAGGCAATTTTTGAGGCTGTATCTGAGCACCCCAAAAGCTCAGAACTGGGTTCCTGGAAGAAGGTTCTAGCCAGAACCAAGTCTAGGATTGCCCTCATGAATTCTATCTGTTGAACCATTGAGACAGTAGACTTCTGCATATTTATCAAGAGATCTAAATCCTGGAAAGTTAACTGTATTAATTTTATATAGGACTCCACCTCAGCCTTGATCTGACCTCTGATGAGCCAGTCATTGAGGTAAGGGTAGAACGGAAAACCCTGTCTCCGCAGGAAGGCTGGGACAACAGCCATGCACTTTGTGAACAGCCAAGGGGCCACTGACAATGCAGACAGTAGTATATGTGGCTCACAAAAAATCTGAGGAACCTTCTGTGCCCCAGAAAGACTGATATGTGAAAATAAGCACCGTTCAGATCAAGGCTGGCATGCAATCCCCGGGATCAAGGAAAGGGATGATGAGAGACCAATGAGACCATGAGGACTTCAGTTTCATGAAATTGTTCACAGGCCCAAAATCTTCAAACTGGCTGGAACTAAGTACTTTTTCTCCATCCTTTTCACCATTAGTTGCAGGGACACTGGGATCTGCCATAAGATCTTGATGGGATTCAAAATGGACTCATTCCAAGGCAAAGCCACTTATAATGGGACTGATGCCACAAGAATAGCCACCAGGGCATGAAAGGCTCTAATCTCCCTTACCTGGATTCCTAGGTTTTGAGTTAGCCTTTGAGAAGCTCCTGGTATACCCTATATAGAGAGAGCTATACTTATTCCCACAACTGCCTCACTGGAAAAGAACCAAGAGGAAGCTTGTACAGGCATGGTGCACTGGTCCTTTCCCTCCGCACTGAATGGATCACACAGTGCCAGATCTTAAAATTCAGAACTAGGATCAGTACCAGAACCTGGGCCCTGTTCCAAGGTTGGTGGTGGGATAGACTCTACCACAACATAAGAATGGCCATACTGGGTCAGACCAAAGATCCATCTAGCCCAGTATCCGGTCTGCCAATAGTGGCCAATACGAGATGCCCCAGAGGGAGGGATCACAACAGGTAATCCTCCATGATCCCTCCCATGTCACTCACCTCCAAAGAAACAGAAGCTAGGGATTCCATTCCTACCCATCCTGGCTAATAATCATTGATGGACCTAACTTCCATGAATCAATCTAGCTCTTTTTTGAACCCTGTTAAAGTTCTAGCCTTTACCACATCTTCAGGCAAGAAGTTCCACAGGTTGACTGTGCACTGAGTGAAGAAAAACTTCCTTGTTTGTTTTAAACCTGCTGCCTATTAATTTCATTTGGTGACCTCTAGTTCTTATACTGTGGGAATAACCCTAACTTTTCCTTATTCGCTTTTTCCACACCAGTCATGATTTTATAGACCTCTATTCTATACACACACACCCCCACTTAAGTCTCCTCTTTTCTAAGCTGAAATCTTCATGTGGGACTCATTCCAAACCCCTAATCATTTTTGTTGCTCTTTTCTGAACCTTTTCGAATGCCAGTATATCACTTTTTGAGATGAGGCGACCACATCTGGATGCAGTATTCAAGATGTGAGCGTACCATGGTTTTATATAGAGGCAATAAGATATTTTCTGTCTTATTCTCTATCCCTTTTTTCATGACGCCTAACATTCTATTTGCTTTTTTGACTGCTGCTGCACACTGAGTGGATGTTTTCAGAGAACTATCCACAATGACTCCAAGATCTCTCTCTTGAGTAGTTGTAGCTAAATTAGTCCCCATTATGTTATATATATAGTTGGGATGATTTTTTCCAATGTGCATTACACTTTACATTTATCAACATTAAATTTCATTTGCAATTTTGTTGCCCAATTACTTAGTCTGGTGAGATCTTTTTGAAGCTCTTCACAGTCTGCTTTCATCTTAACTATCTTGAGCAGTTTGTATTATCTGCAAATTGTGTCACCTCACTGTTTACCCCTTTCTCTAGATCATTTATAAATAAGATGAATAGGATTGGTCACAGGACTGACCTTTGGGGGACCCCACTATTTACCTCTCTCCACTCTGAAAGATTATTCCTACGCTTTGATTCTTGTCTTGTAACCAATTATCAATCCACAAAGGGACCTTTCCTCTTATCCCATGACAATTTATGGGACAGGATCTCCTGGACTGTGATCTCTGGATTTGTGAAAAAGCTGTGGGGCTCCAAAACAGTACAGTAGTTGTATCTGCCACTGAGCTGGTGGCCAGACTACTGGTTGAATGATGTCATCCATTGGGTATCGCTGGCTGGAGCGGCGTCAGCTTCTGCAAAAGACATAATGCTGCCTCCAACTCTGAGGAATCGCTTGCCAGGAAGCAGGGAGGAATTGAGCCTTTTTTACCCTTTTGATGGCGCCTTGGTACTGTGGGAGCGCTTGCCTCCAGTGCCATTACTGACAGCTCCTGAACGGCAGGGAATGGCAGTAAAACAAGTGATAACTCCCACACTGTCTGAAATGCTTCTGGCATATATGGTAACACCAACATATTTGCACTCTAATGACTCTCTCTTGGTGGAGAGTCCAATGGTGCTGGATTCAAGAGCTATAGTCAACGGTACCAGAATAACTGGTATCTCCAAGTAGGTCAGCACACTGCCAGCATCTGTGTCCAATGCATCTTGGGGTTGGGATCACTCCCAATCCATTTTATTGGGCTTCCTTCTAGGCACAGGTGATGGAGAGCAGTACTGAGAGTCTCTTGCGGGAGTGGCCTTTTTCTCTTCTATTAATGGATTGCAGAGCAAACATTGGACTTTAGGCAGTAATACACTTTGAACTTTCAGCACCACAAAGAGGGGAAATGGCATGATCCAAGTTTCCTGAAAGATTATAAAGCAAGATGAAATTCAGAGCTTTTTCTGGACTGAGACAATCTATTCAAATCACTGGGGAAAAGGGGGAGGAAAATTGGGAAAAAACCAAAAATGGTCATAAAGAATAAAACAGAAAATTAATGGGCATGGTGCTAAGGCTCCATCATCCGGTGAAGAAAAAGCTTGCAACTACAGCAGTCTGGTGAAGGATCCCATATTTCAGAATTTTTCTTTCCCCTTAAACTGACTAAAGTCCTTCCTCCTGGATGACATCTCACAAAGTTGTTGAAACTAAGTAGCGAGAGAGGCAGGAAAGCTCTAAAAAGCAAGATTCTGTCTCAGAAAAAAAGCTCAAAGAGCTCTAGTAATCTTACAAGCACAACTGCTATGAGAATGGAAGAGACTGCAGGTGTTGACATAAAAAAAAGGGGAGGTCCCTTTGATTTTAGGGCTAGGTCTGCTACAACTACTGCTATGAAGTGCTGTGTCTGGGAGAAACCCCAGCATTCCCTAAGCCCTTTGTTAAAGACCATCTCCATACAAGAACCACTGGAAAGACTGGAAGTAGTAAGAAGAAAAGCAGACAATATCCCATCTCTAAAACAGAGGGTCACTCAAAAAGCACTGTGGCCTTCCAGTGCAGTGACAGAAGCTTAGGAAAGTGCAGTATCTAAATGTGCCAGCAGGGGGAGTTGGCAACTAAGTTACCTGGAACAAAGGCAGATATTTCAGCTGTAGTGGAAGCATAAAGTACCCACTCAAGAGAAAATATGTTTGTCACATATTCACAACTGAAAATGACTGAAGGGATTTGCTCACTTCTGCAGAAAATTCACCAACTACAATATATTCACCATACATAAATATTTTAGAAAATTACAAGTAAAAAAAGATTCACAGTTAAAATTCTGGAGGCCCTAACTTTAAGCAGGGACTAACTATTAATAGATTGGATTCCTGTGGCACCTTAGGGCACTTCTAGGCAAAAGTCAAATTAAGATACGCAACTTCAGCTAGGACAACTGCGTAGCTGAAGTCAAAATAGCTTAATTCATCTTTTGGTGCTATCTACACAACAGGAAGTAGAAGGAAGAACACTCTTCCTTCGACTTTCCTTACTCCTCATGAAATGACTTCTTAGAGGAATCAGAATAAGTAGTCCTCCATGATTTCAAAATAAGAGCTTGCTATATAGATGTGCACTGTTATTTTGAAACAATATCAGTTATTCCGAAATAATGTTGCTGTGTAGACGTATCCTGAGAGACTAATAAATCTGTTAGGGCATAAGCTTTCATGGGTAAAACCCACTTCATCAGATTAATTGGAATTTTCACTCTAATTCATCTGATGAAGTAGACTTTACCCACAAAAGCTTATGCTCTAATAAATTTGCTAGTCTCTAAGGCCTTGTCTACACTGGCACATTTTGTCACCAAAAATTGCCTTTTGATAACAGAAGTGACAGTGACACTATAATGCAACTTTTTTGGGGGAAAACACTCAGTTTTGGCAACAAAAAACTTCCACCTCTGCAAGAGACTTTTGTCTTTTCTCCTCTCTATTATCAACAAAGAACCAATGTGGACTCTGTTTTGTCGAGAACTGGCTCCCGCCAGTATCCCACAATGCCTGCCCTGATGGCTGTGCTCAGTGTTTTGTGATCTCTTTTGCCCTGCAGACATACACTCCTCCCCTTTCTAAGCTCCGAAAAGTATCTGACAGCTAAGTGAGCTGCTCCATTTGGGGAGCAAAGAACAGATCATTGTAATGCTTCCGTTATGCCCTGCACTAAAAACACAGCAGCAGGCAGACGGCTACTGCAGGAGGGGATGTCTAATTTTAAAACAGACTATTTTAATTAATTTAAATACATTTTTGTTTTTAAACACAAGCATACTTAAAATTATGACAACTTAGGTAAAAGCTTAAACTTACTATGCTCTATTAAAATACAGTAAAACTCCCATCGGTCCGGCATATGATGGTCCGGCACTCCTGATGGTCCAGCACCATCAGGAACCCAGAAGTACTCCGGGAAGCCGGATCATTGGAGCTGCTCTGCCCCCGGCTTCCCCGATTCAGTCGCTGCAGAAACTGACCAGCGGCTGAATCGAGGAAGCCCTGGGCAGAACAGCTGGAGTGCTGCCAGTAGGTCCCGTATCGCTGCCCCTCAGCACCGCGGGACCAACCCGGCAGCACCCCAGCTGTTCCCGATCCAGCCGCTGCTGAAACTGACCAGTGGCTGACTTGGGGACGCCGGGGGCAGAGCAGATGGGGTGCTGCTGAGTTGGTCCGGTAGCACCGCCCCTTGGCCCTGTGGGACCAACCCGGCAGCACCCCAGCTGCTCTGCCCCAGGTGTCCCAATTCAGCTGCTGCTGAAACTGACCAGCAGCAGCTGAATCGGGGACACCTGGGGCAGAGCCAGACTATCAGAAGGGGGGCATCCCCCCCACACCACCCTAGACCCCTCATAGCCCCCCCTTCCGATAGTCCGGCATCTTTGATAATCCGGCACCCCCTGGGTCCTAAAGGTACCGGATTATTGTAATGTAATTTAAATAGAACAACAGTAAGCAGGATCTATATGTTGGCAAGTTTTCTAGTCAAATCACTGAACTGGTAGAAGTCACTGACTGGAAGAGGAGGTTACTTACCTATAACTGGAGATTCTTCGAGATGTGTGGTCCTTATGGGTATTCAAATGAGGGGTTATACACATTATACACACAGCGCAAACATACAAGCTGTCAGTGGAATACAATAGGGACCAACACTCAAAGAGCTAGAGAGTTTGTTGAATGCTAAGCCAGCTTGTGATGGCAGTAGCCTCTTCTACAGTTGGAGAGAGAATATTTTCTTCATTTTGGTTTATTCGGCTAGATCAGTTCAGTGACTAATTCAGTCTAAGGTAAGAAAAATTAGAGGATGAAATCTACCAGTTCTAAATCTTGACTAATACGATGACCAAAAACAATACATTCAATTCACTAACTATAGATATATTAAGCAAAATAAATGCTATCAGTTTTAAATGCAAAACATGTTTTGATAAATTTTCTTGTGTCCAACATATTTAAGTTAATTTTACTTAGCTAATAAATAAAATAGTGTTTTACACATTTCTAATTCAATTCAAATTTACATACAAATGTAGCCTGACACGAATCACAACTAAAAATTCATCTAGTAAGAAATGTGTCTGTCACCATTTTCTAAAATAAAAAAGTCAAAATGAGTATGTGTGTGTTGAGATAGCTAACTCCATAAATATGAGTACAGACAGATTACTGTCCTGATGAGCAAAAAGAAAAACCAAATTTAGTGTATGGTCTCAACTTTGTTTTTATTAAAAGGAGAGGAGTTAGGGAATAAGCTTTCATGGGTAAAACCCACTTCATCAGATGAACTGGAATGAAAGTTACAGAGGCAGGGGTATATACACAAGGAAGAAATTGCTTGTATTAATGAGGATAATCAAGTCAGGTGGAAGTGGCTCGTTCACAGCATTTGATATGGAGATGTTAGTATCCAGAGAGGGGAAATTGTTTCTGCAGTATGTTAAACAGTTAAGATCCTTATTCAATCCTAAATCAATAGTGTTGAATTAATGGTTTTCAGCCAGTGACACACAACTTTTCAGTAGAAAAATAACTAAAAAGTACAAATGCAAAAATAGATTGAATTGATTTTAATCCAGATTTCCAGTTTATTGATTTAAATCATAATTAAAATCAATTATTTAAAATCACTCCACTACAGAAAGTGATATATAGAAAATTAAATTCAAAAACAAGAAAATGAACTTTAAAATGATATCTACCAGTTACCTATAGTGAAAATAATAAACTTTGTTTCTTGTAAATACTGGCCTTTTACAACCAAAAACATTTTCCATTACAGAAAACTTTCATTAACCTTGTCCAAAATTCCAAAAGCCTAGATTTTCCCTAAGTGTCTTTATCATAGCTATAAGTGGTCCCACTATTAACCTTATTTTACTTACACCTTATAAATAACATTAACTGCACACTATTTCCATAGAAATAAAGCACAATGAAAAACATTTAATAGAATACTAGTTAAAGGAATAATCTGCGTTTAAAATGTATTTTCTGCTTCAAAATGAAATGAACAGGATTACAGGAGGCATTCTTCAAATAATCCATAATTAAAAAAACAACAACTTTGCACTAAATAGTAAAATACATCCACTAAACCAAACTTTTTGTGCATTAAAAGGCAAAAAGTCATGTGACAAGTACCATCTTGAAATCTCTCCATATGAGTGTCTGAGTAAGGTCAATGCCAGATGCATGTTTTACAGATGAGATCCAAATGCATTAAGGTACAGACTTTAAGTGATCCATAAATTAGGGTTAGCTGAACTACATCTGCTGACATTTTCCTATGCAAACATGCCAAAAATATTACACACCTAAGGGTGTATATTTGATTTAACAAATACAAAAGTTCAGGTCACTGGTGACTATAGTTTATAATGCAAGGGATCGCAATACAAGGGATGTTAAACTGCATTTTTTTTGGGGGGGGGGGAAGAGAGAGGGTAAAATGTGTAACTTGAAATTTTCAGTGGTTATATGTTTACATGTGGAGTCAGAGGCAGCTCCATGGGGGCCACTGTGTGTAATTGTGAAGGTTAACCAATGAGCCCAGGTTCATTGGTTAGCCATTCACACGTTTACACTGTCACATCCCTACATAACAGTAGGTAATTTCATAGACTTGGAGATGATCAATGTTTTTAAAGTGCTTTCAACATGAAAAACAGTATCTTTTGTTCATCGCATCACATTCGTGAAACATAATCTAAATGAGTTATCCATGCAAGGGGAAGTATATTAAACCCCTATATATACACTCAAATTACTTTCTCTACTGGGCCTCTTTGCTTTAATTAAATCAGGATATCTCCCTTTAAAGTTGTCCTACAAAGTGGGGAAAAGGTGAGTAAGACAATGATTTGGGCCCCATACTTAAGGCTGGTTCTACAGGCAGGCAACCAGGTCAGTCACTTTGATTACCAATTTCCAGGGGCCATCAGACTGGTATACCATTCAGCTTTGCAGAGAAACCAAAACATTTTCCACCTGGACAGCAGAACAGCTATGACCACTCCTGCTCCAGGCCCTTTTATGATGTAGAAATAAGGTTCGAATAGTTTATTTCTTGTGGGTTGATTATTCCAAGATTTAAAAAATGCACAAACAAGCAGGAATGTCTGCTCTGTCTTCCCCTATTTTGTTGGTTATGTGGGGGGTGAGAGGGGCTTTGTTTAGTGGTCGGGTTTCTTTCAATCTAGACATGTGCACTGGAGGCTCTTTCAGTCTTAATTGAAGAGCATAGGCTATTTAAAATCACCAAAAAAACAATTTTTAATCCAACTATATGTCAGGCATTTGAGTTTAGAAACAAAAACAAAAAACTCCTAGGTTTTAAACAGAATAAAAGTCATTTCCGCTCTTATTTAACCATGTTATTTTTGCTTAGTATTTGTGATATTTTAAGCATACCCATGCTATATTTTTTTCCTGGAAGACACTGTAAGCAACTGGAGAAGACATGGATTTCTAATGTTAAAAAAAAATCCCACAAGAAAAAAAGCCATCTCACACCTTTTTTATACGTCAAAGCAGCAAAAATAGCACAAACCATTTTGCAGGTCACCTTTAAAGTCAACACGCTGTAACAGAAACTTGGGCAAGTTCCCTGATAGCTCCACTGAAGGATAACTATAATGATTTACACCTGCTGCAGATCTTACCCTTTGTATTTTATTTCTTTATTTTAACACGTGCACTGAAAATTAAACTATGGAATGTAGAGACATCATTTAAGTATATGAACTGAGGATTCTAGTAAGCAGCTGAATCTAATCTTTGTTTTGCTTACTGCTACAAGTATTTCCAAGTTAAAAATAATGCAAGAATTGTTCAGATAATTTTTAAAAAGTAAAACAGGATATATATCAAGATGGCTGAAAGCATGGTAAATAGGATATACAACCCATCACCTTTAAAATGCTGGTTCTTATTTGATCCAGATGTACATAGGTCATTATCACCTATAATTCAGCAGCCGTTGTGAAATTATTTCCTACTTGAAGATATATTCACATGACCAAGAAAACATGAACAATTAGCAATGTTTCCTTGCTTTTAAAATTTCAAGGTACACCAAGATCTGAATGGGCATGAAGAACAAGCTCCCTTGTCTACTCCTAGAAGTTAACTTTAAAATAAAAGGATAGACACTGTTTGGTTTCACACACTTAATTTTTTTATTTTTATAAAAACCTACATATATTGAGAAAAATAAGTTTTCATTGATACTGTTGGCTTTTGGGTTCTATGAAGCCAATAAAAGGAGATCAGAACCACTGTTGCTCCTCCATTTCCACTGTAGAGTTGTCACATTTTCTAGGCTCTTGAATTAATGCAACACCTGTTCTGAATCCAGGCTGCTAACATTTACTAAGGGGTATTTTCATTCCATATTTGTATCTGGCTTGCTTTTTAGTTGAACATTTATTTTATTTCGCTGGCGATTATTGCTTTATACTATGTTGTCAATTTGGCATTCCTAATCTTCTCTAAACACAAAGGCCCACTCAAAACAAGATCACCTTTGTCAAACAATAATTAAAATATGTTGTGGATATTTTGTGCAAAGGAAATAAACAACAAAGGTGTTCATTAATTTTTAGTTTTACGGACTGATGTATTATTATAGAACATTTAGAGACATCAATGCTATGTATAAGAACACATTATTCTGGATTTTTTTAAGCGTACATAAAACCCAGATAAATAAAATGACAAAAAAAGCAGTTTCAGACTGAGCAAAAATAGGGTAATTAAGTTTAACTTCCCATCCCCAAAAATAATTTAAAAAGCATGGTTGAGAATGGGTTATATTATATTTTCAGAAATGCTGCATAGAAGACAAATTCAACCACTAGCATTTAGCATGCATACTGCAACACACTCCATGTACGTCACTCAGCGAACATACTTGCTGAGCTATCTGCATTCCTAAGGCCTCCAATACAACTGCCACTAGGCCTGAGTGAGTCAGGTAGTCTCTTTCTGCATGGGTTTTACCCCATGAAAGCTTATGATTCTATATATTTTTATTCGTTTCTAAGATGCCACAGGACTACTCATAGCATTTAATCCTGTTCCAAATAATCTTTATGCCACCTTTGTTTATGATTTCCCTTTAAATTTATGGCTATCAGGGCAACAGCTTTTTGTCTGCCTTTTTTTTTTTTTTTTAAGTCCTTCAGTCTTCATTAAAAAAAAAAATTTAAGTTCAATTTATTGCACAAAATTTTGGCACTATTTTTTCCTTTGGTCTGTTTTCCTTCTCTCCTATAGCAGCTTTCTTCCAGATACTATGCCACTAATGTCTGCCTCTTCTGCTTGTTAAATACAATCAGACTTACTCTGCCAGACTGTGTTATTGCTTTCATAGCAGTCCTGTGAGGAGGAAGGGGGGAGGGAGAAAACACTGTCACAGCTGCTTCCTGTTGTACCCTGTGAGCAAGTGATTATCCCACTTGCTTTCAGATAGAGTCCACAAGCATGGTGCAGGATCAAAAAAAAAAAAATCACCTCCCTTCCTAAAGTTTGATTTCATTAACTAACTATCAATAAGACTAAGCCCTAAAATGGGATGCTCCTAGGGTTCTTAACTTAATTGATGGCCTGAGCACTTCAAGCCCTCTCACCTGACCTAGGAACTCTCTATCAGAATACAGGCAGTCCCCAGGTTACATGGATCCGACTTACATCGGATCCCTACTTACAAACGGGGTGAGGCAACCCCGCACTAGCTGCTTCCCCCCAGCAGACTAGGGAGACGCGGAGCGACTTTTCTCAGCAGACACCTCAGCTTGAGAATAAAGGACTGAGGGAAGTGAGGTGTGGGAGAATAAAACTGAGCTCTGGAGAAATGTTTGGCTAGAGTTTCCCCTACAATATGTACCAGTTCCGACTTACATACAAATTCAACTTAAGAACAAACCTACAGTCCCTATCTTGTATATAACCCGGGGACTGCCTGTAGTCTCATTAAGAAGCCTGCCTCTTCCCTTTTTATTTTCTTCAGCTAGAAAGCTAACCCACATGGCATAATATTGTTGGTAGGGTTGCCACATTGTTTCAACAAAAATACCAGACACGCTTGACATTACATCACAATCTACATTACATCTTATTTAGAAAATACCAGACATTTATATTTTCTCAATTTGTTTCCTGAACAGAAAGTTCAAATACCAGAGGGTACGGTTCAAAACCGGACACCTGGCAACCCTAATTGTTGGTCAGACCTGCAATATTCGCTAGCTTCAGCTCTTGTTTTCAGGACATGCAAAAGACCGATTGTAGGCTAGTAGGTATTTTGTCCACCCTGTCACAGGTCTCATTCTTTTGTTCACCCAGGAATGAAGCAATGAGGTTGAGTGCTACTGCCAATGCACATTTTTTAAAAGCTCTGCTCTGAATGGAATGCTTGTTACAGCTTACACTGTACCCATCTCAAGAGACTGCCCAATGGTTGTGTGTCAGCATGCAGCACAAATGGAAAAGCCTTAGAATTTCATGGAGGATAGGTCCAGCAATGGTTATTAGCGAAGATGGTCAAGGATGCAAGTCCATGCTCTGGATGTGCCTAAGCCTCTGACTGCAAGATGCTGGGTCCAGATGACAGAGAATGAGTCAGTTGATGACCTCCCTATTCTGTTCATTCCCTTTGAAGCAGCTGGCATTAGCCACTATCAGAAGACACAATAATGGACAAGATGGACCACTGGTCTGACCTAGTATGGCAATTCATATATTCAGATCTCCAGGTCAAAGGAGCCTAGATACATTGTGGAAATCAATGAAGCAGCTATCTTCTCACACACACACACACACACACACACACATATCCCGATTTGTATTTTTAAATGTGACTAAAAATCTAATGAATAAAATCTAGACAAACTTTGAACAAAGTAAGGGAATTAAAACAAACCACCACCACTAACCTTAACTAGTGTGAGTGATAATGAGTTTTATTACATCCTTATCAGTACTACAAAGGAGATATCAAATTTAACCACTTGTTTTTTGTATGCGTGCTACAGATCAACTTTCCTTTAGTGATTCTGTTAAGGGTGGCCTTAATGATTTTCCACAGAATGTATTGAATCAATACAAAAATTGACCTCCCCGGCCACCACACCCACTTTTCTGATTGAAATCCGTAGATGCTACTATAATTCAGATATTTAATAATATCAGTAATAGAATTATCATCATGCTGGATACTGTACTAAAGGTGTTCAAAGACAGAAGCCATAAAAGAACTCTAAGAAGCCTAAGACAAATGGCATTTGAAACATGGGGAAAAGGGAATGTAGTCAAGTATATAAAATCTTCTATATACAATGAGAAGTACTGACACCTATTATTAAGGACTGCTAGTTTTCTCCTTTAAACTCCTACGATACCTTCCTCATTAAATATGATTTTTTTTAAATTAACATTTGCTAAATATTTGAGCAGTTATGTCCCTTTTCATTTTCTGAAAACAGGTGTTTTCCAGAGATCAGAATTCCAAGGTCTAGCCTAATCCCTGGCTTTCTAAGATCTGCCTGCCCTAGCTAAGAGATAAAAGCAGCAGCATCTGTTTGGGCTACTCGCCTCGCCCCAACCACCCTTCAGTTGCTTCCCTAAATCTGAGAATGGGTAAGGTGGGCAGAGAATACAAATATGAAGAATAATAGTTAATGGTAAATAACCTCTCTCCTTTGAGTGGCCTCTACATGTGCTCACTTGTGGAAGAGGAGTGATCAGTATCTGGGAAGGTGAGTCTAGGCAAAGGACTGCAAGACCACCAGAAGAGCATCATCTCTTTACCTATCATCCAGAGAACATTAACAGTAATCACAATTTCATTCTCCCAGATGACCTTCATGGAGGGATGAAATGTTGCTTCAAGCACACAAAACTTCAAATGCATACTTATACAAATTCTATGAAAAAAATAATGCAGCATGCAATGGCTACTACCTTCATATTAGTTGAAAACCTTTTAATATCTTCAAATAAATGAACACCTGCCAAGTCAAAAGGGTGTAAAAAGAGACTTGGGAAACAGACAGGATAACAGTCTATACTCTATACAGAATGGAAAAGGAAACTAGAAATGGGGATGAGGTCACTGACTAAATCACATTTACCATATGAACTGTAGTTTATAGAGGACTCATTTGGCCTGTATCTCACTAAGTCTGTGGCAATGGCTATGGAGAAGACCATCTTTCTAGGTATAAGGTATAAAGTAGCAGTTCTCAACCACAGATCCTGGGGAGGATGAGGAGGTCAGAAGCCAAAATAAACCAGAGAGCAGGGCCAGAGGTACACTCACTGGTGGCAAGGGCAGAAAGCCCAAGACCGAGCTTTGCTACCTAGGACCAAAGGCCAAGCCCCACCACTCAGGGTTGAAGCTAAGCCAAGCAATTTAGCTTCACAAAGTCCCCAGTGGTGTAAGCCCTCAATCATTTGCCCTAGTTAGTATCCTCTAATGCCAACCCTGAGTTTAATCTACTGGATATGCAGAAAAACAGGTGTTGTGGCAAAGGCGGGCTGTGGAATTCTTATAGCAGGGGGAGGCCACAGAAAGAAAAAGGTTGAGAAACCTTCATATGGAAGTGTGCGCATCTGCCTGAGGAAGGACTGTTAACACAGTGGAGGAAGGGATAAAGAGCCCCACTACCCCAGCTGGAAATGTATGGTCCAAACTCAGGCCCTCTCCCATTCCCCAATCTCTCACCATGATGCAACCCAGGCCCAGGTTCTCCCTCCTTCCCCAATCCCTTAAGTGACAGAGCTCTGGCTGCCAGACCATGGGTGGTGACAGCTGCACAGAAGTAAGGATTCCAGTGGGGAACTAAGTCTGCTGTAAAAGTGGTATTGATTAATATCACTTTTCACACTGCCTCCCTTTCTTCTGAGCTGCCGCTGGCGAGGCACTGCCTTCAGAGCCCGGCTCCTGGCAAGCAGCTTCTGCTCTGCCTTCAGAGCTGGGTGGTGATATATGTACTTGAGGAGGAGCTGAAGACCTACAGACAAAGAAGAGGGGCCCAATCAAATATACTTGAGAAACTATATTAAAGGATACTATGATAGTCCTCATCCCACAATTCTCAAGGGCTTTGTGTCATAAGATTCCTCCCCAAAGCAAAAAAGAAATATGCACTGGAACGAACATCCCCTGAGTAGCTGAATGCATAAACACACCTTGTGGTGTCCAAAGCACAGCCAAGTGTATTGCTAAGAAGAAGAAATACTGTTTCCTTTGAAGCAGTCATCAAGGCAAAGCAATTAACCTCAAGTATCCCACTGGGATGCAACCCTTCTATAAACTAGGTCACTTTAAGGTGAGTGAAGACTTTTTCTCTGAGCATGTGAAGGCAGAAGCTGAAATCACAATCCACAAAGCCTGATAGGATCTCAAAGAGTTCTTAATGTTCAAAGTGTAACAGACTGCAACATTAAAAGAGGTTTGTTTGGTCAAAAGTTCTTCCTTTTCCAATAGGATCCATCAGACTTCCAAAAAACATCGCCTGAATAAAGGTATCACCCAGTTGCACTCATGGAATCTATATGCAGACCAGTCTAGATATAGCCATGAGTGCCCTGAGGTCTAAGACAGATGAGGTCAGAATAACAGAGTGGGGGCTTTTTGCGGGGGAAGGGAAGGAAGAAGGTTAAAGTTTGCTGCTTCAAAGAAAGAATCTCATAGATGCTTGTGGATAGAGGAATAGCAGGCTTAAGTTTGTCACTTTAGAAGGCTATATACAATGTGTATGATACATCAATTTCATGTGCTGGGGGGGGCCATGAATAGCACCACAGGACACTAATTTCTTGGAGTTGTCAGTGTTAGTCTCAGTTAAGAATTTCAAAATTACAGATTAAGTGCTTTCCCATTGGGCCCTGTCACTACCTAAGTAATCAGGTTCAGCTAAAATAATCAAAGAAGCTTCCAAGGTACCAGCACTGGAAACAATCTGCTATTTTTTAAAAAAAATTACAAGTCCAATATCTTCCTGGAACTGCAGCAGAACTGATTATTGAACTGAAGCACTGGAGATGTGGCATCAGAAGGCTCAATCAGCTTTTGCAAGGCAGTGTGGTCCAAGGAGTGACTGTCAAAACAAATTTTTATTTTAAAAACTATTGATTCCCGAAGGTAAGGGGACATCATTGTGCAGCCAATTGCACATAAATAGGAGACACATGCTGGTATCAGGGAATGATAAAGGAACAGAATCTAGAGAAGCTCTTTATAGCCCATCTTCAGAAAGAAAACACTAAAACTGGTGCTTTGGAATCTAGCTGTCTCTAAGTAGTAAAGGCATTTAATACTTAAAAAAAAAAATCAGAGCAGCATTAGATGAGAACCGTTACATAGTACATCAATGAGTGAGACCCAACAGATACTGAAGCCACTTCAGTGGGAATTTGGGAACAATTTCCAAGGTTTCAGTGCCAATTTCTCACAGTTCAGACATCTTGGTTAGAGACCTAGTTGAAGGGTTTCAGAGTTAAAATATGGCCTTTCACGTCCCACTCATGACCCTAGACTGAAAACATGAACAGTTCTAATTATTTCATCTTGAGGGACTCCAACAAAAGAAATGCCTAGAGGTTCATTCAACTATCTCTGTAGGACCTACTAAAAAATCATTAGTAGATATCACTGCTGAGAAGTGTGTACATAAAACTAAATGTCTGATGCTGGAAAGACTCCAGAAAAGGAGATCCACATTTAATAATGACAATTCACTAGACTCCCAGAGAATCAGGGAACTATGGTGCCATCTATAAAAAGCAATAGTCAAGATGCCAGGTTCTCAGCATCAGACTCAGTCAATCTATACAGGTCTGGGGACCTAAAAGCAACTTATACTAGACGTAAAACCTCCATGTATGCATTCTGTAGGTGTGAAACTGATTGTTCCTTCCTAAGTGGAGCACTTTGCATTTGTCCTTATTAAACTTCATCCTGTTTACCTCAGACCATTTCTCTAGTTTGTCCCGATCATTTTGAATTATGACCCTATCCTGCCAAGCAGTTGCAACCCCTCCCAGCTTGGTAGCATCTGCAAACTTAATAAGCGTACTCTCTATGCCGATATCTAAATTGTTGATGCAGAACTGGTCCCAAAAGAGACCCCTGCAGAACCCCACTTGTTATACCTTTCCAGCAGGATTGTGAACCATTAATAACTACTCTCTGAGAATAGTTATCCAGCCAGTTATGCACCCACCTTATAGTAGCCCCATCTAAGCTGTATTTGCCTAGTTTATTGATAAGAATATCATGCAAGACCATATCAAATGCCCTACTAAAGTGTAGGTATACCACAGCCACTGCTTCTCCCTTATCCACAAGACTCGTTATCCTATCAAAGAAAGCTATCAGATTAGTTTGACATGATTTGTTCTTAATTACTTGCTCCATTATTTTTCCTGGCACAGAAGTTAAACTGACTGGTCTGTAGTTTCCTGGGTTGTTCTTATTTCCCTTTTTATAGATGGGTACTATATTTGCTCTTTTCCAGTCTTCTGGAATCTCTCACATCTTCCATGATTTTCCAAAGATGATCGCTAAAGGATCAGATACCTCCTCTATCAGCTCCTTGAGTATTCTAGGATGCATTTCATCAGGCCCTGGTGACTTGCAGACATCTAACTTTTCTAAAGCTAATGTAGTCATTTGAAATTGCAAATGAAGCCCGGGATTAAAATATCCCGGACTTTATTTGCATGTTCCCGGGCGCCGCCATTTTTAAATGCCCGGTAGTTCAGACTCCCTGCCCACGGCTACACGCGGCACGGGCTAGGTAGTTCGAACTACCGGGCATTTAAAAATGGCGGTACCCGGGAACATGAGAAAATAACTCCCGGGATATTTTAATCCCGGGCTTCATTTGCAAGTTCGAATGACTACATTAGCCACCCTAGTTCAAACTAAGGTGGCTAGTGTAGACATACCCTAAGAGATTGTTAACTTGATCTTTTTTTATTTTATCTTCTAAACCTACCCCCTTCCCAGTGGAATTCACTATGTTAGGCATTCCTTCATCAGACTTCTCGGTGAAGACAGAAACAAAGAAGTCATTAAGCATCTTTTCCATTTACAAGTTTTCTGTTACTGTTTCTCCCTCCTCACTGAGCAATGGGCCTTCCCTGTCCTTGGTCTTCCTCTTGTTTCTAATATATTTATAGACTGTCTTTTTGTTTCCCTTTATGCCTGAAGCTAGTCTGAGCTCGTTTTGCGCCTTTGCCTTTCTAATCTTGCCCCTGCATTCCTGTATTGTTTGCTTTTGTAATTTGTCCTAGTTTCCATTTTTTATATGACTATTTTTAGATCATGCAAGATCTCGTGGTTAAGCCAAGGTGGTCTTTTGCCATATTTTCTATCTTTCCTATGCAGCAGAATAGCTTGCTTTTGGGCCCTTAATAATGTCCCTTTGAAAAACTCTCAACTCTCTTCAGTTGTTTTTCCCCTCAGTCTTGCTTCCCATGGGGCAATTGGAGGCAATTAGTTGACTATCCTGCCAACTATCCGATAAGTATTTGCTTATCAGCTAGTCAACTAGTCCTTCACATCCCTAACTCTTTTACAGTTAAAATGCAGCTCGCAGAGACACCCCCCGCCAGGCCCTCCTCCCATTCTCCACCTAACAGATTGGGCTTGGACCCTGCTGTATGGTGAGGTGGCTAGGGGCTTCTTTGCACTGGGGAGGGATATCTTGGGATTTCAGTCCCACAGTATGTGCTTTTTGGGGCTCAAGGTTTCAGCAGGAGTGGAGCCAAAACCCCAAGCCTGGGCAGGTTCTAAGGGCAGGGCTGAAGTTCTAAGACTCTTCATCCCCACAAAGCTGAAGCCCCAAGTCCCATAAAGCACCACCTGTGCAGCTGAAGTCCCAAGACCTACCCCTCCAAAGCTCCAAGATCCAGCAGGTACACCCCAGCTCTTGAACTTCTAAAGACTGTCATACGTGGCTTAGAGGGTCAGTAAGTTTGGCCATTCCTGACATATTCATATCTGTATGACACAATGTATCACCAATGCATTAGTCAGTATTCTCCCAATCTCTGAAGAAACTGCAAATGGAACAATTTAAATAAGACTACAGTAGAATCTCAGAGCTTTAAGGCCCACTTATGAACTGAATGGTCAACCATACACCTCACTTGGAACCAGAAGTATGCAATCAAACAGCAACAGCAAAGACCAAAAAAAGGCAAACAAAGTACAGTACCGTGCTAAATGTAGACTACTAAAACAAAGTAAAAGTTTACAAACAAACAAAAAAAAGACATAACAAGGAAAGGAAACTGTCTGTGCTTGTTTCATTTAAATTAAGAAGGTTAAAAGCAGCATTTTTTTTTGGCGCAGTGAAATTTTAAAGCTGTATTAAGACAATGTTGAGTTATAAACTTTTGAAAGAACATTTCAGAATTACAACTTCCATTCCTGAGATGGTCCTAACTCCAAAGTTCTACTGTATTACAACTCCAGGAATAATGAAACTGCCACACAGGATTTAACTGGTTGGTCCATCTGATCCTGTATCTCCTGTCTGAAAGAATCAACATAAAAATCTTCAAAAAGCACACAACATTCCCCCACAAAAAAAATATTCACAAAAATGCCCACAGCTTAAATTTCTTCCAACCTAAGGCACTGGTTGCCTTACATCATAAAGTATATGCATTTATATCCCTTAAAATGTTTATCCTGTATAACAGAGGATATTCTTGTTATTCAAGTTATCTAAACATGGCTTGTGTCTTAAGTTGCTTGTCTCAAACCTGTAGCAAGGAGTTTCACAGATTAATTACTCATTGTATCAAATAATTTTCTTTTACTAGCTTTAAATGTGTTGTCTTATAATTTAAAAGGGTGTCACTTTGTTCTTGTACCATGAGGAAGCATAAAATAAGTCTACCTAATTTACCTTCTTTATACCACTGATTGCTCTATAAAACTGTATTATGCCCACTATAAGAGAAAATTCTCTCAAAAACTTGTATGCCAAGTAAAATGACAAAACCATAAATTCTGAAGCCATAGATATACGATGTATATGTGTCTACATCATCCCATATAGTCACAGATACAATATGGCAGTTGCCTCTCAGATGGACTTCTCATTTTGGTGTATTATATTCTGTACACTGAATCTCAGTGTAAGAGGAATTAAACTTCAAGTATAACATCACTCTGCCCTACTACTCCCTTGCACAAACCCTATAAAAAGGAACTCTTCGCCTTATCCTAATGCTCATGCAAACAATTTCCACTTAGACTAACAGACTCACATCACATAACTTTCTTCATCTTATAAAAAAACGCTACATATAACAAATTAATTTCTTCTCGTAGTACAATACCTTATTTACAACCTTATGATAGCCCTGTAATCACAGAACACATTGCACATCTTAAACTTTTCATATCAATTGAATATTTGCTAATACAGGCAGTCCCCGGGTTACGTACAAGATAGGGACTGTAGGTTTGTTCTTAAGTTGAATCTGTAAGTCGGAACTGGCGTCCAGATTCAGCCGCTGCTCAAACGGACCAGCGGCTGACTACAGGAAGCCCGAGGAGTTGCTCTGCCCCGGGCTTCCTGGAATCAGCCTCTGATCAGTTTCAACAGGCTGAATCTGGATGCCAGTTCCGACTTAAGTTGAATCTGTATATAAGTCGGAACTGGCGTCCAGATTCAGCCTGTTGAAACTGATCAGAGGCTGATTCCAGGAAGCCCGGGGCAGAGCAACTCTGCCTCAGGCTTCCTGTAGTCAGCGCTGGTCAGTTTCAGCAGCGGCTGACTTGGGGACGCCTGGGGCAGAGCAACTGGGGTGCTGCTGGGTTGCTCCAGTAGCACCACTCCTCGGCGCTACTGGACCAATCCACCAGCACCCCAGCTGCTCTGCCCCAGGCGTCCTGATTCAGCCGCTGCTGAAACTGACCAGCAGCAGCTGAATCAGGACGCCTGGGGCAGAGCAGCTCGGGTGCTGCCGGGTTGGTCCAGTAGCGCCCAGAGCGGCGCTGCGGGACCAACCGGCAGCGCCCCAGCTGCTCTACCACAGGCGTCCGGAGAAAAGCCTGGACTGCTGGGAGAGGGGGGGTACTAGCTGAGCCCCACCCCCCAGCAGACCAGGGAGACACGGGGGGATGGGGGGGGACTGAGACACACCGCGGTCCCGCCGCCTGGGTCCTCCGCGGCTTTGCTCCGCATCTCCCTGGTCTGCTGGAGACCAGCAGACCAGGAAGACACGGAGCAAAGCCGTGGAGCACACCGGCAGCGGACAGCCCAGACACGCCGCGGCTGTCCCGCTGCCGGCATCTCCAGCAGACCAGGGAGACAGGCAGCAAACCCCATTCGTAACTGCGAATCCGACATAAGTCGGATCCGCGTAACTCGGGGACTGCCTGTACCACCAACATCATAATTAAAGTTGTATTATTCTGTGAGGGAACTCAATATATTGTGTATACAGTTTCCTTATCAACGTAATACAGGGGTCTCAAACTGGGAAATTGTGACCCCTTGGTGGGGAAGGTCACGACGTTAATACATGGGGATCTTGAGCTGTTCTGCTTGCCTCCATCACAAGCCCCACTTCACCTCCAGCATTTATAACAGTACTAAATATAAAAAGAGTGTTTTTAATTCACAAGGGGGGGGCTGCACTCACAACTTACTGTGAGAAAGCAGTTATCAATACTAAAGTTGAAGAACCAATGTCTTTGGGGCAAGGGCCATATTTTTGTTCTGTGTTTGAGGTCCTGGTACATGACTACAGGTTGAGCCTCTCTAATCCAACACTATCCATGGTCCAACATGATTTTTAGTTAGCCACTTATCATGAGTATGGCCAAGTTTCCTGGCTCTCGGTATTCAGTGATGTTATTTAGCTCTAATTTACCCCTAAATGTCTTCTAAGAGTCCAATAAGCAGTAGAGGAGTTGTTAATGCTGCTGGACAATATTGACCTTCTGCAGTTCAGCAAATTCTGTGATTTGGCACCAGTCAGGCCCAGAGGGTGCCAGACTACAGGTTCAACCTGTTGTGTCCAGAGACACAGAAATATGTATTAAAATGTAATGTGCAAAAATGCATTTTTCATTTTTTAGTTGACTCTGAGCATCTTTCATCCTCACTTTTGTTCTCACAAGTTATTTAAAAATACATTTGTCCTAACTTCAATTACTTCACATCATCCAACCAACACAATGAGCAAGATAAGAACTAATAGCAGATGATCATGTAATTAAAGATGGAAATGCATTCTCACAAGGGAAAAGAATTAAGATTGCACACAGAATTACAGATTTGCCATTTCTTGACTTCTGAATGTTAACTTTGTAAAAAGTATCTTAGTGTAACTGTTTTATACTGCAAAGAATAAAGTTAACATTACTAAGTGTATCAAACACAGTAGGACTTACCATACACTGCCTCACTCAGTCCCAATTTTGTCAGATATGTTGTGATAACGTCAAGCTTTATTCAGAAGTTTGAAAGTGAAAAACCTTATCCTTAATTCTACCCCTTAAAAAATTAAATTAAATTCTACCCTCCTATACATATACACAGATAATACATATTCCTGTCAATGAATACAGTGAAAAGTACATAGTAACTATGCTTCACACTACCTAGTAGCTAAAATAAGAGTAATAGGGAAGACTGACTGAGATAATCCATCTGATTGTGAAATTAAATTAGCTTCATATGTAACTGCACCATTCTCTGAACCGAGCCAAAGGAAGGCAGTGTTGGTTGTCCAAGTGTAGCTAAGTTATCAGGGTCCATAAGTAAGAAATAGTACCTGATCATGCAGTGATCTGTCATAATGCACATACAAGAAAGCAGTAATATTGTGCATGCAATCTTAATTTTTACATGTCCTAATGTGTATGCTTATCAATATTAACTATAATGAGGCTGGTACTTCCCTATGATCTACGTAACCTGAATGTTATAGGATTCTTTGGTGTCAAAGCCTACTTTTAGTACTCATTCTCTCACTTTTGTGCACCCAGCAACCTCCCTTTCCTCATTCAAATGCCTACATAAAAAGCACATTTCACTCCCATGTTGTTCCAGTGATAATTCACCAAAAATAAATTAGATTAAAAAAATCTGCAGGACTTTAAGAATGAACCACTATTCAATATATCTTTATCTCTGAAATGAACAGTCTGTGTCTTATAAGACTATAAACTCCTCTGCAGCAGGGACTGTCTGTACAATAATGCTCAGTAACGATATGATAATTTGAGGGTGTCCCTGTTTAGAAGGTAACCATATTTGAGGCTTTCAAAGATGACAGGAGGCAGAATTCTACTGAATTAAGCAAAACAAAAAACAAAAACAAAAACAAAAAATCATGGAGGCCTGTATTGTAATTCCAAGTCTGCAACTGATTTAACTTTGAATTTGAAGAAATCAGATCATCTTTCTCTCTGTCTTCAAACATATAACATGGGGATAATAATACTTAGTTGACAACTTCTCTTACAGAGTAAAATAATGGCCCAGATTATCAAATTGTGTAAATTGATCTAAATGGAGCTAAGCCTATTTATGCCAGCTGTCAGTCTGACCCAAACTTTGTAATAGGGATGTTAAATATTGGTTTAATTGTAACCTCATGAATTTTTATCTGTTAGTCAACTATTCTATAGTCTCCAGGGGAAGGGCTGGCAGCACCGTATCAGAGGCAGCAATGTAGGATGCCGGGCAGGAGTTGGTCTACAAGAGGAGCCAGTTGAAAAACCAGCTCCCCTTGTGGACTGACTGCCTGTTGCCCAGTCTGCTGCCTCTGATAAAGAGGTAGCAGCATGAGGTGGCAACAGTTCCTAAGGTGGGTCTGAGCTCCTGGACCCGGCGTGAGCTGAAACTGAGTTGGGCTGCCTGCTCACCTGGCTCCTAATATACTTTAAATGCAGAGCAGCAGCAGAGATAGATTCTGGACCTGTCGGGAGCCAAAACTGAGTTGGGCTGCTGGCCAGCCTGCTAAAAAAATTTACTGGCAAAGATGGGTGGAAGAAAATGCATGTTGTCTATAGCATTAACCTATTACCTTTTGCCTATCAGTTAATCAACTACACTATTACATCACTACTTTACAAAGTCTTTTGAATGTATATAATACTAGAAGATTTAACCCACATTTCTTGGGTCCTCCAGGGCAGGAGGCTAGGAGCATGGAGGGTGCAGAAGTCAGGGTTGGGGGTGAATAGGGGCAGGACAGGGGGATGAGGTAGGGATGTAAAAGATTAGTCAATTAGTCGACTACTCAATAAGCCTAGGCTTATCAGGTAGTCGTGTCAATTATTCACATCCCGCCCACAGGGGGGGAAGCAGGAGCCATCCTAAAAGCCAGTTCCCCCTAGCACCATCTCCACAGTGCTGCCTACCCTCATATACACTGCTGCCACTATCAGAAGTGACAGTGCAGGAGCCAGGGGAGGCTGCTTCGGTAGCAGCCCCTGTCTGTGGGGAACTGGGACCCCTGCAAGCAGGAGCTGCTGTGGTAAAGCAGCCCCTGTCCACAGCCAGCCTTGGCTGCCACACACAGGGGCTGCTTGTGCCAGCCTAGGCTTATTGGTTAGTTGACTACTCGATGGCATACCTACCTAGCAGTGGCTTCCCAGGGCTAGCTCCAGCAGGAGCTGCACTGACAGGGAGGTGGGATGGGTAGGAAGCTTATCTCCACCCCTGGCCCAATGGGATTGTCCCAGTCACCATCTATGGCCCTTTGATGTCCTCCTGTGGTCATTACAGTAGAACAGTCCCTGTTACCAGCTCCCTCCCTTTCTGTGTTATGAAAAACTATCCCATTGTCCTGGCACAACCAAATTTTTGCCTTTCCTTAATTTATGATAAGCGGTAGCTGCACATCAAAATTTGGTGGTCTTAGCTTTTACCTCTTCGGAGACGCTCTTGAACAAACAGACGGACTGACAGAGTCTCTCACTTGCTCATAGACAAACTCTCAAATAGATAGTAGATTATTAGCAAACCCAGATATGTTATTAGCCAACAAGGAACATCTTAAAGTTTTATTATGCTATACTGTGTTCTGTCCTCTCCCACCCACTCATATGCTCTGACTAGCTATTATTCTCAAAATTACCAGACCACATACGCACCTCAGTTTGGGCCTTCCAGCTACACTTTTACCATTCCATCGCCACAGATCTCCCATCATTTCCCTACTATTATTCCTCCTTAGAAGGATCTTAAGGACGGTTTAGCTTTCTACTCTCTCCATAAAACTAATTCATCCTTTTAATGTAGTATCTGGGATTACATGAAGATGAAGTGAAGGGATTTATTATGTACATATAGACTGTAGAGTTTGAAAGCAGCAACTAGCCAGAAGGAGGGATTCAAGTAGAGTAGATCCTCAGAGTTATGAACACCAGACTTAAAAACTGACTAGTCAACCATATATCAAATTTGAAACCAGAAGTACGCAATCAGGCAGCAGAGACCAAAAAAAGTCACTACACAGTATTGTGTTAAATATAAACTACTACAAAAAATAAAGGAAAAGTTTAAAAAATTGACAAGGCAAGGAAACTGTTTCTGTGCTTGTTTCATTTATATTAAGATGGTTAAAAAGCAGCATTTTTCTCTGCATAGTAAAGTTTCAAATCTATATGAAGTCACTGTTAGAATAACCACAACATTTTGTTCTAAATTATACATTTCAGAGCTACAAACAAACTCCATTCCCAAAGTGTTCTAGTTATGAGGTACTACTTTAACTGTACAGTTATTAATGGAAATCTTTTTTTCTGATGGCCATTATTAGAAAATATGAGTAGAGACTTTGCAAATTCTAACACTGTAAAATATGTAATGGGAACAATTATTCACATCACGTAAGAAATTGTGTAAATGTATAATTTTAGTTTGCGTGTTGTGCAATGAAATAGAATTCACAGTTTGCCAGTGTGCAAGACTGTTGTAACGGAGGTAAAAATGAACATTTTTATTGTTTGTTATTCATATAGCACAAGATGAATGAGATGCTACTTTTCAGTTGTGCAATTCCCTACTCTCCGATTATTATAGGTATTTCATTGGAACAGTCATTGTATGGCCATTTACCAATAATAAAATGGTCATGAAGAGCTCTCTGTTCTGAATGGCTATTATAATCTCTTTCTACAGATTGACTAATGCACTCAAGCTTTCAAATTCTGTGCTACCAATAAAGTCACAGGAAGTAGGAAAATTCCACATTTTACATAAGAACAGCCATACTGGATCAGACAAAACAGCCATCTAGTCCAGTATCCGGTCTTCTGACAGCGGCCAATGCCAGATGCCCCAGAGAGAATGAATAGAACAGGTAATCATCAAGTGATACCTCTCCTGTCATCCATTTCTAGACCCTGACAAAAAGGTTAGAGACACCATTCCTACCCATTCTGGCTAATAAGTATTGATGGACCTAACCTCATGAATTTATCTGGTTCTTTTTTAAGCCCTATTAAAGCCCTGGTCTCCTCAACATCCTCTGGCAAGGAGTTCCACAGATGACTATGCACTGCATGAAGAAAAAGTTCCTTTTGTTTGTTTTAAACCTACTACTTATTCATTTCATTTGGTGACCCCTAGTTCTTATGTTATGGAATCAAGTAAATAACTTTTCTTTATTCACTTTCTCCATACCTGCCATGATTTTATAGACCTCTACCATATCTCATTGTAGTCTCTTCTTTTCTAAACTGAACATTCCCAGTCTTTTTAGTCTCACTTTATATGGCACCCGTTTCAAACCCGTAATTCATTTTTGTTGCCCCTTTCTGAACCTTTTCCAATGCCAAGATATCATTTTTGAAATGAGGTGACCACATCTGTACCCAGTATTCAACATGTGGGCATACCATTGATTTATATAGGGGTAAAAAGATATTTTCCATCTTAGTCTCCATTCCTTTTTAAATGATTCCTAACAAGGTTGCTTTTTTGACTGCCGCTGCACATTGAGTGGATATATTCAAAGAACTATCCACAAGGACTCCAAGATCTCTCTCTTGAGTGGTTATAGCTAAATTAGTCCCCATCATACTGTATGAATAGTTGGGATTATTTTTTCCAATGTGCATTACTTTGCATTTATCAACATTACAATTAATTTGACATTTTGTTGCCCAGTCACCTAGTTTTATGAGATCCTTTTGAAACTCTTTAGTCTGCTTTGTTTTTAACTATCTTGAGCAGTTTAGTGTCATCTGCAAAAAGAAAAAAACTACCAGAAAGTTTTAAATGGACCTATTTCATTTCTAAAATGTTTATAAACAACAACAAAAACCACACACACAAAACCCACTGAAATATTTCATTCTTTCCTTTCACCTCTCTCTTTGTCTCTTTCACTCCCTACAGTTCAAAAATCTTTTCTGACTGACTTGTCAGGGATTGATACTCTTCCAGCATAAACAGACTGATCATTACACGGCAGGAAAAAATTCACATGGGGACTGGAAACTGCTGTGAAAGGTTCCCACAAAGTGAGCAAGGGCAAGCTCCTGCCCCACAATATAATAATGCTTTAGTCCCCTAAAAATGACATAGTTCTTACTGTCTACTGTTCCGAGAAACCCACTGAGACCTGAAGAGGCAACAGTGCAGAGGAAGTGCAAACAAAAGATAAAGATGGTACTTCCATTTTAAAAAATTAACACTGAAATACTTATCCTTGTTAGAGTGGTGAGGGAAAGATAGTAAAGTATATGGAGAACATCCATCTTCCATTCCTAACTTTTTCCTGATATCTGGCCCATCCCTTCTGTAGAGATAGGCACAGATCCCTGAGGAGTGACTTCTGGCAGGCCTGAGTGAAAATAAACAATGAAGAGCTACCTATCCAACAACACCTTGTTGGATAATATGCAGAGATCTAACAGATTTTCATACCTACACTCATACAAGGGACCAAATTAAACTCAATTTTTAAAAACAATGAGCCAAAGTTACCCCTTATGTAGCATGCTGAAGTTACTTATTATGCCAAGTATTTATTTGGCCTACTGTATATATAACAGAACATTTATTTTGGAATGAAAAACCCTGATGACCTGAAGTGAAGAAATGGGGAGATTAGGTAAAGGATTACAAAAGTGAAGGAAGAAGGGAAATTACAGGAGTTAAGAAAAAAAAAAGGAGTCCCTTTTAGACCTAATTTAAACAATCTACCTTTTATAAGTTTGACAGCAAATTTAGTTTGTGTTTAATAGCTCTTTTCTTTCATTTACAATTTTAATATTTAACCTAAAGCGTAAGCATAACAACTTCCTCTTAACACAGTAACATTCTAATCATGAGCTAATCAACTCTGAGGCCAAGAGAATACTGTTATTAACCCCAAAACAGGAACCACCTTCAATTTTACATTTAAAGGAGCTATCCAACATCTCTATGATTTGATTGGCTACAACTGTATTTCAGTATAAAAAGTACTGTACTCATAGTCATATGATATTTTTATCTTAAAAAACTGCTCCAGTGGTCCTTTTCTATTAAAATTTTACACCAGCAGCCAAGCATTCATGAACAGCCTCTGTAACAACAGGGCAAAAACTTTTCAAGCTTCAAGCTATGGTAGAAATGTTATATAAACCATTCTAAGAAATACTGGAAGCAGGGGAAGGAATTGTGGGAGGTTCTATTTGAGTTTGAAGCTAAATGAGATCTGGTAAAACAGGCAATCAGCAGCAGCACTTGAAACTGAAACTTTAAGCTATGATCCTGCAACAAGCTCTAGGTTGTCCTGGAAGGAGCTCTGCCCTCAAATAGAGAGCTAGCAAAGTCAATAGGGCTCTGTGGATTACAAGGTTCCACCTACATAGTATGTGCTTCAGGACTCAAGCTCTAGTGATCCAAAAGACAAAGTATTGGAAGAACAGCAGTAGTTCATTACCAGCCTCTTTGAGATTTCAGCCTTAATCTGGAGACATCCTCTTTATGAGATAAAGGGGGAGTTCTGTTTCCCAGATCCTTTAATTTTTGGTTTCTCTGACAAGAATGCCAACAAGAGGACTAATTAATACCAAATTATGATGGTGGATTTGTAAGACAAACTAGATGTCAATAAAAACAGAATTGGTATTACCATCTCTATTCATAGAGACCAATTAGTTGTGAACTTAAGAAATTGTATTTATTATGGACTTAAGCTGGATTCAAGCCAGTAAAAAGCTTCACCTCCTGTTACCAGTCTCCTGAGCTCTCTCCTGGTTCCTCTTTTCCAAGCTGCAGAACGATATGTTTATTTGCTGTTAAAAAACTGACCATTAATTCAAAATTCAAGCTGGATATTTCTATACATAAACCATTCTGCTGTGCCATCAAGAGAGGGTAAAGAGTGTATTAATATTATACCTTGGGCATAACGGAAACTAATTTTGGCTACTTTTTTGCTTTAGTGAATTACAGCAAAACCCTTTAATAATATCATATAGCACTTAAATAGTGCTTTTTGTCAATAAACCTTAAAGTGCTTTCCAAAGGAGGTCAGCATCATATTCCTTACAAGAGATTTAGTGACTAAGACACAAATAGAACCCGTGCCTCCTGATGCACCGTCCAGCACACTATCCATTAGACTACAACGCCTAATGGCAAAGCTTCCACTGACTTCAATGGGGCCAGAATTTCACTCCAAGTCATGACACATTTATCCAACCATTTTACAGAACAAGATGTGTTTATGGAGAAGCTTTTTTCCCCTACACCAAAACTATGTCACATATCTGTACATCAATGCTTACTGCACTCTAACAGTATTTGTATCACATACTACCTCAGCAGGGTTAGAATATTGGGAGGACACACAAATAAAGCAGCACCAGCAACATAGTTGGCAATGCTCTGAGATGTTCTATCATACAAAAAGCTAGGAAGGAGACCCAGCCTACTCAGATACATAGGAACAACTAGGAGTTTCATACTTATAACACAATAATGATCCTCTTCCTATAATCAGGTCATTACACAGTAGGTTTCTGGCAAGGGTAACACATGGGTAGCTGATACAGTTAGTAACTACATTGAGTGTGGATATAGAACATATTTAAAGAAAGCTATGACTAAGTAGTTGCAAACTAATGACATATACATGATACATACAAGGCAATATTTAAACAAATTTATATTTTAATTTCCTTTTTTGCAGATAAGTTTAAGTCAACCACTAAAAGTAAAATGCACACAATACACTAGTCTGAACACAATTAAATTTCATAATTCAAAAGTAACTATTACCATCTAATATTTAGACTATTTTAAAATGTATACGGATAGAAGAGAACGCTACCACTTTGATAAGCATTCAAGCAATGTGTACTCTGTGCAAAATTCCCTCTCTGATCTTCATAGAGTTCCAACATTCCATACAGATATAAGGACAGCATACGGACAACTACATTTGCTAGGTGAATTAGAGAAAAGAATTTTACCATAAAGATCTGCATGCAAGCTAATTACTGTATATGCCCAGAAGCCACTTTCCAAGATTAAACATCTAAGGCCCTTATCCAGCAACCAGTTACACATGCTGAAGTTTAAGTATGTGAGTACTCCTACTGATTTCAGTAGAACTCAGATGTTTAAGTTGTGTGTGTCAATTTTGCAGGATTGGGGTCTTAAATGTTAAAAATTTCAACCGCTGATTTCATATTTTTTGCTCTTGCATAACAAAAAGGTATGCAAGGAACTAAATTAGCCCAGTGTATTTGTAAGGATTAAAATTAATTAATTTATTCTGCAGTCCTTACACAGGCTGGACTTCTACTGACTTCAATAGTAACTCTTCTTATGTTAAGTAGTGATGAGCAATGCTCAAATACACTCAAAATATCTGAACATAATTTAATCCTTCTCTTACCTGCCAAAACCTGAATTCAAGGTTCTGTGTTTCCCTGGTAACAGCTAATGACATCACTAACCCCTAAAGCAGTGAAAGGAAAGCATTTCCCTGTTCTGTTTTAGAGGTTAGTTATTGTATCACTAGACCTCAATATACAGAACACTGAAGTCAGATCTTAACAGGCAAAAAGCCTTTCAATTCACCTTTAACTAGAGCAGTACAAGCCATACACCTACAATACTCTAATTCAGAAGAAGGAAATAGTATTGGTAGCAGATGAGTGAAGGCTTTTTGTGCCTGATGTTATCCGTCCATAACACTATGATTACTCTGAAACATGTAAAAAAACCTCTCAACAATTAGTACTCTTCTCAATCACAAGTAGTATATTATTTCACTTAATTACATAATGCTGCACATAGAAATAAGTCTTCCAACAATTAGTGTTCTCTAAACAAAAGTACTCAACTGGAGGTTAGAAGGAGCTTGTAAATAAAGAATAGTTTTACTGCATAGTATGAACATCAAGGATTTCCAAGCTGTTCAACTAAGGGCCACTTAAGCAGCTTGCTGGGAGCCTGAGGACCACAGCTAGTTTATATAAAGTATAGCAGTGTTCACAAGCCATTATCATGAACATGAAAGTTTGATTCATGAAAACTACAGACCCCAGCATGCAATGGTTCATCTTTAACAAGCTGCTTAAATAAAAATAAAGGTCTGCATACAGGCCTCAATAAGAAGCCACATTATTATTAAAGATGAGGCCAAATGTAGGCTATAATGCACATCTCCAGGGGCCACATTCTGACTTTCATACCACACACACAGATCGCAAAGTCAACATTATCTCATTATATTAATCATATTTAAGATGAACATAGACTTCAACAAAAATAGTAAACTCGCCGATAACTCAAAGCAGTAATTGTCTAGATTAAAATCTATAGAAAAGGCTCTGGCTTGCATAGATTTATCTTTCTAAACAACTCATGGTTTTATCAGGTCTGTTACATTCATTAATATTAAAGAAGGTTTTCAAACAATACTGATTTTCATTGGCAAAAGTATGTGTGTGTGTGGAGAGTTTTTCTATTGCCTATGCTTATTATTTGGAAATATTTTATTCTTTACTTCTATCACCAAAATGCAGTGAAGCAGCAGTTTGAGCTTTCTCTAAAAAGGGAGTTGAGCTTAGCTGTAAATTAAATGGTTGTATTTCAGAATAGGCCTCTGAAAACATACACCGTATTCCAGTTCAATAGAGGGAAGGGCAGCTCCCCCTATCAGCCTGTTCTAAGAAGGCTTTATCAAGGAAGGAAAATCATACTGTGTTCCAAACTCAAAAGCCATTATTTTAAGCTCTGAATTAATATATTTTGTTGCAAAATAAGTGAAAAATGCAAGTACAGTCTGTACTAAAAGGCACAGCAAAATTCCTGCATTTCCAGGCAGCCAGGCATCATCAGCACCTCCACAAATATGAATTAGAGAAAGGGCCAAAAGATTCTGGAAAATGAGACACAAGCAATGGCACATTGCAACAAATAAACTGGCAGCAATGCTGCCGAAGTCACCTGAAAGACCTTCTATTGCACTTTCCACATAGGCGACAAACTACAAAAGCAACTAAAGGCTTAGTCAATACAGCAATAATACTGTCCATAAGGCCAAAGATAGCTGTTGCCATGGTTACTATCAGCCAGTTTATTAGAAAATAATTATTACTTAGAAGTTTTAGTTAAAACACTTTAGTCAATTAACTATCAGAGCTTTAAAGAGATCAACTACTATTTTGCTTTCATTTACACTACTTTAAAGCTGCACATGGTTAACAATACTTGCATCCCCAGCAGGAAGAGGGAGAGAAGAATCAATGCTTTTCTGCTGTTTCTTCTTCCCTTCAAATCCTGAGTTTGTATTCTGCATAGAGCCAAATAATAAAACAAAATGAATCTTTTGGCTCTTGTGTTTGAGTTCTCTTTTCACAGGCCTACAGAGCCCAAATAAAGATTAGTTCATCATAGCTGTTAGACTCCATCCTCTTCCTCACTCTTTTCTAATCATTCCTGAAAAAAAAAAATGTAACACCAGCTAATGTTTTCAGAGCACAATCCTAACTACATGATAAGAACTGCTTAAGAGCGTCTTCTCACCAAAAGAAGATGGTCCAATATTACCTCGCTCACCTTGTCCTTTATTTAAAGCATATTCAATGGCAATTTTATAGTGAATGAACTCAGTAATGTGGCCTTCTATCCCTACAGCATAGTAGTGAGGAAATGTAAAACTATTCAAGAAAAAAAAAATACATGCTATTTTAAGAAGTAATCATTTAAAATAAAATGAATGCCTATAATAAACTCACAAACAGAACTACACTCCTAACACACCATCTGAATTTTTTTCAAGAGCATCTATGTAAGAGTTTGAGAGAGAGAGTGGTTAATTTTTACATTACATGATCCAGATTTTTGAGAAAAACAGCCTCCACATATTACCTCTGACTAAAGAGTGGGTGTTTGCAATAGCGTATGAAAAAGAGTCTAAATGCAGAGAAAGTCTGGAATGGGTCAAGACATCAGAGTGTGTAGCTCCTAGGCAGAGATTACTTAGTGATTCCTGTCGAGATTATAAACTCTGCAAGGGATCCTGCACTGGTTTGCATTAATACTTAAACACAGAGACCAATACATCCTTTTTTGAAGCCTACAATGAACCATGTGTCTCAAAACCATTTTTAATAAAGTTTTAAACAACATATAGATATTTCAAGAGTGAAAATTTGGTTAAAGCTTTAAATATAACAAGTTAAGGGGAGATATAAGGGACCCAAAAGAGCTTTATATAGTTTTAAAACAAAATATGAAGGCCATGAAATTCTAGCGTTAAAGAAACAAGTTCAACTCAAACTGCAGTCAATTTTAAAAACAAATAAATTAGTAACTGATTCAGCTCCTGTCCCAAGTCTCTTTGACAATTGTTATTGTAGTACAAACAAATTCTAATATCTTAAGATATTTTTCTCGTCACAGTCAAAAGATGAAACCAAATACAGTGCTTTCAAACGTACCAAGAAAAAGAAACCAAAAAATAAAATAGTTATAACAACAAATTACAAGTAACAACAGTAGGTAAGAAGGATCACATAGAAAAGACTTTTAAATTGGTTGACTCCTTATAACATGACAAAATTTAAACAAATCTGAAAAATAAAGAAATGTAAAAGTACTCAAAACACTCTCCATCCAAAATTAGGCCCATTTTTTATAGGCACAATCTGTACCTTCATAATTGATACATAAGACAAATACCTACTCAACAGCAAACCAAACAGGTCATATTAAACTTTTCACTACCTATTACAAGTATACAAAAACTATCTTCCAGTTCACCCTCCACTTAACAAATATTAACAAGACAGGACACAAGACAGGACACAAAAATCTTGCCTGTTACAGTCAATTCACACAAAGACCCATACATCACACTTGTTCCACTATTCCAATATATGGTTTGATCCTAACAAATTTTTGTGTAAGTGGAATATATTAGCATAAACCCCTAGCCTAGTTTCTGGCACAAGTAACTCAGTGGGGCAACAGGACCATGCACAGAGGCAGGAATTCCCTCCAGTCCTTAATAGTGACAGAACTAGCCTCAGTAGATTCTTATACTGCCCCATGTGGGGAGAATGGAAGGCAAGATGCATATAAGGATGGATTTTCTTTCCTACATCAGGACCTCTCCTCTTGTATGGTCAGGCCCACTGAACGATCCTCCATAGAGTGGAACTGCATCAGCTCCCTCCTCTAGGGTTGCTCCACACCCATAGAGGAGACTAGATATGATTTGTACAAGTAAAGATTTGTGTGGTAAAACCCACACATGCCTGGCATAGAAAAAAAATAAAACCAGATTAGCCTCTTTCTATCCACAATAGTTGGGACTCTATGGGTTCAGACATCTTAAGAATTATGTATTCTTACAGCATTATATTCTGTTTGCCTGGAAACTAATGTCATGGTGGAAGTAGTTAAAAATAGCATCCATTTTTAAAATACTGTAAAGACGCTTTTGCTTTTCGCCGGAATCTGTGGCCATACCAAATTGTAAAGAGTTTAAATGGATATCATACTGTATGCATGAAGATGCACAAAGTGACAGCACCCTGAGACAGTTTATGAACACTGTCTAAAACAAGACACCCCCCCAAAGTCCCTGTAAATTTTAAGATATTAAATTTAACCAGAAATACCAGTAGTAAACAAACTCCAATATCATCAATTCATTTCATTCACACAAAGTTCTCCAGAACCTAAAGCACACTGAATACTCTGGAATTGTTAAACAATATTTTCATATTTAAAGACAGTTACTTCCCTATAAAACAAACTGCCTGAACAATTATGATGATAACATATCTTCACCATTAGAACTTCCCTACAGTATAAAGAACAAAGCCTCTAAAGGCCCAATTAAAACAAACTTTATATTTTTAAAACAAGAAACTGATCTGCTTTGTGCATATCCAGTCAGTTCAACAATATGAAAAAGAGTTACAATTTCTATTTACATTTTCAAAACTTCGCAGTATATTACCTCCGAAACAGGAATATAGCCAGGATAAGACATATTCAGGCCTGTACTATGAATAGAAATGCAAATTCAGCACAGGGAGAATACACTTGAAAAATCCTACATTAAAACTTTGACTTACTGTAAAAGTTGAATAGCCAAAACTGAACATCCAAATATTTCTTTTTTAAAAAGACCTGTAAAATCCATGAGGCACTACAACTCCTCTCCCAAAATTTTAAAAATAAGCTTTTATATTTTCACTTTCAGAAGGGAAGAAAGTGAATGTCAGCAACACAACAGACTTCTGCACCCTTTTAAAAACAAACTGGCAAGAGTAACCCATTTTAGGATGCATAAATAACTCTGAATGAACAAGGGAAAGAAAACAAAACCAGAAAAATTCATACTTCCAATGAGTAATTATTCAAAGACAATGATACAAATACTTTTTAAATTACAAAAAATGCCTTCAGCTCCTCCCTTTAATTATGTTTCAGTCAGACAGGCTTGTTACCTAAGTGAAATTCAACTCAAATTTGGGAGTGAAATCAGATTCTTCATTGCCCAGATTGAAAGGCTCAAACATGTTGCAGATATGATGTAGCTAACTTTCAGCTGCTAATAGGCATTTGCAGAACAAGCACCTACTGCTGGAATTTACAAAGATTTGCTGTACAAAAAGAGAACTTTGTCAGAGATGACAAAGGAAGGATACCTTTAACTTTCCAGTCATGTAAGGGAATTGCTCCAACACCTATTTTTTTTTAATCTCAATACAACTGAAAGTTTAAAGTAAAACACAATTCCACAGAAAAATTATTTTTAAAACTGTTTCAATATTTACCGAACTGAATTCTTTACTTGAGTAGAACTTTATTTCATTCAGAAATCAAAGAGGTTCCTAAATTTTGTTTAAAAAGTGATATTAGTACTAAAATGCAGGTAAATAATTAGTATGGAGTTTTAAACAGTAGCTGTGCTGTAAATGAAGTTTTTGGCTGGTTGGAAACCTTGCTTTTAAAATGCCCTTTATCAAATACCATTTTAAACACAGAGTAGTAAGGTACTGTTGGACACAGTTACCAATTCTCAGGACTATTACCTAAAACAGACCTTTAAAAAATGTGTAGGTAGAATGGGAAGGGTGCGTGTGGAGGGGGGATATTTGCGTTTTACATTTTATCTTTACAGGTACATTGGCAAACATGTCAAGGCACAAAACTTAAACACAATCTAAGTTTAATAAAGCTCCTATAAAACCTATTACAATTTTTTTCAATTAATGTTTATGACAAATAAGTTTGTTTTTATATGTAAACATTCCCCTACAATATAGCAAAACCAAACAGCACCAACTTTGAGTCAGTGAATGAAGAAGTCTCAAATATGAAACTGACTACAATCAAAAGTGAAACTAACCAGTTTTCATTACCAAAGTTGAGTGAAATGCAAAAAGCAAACCAACATGTTAAACAGCCAAACACAAATGAATTAGATATTAAAATTCTAAGATATCAGTAAAAGTGCCCAGTTAATTAAGCATGGGATAACTGACCTTAGTGTTCCTTCTGAAACCAATATGTTGAATATGATTATGTTGAATATGATTATACATTTATTCTTTATACTTATGAACACACGCTGATAAAATTTTTGCACTCATCCAAATTAATGTGTGCAAATGTAGCTGTGTCACTATTAAAATGTTAACATTCTTTACTTCACTAAGAAGTACTTGAGTTGCCCATATCAGATTTTTCCCTCACTCAGAACTATTGTACACAGCAAAACACAACATGCCAATTATTGTCCCCAATAGGGTATCTTTTTTAACTCAGTCACTAGTGTGATAAAATATGAAAGTTCATGTCAAGTTCAGTGCCAGGGCCTAAATAAGCATCAAGTAAAAGAAGTTCACATTTATAATTATAAATGTATATGTATAAAACTTCTAAGGGTTCACCATTACTTTAAATAAAAAAGTGGGGTCATATTGAATAGATACTCTATTTTCATATCTAAATAAAGAATATTCTAGCAAGTGACTGAACTATGATGACATCTGTAAACTAAGGGGGAAAAAAACATTAGCAACCATGCCCCATCAAAAGAATTAGGAACTTGGAAGTTATTCAATTCAAGCATATTTGCACCCTATGCAGTCCACATTCATTTTGTGTAACACCAAGTGAACAGAAGTTGAATGAAGGACTCCATGTGCGGATCCAATATAAATCCATATAAATCTAACAGTGCAGTCTTACAAGCACACTCCACGCTGAAAATGTGGTCAGAAAGAAAGAAATCCTATCAACAGCGAAGCTCAGAATAATAAAGACGCAAACTGAAAAAGAAGTCATGAGAGGAGCGTGCACAACGGGACTAGACCAAATGGCAGAGTCCCACACACAGCCCCACTCCTCCTACACACACACACTGAGAGAAAAATGGAAGAAAAAAGGTACAGGTCTCTAATCATTGCAAATATGTGCCAAAGTAGGAGTGTGAAATCCCAGAGGTGTCCTTCCACTGAGCTTTGTACCTGTGCAAGAAGGGCAGATCCAGAACGAGGGGGACAGGAGATACTTCTGAATTACAAGTTGCAGAAGCGGAATTTTCCCAGTGCTGCTCTGTCCACAAAGGCAAATTAAAGCAAAAAAAAAAAAATCCTGCAGTAGCCGCTTTACTACAATTTTTCAATAATCAAAGCAGCATCGTTTCAAAGATATTAATAAAACTCCCCTATCAGCATCACAGAGAAAAATCAAACCAACGGCAAAGGGCCTGGAAATAATCGTTCTGAAGAAAACCAGATAGGAGGGGATAAACCTCCCTCCCCCACCCCATCCCCAGTGCAATGTGTCATCTCCTTCCCCCTGCTGCTCACCACAACCCCAATGTGTCACCCACCTCCATCTCTCGCTCCCCCTCCTCAGAAACTTATTTCAGTGCATGCAGGGGCGGGAGAAAGGACACGGCCCCCCTCGGGCTCTACCCCCTTGGGGGTCGGAGGCCTGGGATGGAGGGTTACACTGAAGTTGTTGCTCCTTGGTTCCAAGTTGGCTGAAGAGTCCTATGTAGACGGCTCCTCCCCCCACACCCCAGCTATCCTCCTCCACCCTCCCCCAACCAACTCCCTGAGACACAGACAGAAAAGCACGGGGGAGGGACAGAGCCACTCATAGAAAAGAGCAGAAGGAGAGAATAGGGAGGAGGAGGAGAATCCAAAAGGTGGGATACTACACCCTGCTGGTGGTGCTGCTGCTGGTGGCTGGCTGGGGTCCCCCTGGCAGGACCTCTCTCTGAGGGGGAGGGCTCTTCTTCATAGGGGGAAGGTGCAGCGGCTCCTCTGGGCCTCCCTGTCCCCCTCTTCTGGGCTCCTCTCTCCTCCTCTCACTTTCTTTAATCTAAGCTGGGAGTGGAAGATGGTAGGTTGCTCCCTTCTCCTCCTCCTCTTCTCTCTCTCCTCTGGGAGGTCCTTTTCCTTCCCCCTCTCCCCGGGGGGCTCCTCCTGCAGGGGGCCGCAGGGGGCGGACGGGAAGAAAGGAACGAAGCAGAAGAGGCGCAGGAGAAGAGAAACTGTGACACAAAAACAAGCCGAGAAGCTGAACTCTTCTTCAATCCCATTCACCCGGCCCGGCCGCAGCACCCGCTCGCCCGGATCACTCCGCCGCCGGCCTCCCTGCCTGCCTGGGGCGCGCGCCCGAGCTGCCGCTGCGCGCGCCCGACGCGCTCTCACAGCTACTCCGGCTCTGAAGCGGGGAAGGGGAGGAGGCGAAGGAGGAGACGGGGGAGGCCACAGAGATGGGAGGCGAGGCGGGCTCCCCTCCCCGGGACCCCATGCCGCCTCCCTGGGCGCGAGGAAGGAGGGGTCGTCGGCCTCCGCAAGGGGGGAGGGAGGGTTCGCTGGCTCCTCCTGGGGGGACTACTTGACGTGTTGGTGCGGCGAATTTATTTCCCTTTGCCTAAGGAACGGGCTGTGCTACGGCTCCCATTGCCTAGGGAAAAAACCCGGATGTAAAGTGAGTGAAACTAAAGTAGAGTGAAGTAGGGCAGCAAACTCTAGTGGAGCAGCAGCGGGGGAGGGAGGGAGCATGCACCGGGGCAGGCAGCAACGGGAGAGCCTCACAAGCATCCTCACCCCAGTGCGCAAGGGGCTGTGCGCAGAAAAGCCGATGCACGAAGGCAAGGAGAGAAACACAAGCATCCTCACCCCAATGCAAAGGATTCTGCACAGGAAGCTGATGCACCAGGGCACTAGCAGAAGCACAAGCATCCTCACCCCCAATGTAAAGGGATTCTGCACAGGAAGTTGATGCACCAGGGCAGGAAAAGAAACGTAAATACCCCAATGTAAGGGGCTTTGCACAGGCAGTTGCACTCAAGCAGCAGCAACATAAGCATCTTCACCCTCCTGTAAATTATTTTGCATAGGAAGCCGATACATCAGGGCAATAGGAAAAAAACACAAGAATCGTTACCCCCAATGCATGGGGCTTTGCACAGGAAGTTGATGCAACAGGGTAGCAGGAGAAGCATAAGAATAATCACCCCCAGTGCAAAGGGCTCTGTACAGGAAGCTGATGCATAAGGGAAAAAGAAGAGGAGAAACACCAGCATTCTCATCCCAATTCAAAGGACTCTTTGGTAATGCACCAAGGCAGGAGGAAGAGAGGACAAATTCATACATCCTTATTCCCAAAGCAAATTATAATCTCCCAGGAGCAGCCATCCTCTATCCACAACAAACTCCTAGCTCTTTGGCATATTAATTTTAGAATTAGTACACACATTTACTTAGGATGCTGGGAGGATTTCATCTTCTTACCTTCACTGCTGCTCTTCTTTCCCATTAATGCGCTTGGTTTTGTTTTTTAAGTCATTTATTTTCTATTCTTTAGTTCTTGGTGACGCTACCATTTGTTTTCATACTTTATTGAGTAACAGAAAACAGAAATAATCTATTTTTCAAAACCAGTGGAAATTTAAATTAAAATTTCAGGAGGAAGCAAATAGTTAATTATATTGATGTTGTTACAGTAAGAGTTATATGTGAGAGACAAATGAGGGAATCTGGTTATTTTAAACAGCAATATATAGAAAATATAAAGAAATTCAATTCTTTTTATACAAACTAAGTGTGTAATGTATATATTTAAAATAAGAATGAATGGGGGCAGGGATGAGCTTTTTGTTATATGTTTGTACAGCACCGAGCACAATAGGGCCTAGATCCATGACTAATTCTCTTAGGTGTCACAAGAATATAAATAATGTGCTTGTAAAGTATTAATCTTTATGTTTATAATATTTTAGCAAAGTTAACACATACCCTTCTCACATGTATCCATAGATTGTAAAATTATCATGTATTCCTCAAAAATATTTGAACCTTACCTTGCCCATCTGAGTCATCATTGCTGAATCTGTGGGGCTATTCATTTGCTAAACACTGTGGGATTCTCATAAATGTTGACAAAGTCAATTTTTCTTGTAATTCAAAAGTGGTACTTTTTAAGAAGTGCTCATGTTGTTTTATTTAACATTATCACTTTTCTTCACAAATTGTAAATGTGTCTATCATCTCTGCAGATGTTTCAGGAAGCCAGGATGAACTCATTATTCTGTTGTGAAACTAAATCCATAAAGCAGTCATGATGAGTAACTCTGGGACTCATTGTAATTGGGTAGTAATATACAGTTTTATCATCTAGAGAATTCATATGTGTTTAAAGAGAGTGGGGATTTACCAGAATGCTTACTATCAGAAGTGTCTAAAAAATTGGGCTGCCATGGTATTGTTAATTTAATTAGCTGCTGATTTTTTCCAGTGCTTTTCAGTCAGTTTCTGATGTTGCCAACTCATGATTTAATCACAAGTCTCGCGACATTTCTTAAAGCCCTCACTTTTTGAGTCATATGATGATGACAGAATATCAGCTTTTGTTTATTTGTAAGTACATTTCTAGTCTGTGAGATTGTGGATACAAGCTTGAAAACAGCCTAAAGGCTCAAACAGTAGGCAAATGAAAAGATTAAAAATAAACTTGTGATTTTGGGGGTCTTGACATGATTTTTAATGTTTGGGGCTGGCAATACTAAAAGATGAAGACAGAGAACATTCCAAGTTGTGTTTTTACAGTGGTTATTGGCATTGTTTGGATGTCTTGAGAATCAACAGGTGAAGTCAAATGTTTATGATTGCCAAAAAATCTAGATAGTCATTGCAGAATATGATCTAGATTATTGTGACAGGAATGTATTAATTATATAATATTTTATTAAATTCTGTCCATTTAAAATAAATATTTTCTTTTACTTTATACATATCTCTCTTTAGTTTATGCCGTCTATAACAACCAAATATAGCACTAAACATTCAGATGGGATGATCATGTTAACCGCTCTTAAATTCTGCCTGAACTTATTTGGCCTGGACTGGGACTTTTCAAGAGACATAAAGTAGTTAGGTCTGATGTACACCTAAATCTCTGGTCAACCTAGATTTGTCACTTCCGGGTGTGAGGAATTCACATTCCTGGGAGACATAATGAAGGTGGCCTAAGCACTAGAGTGGACACTACTACAGGTTGAACTTCTCTAGTTCAACATCCTCGGGACCTGACCAGTTTCAAACAAGAGAATATGTCAGACCACAGGAGGTCAATATAGTCTAGCAGCATTGCCAACCCTTCCACAGCTTACTAGGCTCTGAGAAGACATGTAAATTACAGCTAAATGACAGCAGCACAAAACATTGAGTGCCAGGACTGGTGGCTGTAAACGAACTTTATGGGACCGTGGGAAACTTGGCCACACTCATGATAAGTGGACATCTGGCTAATTAAAGTCATGCCAGACTACGGATGTTGCCAGATCAGAGAGTGCCAAACTAGAGAGGTTCAACCTATATGTTAATGGAAGAACTCTGTGAACCTAGATACTGCCTCTCAGAGGGGGCGGATTAAGTACAACAACAACAAAAATAAACCCCCACCACTGTAACCTCCACCTCTACAATATAGCTATGTCTAGACTGCAGAGCTTTTCTGGGATACTGGAGGTATCCCGGAAAAGGTCTGCCTCATCCAAGGAATGCGTCCACTTTTTCGGAACAGTTTCTGAAAAAGCAGATGTGTTCTTTCAGAATTCCTTTATTCGTCTTAGTGAGAGGAATCAGGGATGTTCCAAAAGAGGAGTTTTTTCTGAAATTTGGCTCCGTGTAGATGGGCCAAATTTCGGAAAATCCTCTTTCAGAAAAAAAGCAGAAAAAGATACACAAATTGCGGTTCACAATTTGCATATCTTTTTCCGACTTTTCTCTGCAGTATAGACATAGCCTATGACACCACAGCAGCATAGCTATATAATAGACAGATACTTAAAGTCTCAATGACTTACATTAACATCAGAGCAGATTATGGGTGTTCAGATCCTGTAGATCAGGGAAACTGTCCTTAGTTAATGTGTATACTTAATTACTATCGTCAGTTGTTGTGGGAAAGCTTTGGCAAAAAGGTGAGTCAGTGTATTCTAAAAATAGGCTTGGGGTCATTTTGACTCTTGTGTTTGGTTCTGTTTAGAACTATATGAAGGACAGCATATTTCATCTATTTTTTTGAGTTAAAGGAAACCTAGTGATGATGAAATATATGGTTAGTGGGTTTACTCTTTTGAGTTGTCATATGCAGTTTGAATAAGTTATATCATGTAGAAATGAATGCGGTTCTACTAATTAGTTTATCCTTTGTAAATTAAGGAAATTGGACAAAGTCCACCAAAGAACATTTACATGTACTTGAAAATTACTCATAGGAAGAACATAAATATTGTGTGGTTTTGAAGTAATATATATTCAATACCTTAATTAATATCTAGGAATAATGTCTTTCATCTTCTAATAGTATGTGCAAGGAGACCCTATCTGACCATTCTACATACATAATTGTAACCGTCTAAACATAGTGTCGACAGATAGTAATGATCAGAAGGAATTCTGTTAAGAATTTGTAAAGTCCTTCATGTTTCTAAATCTGTGATTTAAAAATTAAAATGATCTCATCAACCTCATTACTAGAAATGTAAATGAAACTATCAATGGTAGAATCTTCCATGGATGGCTGAGCATAATTCCCAAGAGCATTAATGGTGACTTCATGCTTGTAGTAAGCTGATTATATCCCAAGGTGTCCAGATAAAGCTTTAAACACATTGATTATTATGGTATATTTTGTTCACATACATGTACCTGTGGTGGGTCATTTGCAGTAGCAGCATAGCCATCCCAGACAACATTTATCTGAAATTTTAAAAGAACACTTTGTGACTATTAGTCTCTTTTATTTTCTCTATTAGTGTGCAAGAGAAGTTATGTCCCTCATCCCAAAGCAAACTTTTGTTGCTGTTCATTAAAATTCAAATTTCAATCCATGCAAATATTACACTTTCTCTGCTAAATGTCAAAGATATAATGTAACCAGGCAAATTCCCTTCCAAGTATATTTCCTAAAAGCTCTGTCACATATGGGCTTGATCTAAAGCCCATGGAAGTCAGTGGAAAGACTTTTATCTCAAGGAGGTTTGGATCAAAACATATATGAACAACTGCCCCCCAATAACACTGCTTTTCATATTTAAGTGTCTTCTTATCAGTTTGGCAGCAAACCAAAAGGGAATAGCCACATTAAGAAGATGAAACATGAATGTGGATCTCTGAAAATCAATTAATTAACATTTACTTTTTAAAAGTGATAAAAATTACATAATCTAATGAATGCCACTGTTATTCTCCACTTCACTCCCACATCCCAGGTAATAATGGAATAATGCTGGTATTTGGGACATTTAAAGCAAGATTGGAGAAAACACTAGTTAGTATACCTGTAGAGAGCAATCTTGCAGTAAACGTCATTTTAAAAGTTGTCAATGAAGTAGATTAGAGGTTCCCAAAATGTGGACCTTGGAGAACTAGTTTTGAGATCCTGGAGAGCTGGCTGATCATTTGGCATTTTCTCCCGCTTTCCAGTGGCTAAACTAGTATTAAAAGAAGTTTAGTATTAAAAACTAGTATTAAAAAAAGGCCTGCTTCAAAGGCCTTTTAAGACTACACTTGAAAGAGAATCCTCTGAACTGCTTAAATTCGACACTTTACACTTAAATTTGAATAAAGACTCTAATTATCTTTCCCATTACAAAGATAGCTTCCCCAATTATCACCTCTATTATCATTAGCCCACAGACATTTACCTCCCCCCCATCCCGCTTCTGTTCTGAAATTTTATTTGTCCTTTTCATATGTGTTCATTTTTTTTTAATTGTATCCTTTGGTATATATGGTTGTGACAATTTTCTTCCATTATTTGATCTGAGGAAGTGGGTCTGGCCCACAAAAGCTCATCACCTAATAAACCATCTTGTTAGTCTTTAAAGTGCTACATAGTCCTGTTTTTTTGTAAAAGAAGTTAGAATACTTTAAACACTCTCCTAATGTCATACATCTATGTCAGTTTACAGGGATGTTATGTGATTATGAATAGGAAAGGCATGTTCCATGTTTGGGAAGGGCAGCATTCACAAAATGAAAAGTTTGGGAATATGTAAACCTTTCCATCTCTATATTATGTGTGTGACAGTATCTCGCAAGGATTCATGCAAAGGCTTACCTTCACATACAAATCTTCCCCTTCCCAGTCAAAGGGTAGGTCTTCTGCCTCCACTGCACTATTATATCCTTGTATTTCTGAGGATGTATCGAAGAGAGCTTGAGTGAATCCAATATAGTAGCAGTATATTATTCCTGCTAAAATGGCAATGCACCTAAGACTGAGCTAACATTGTTTTATCCCTCTCCTCAAGTCCCTTGCAGGGGTAGTGGCAGGAGCAGAAAACCTTATCAGTGCAACTCCAGTGGAATAATGCACCTGTGCTTGTGGATTCACAGAATCTGAGCAGATCCATGAAATACATAGGCTATTTCTACAGAAGGGATAGCTCAAATTTAAAGCAATGATTTTTTAAACATTCATGAGATTTCTCACCCTAGAATAGGGGGTGAGGAACCTAAGGCACCAGGGCCATATGTGGCTTCTGGCTTCCCTGGATCCATCTCCTGAGGCTCAGGACTCCCCCACCCCACTGCATTGGGGAACCCACACTGGTGCTCCAGCTACCCCATGGGGTTGGAGCACACAAAATCTACTATCCTGGCCTCATTAGGCTGTGCTGTGCAAAGGGAATGTGGTGTGCTTCTCAGTCCACATCAGTGAGGATTTGGGATTTTTTTTTGTCTCTTACTTACTCCGATTTTTCAGTGGGTCAACAGCTCAGACCCAAGAAAAGTTCCCCACCTCTGCCCTGGAACCTTGTCTTGCAAATCTTTCTGAGAAAGCCTCTTAGAAGCCTTTCTCTCAATCGGTTAGTGGTTCATGTTACAGAAGATGCCATTTATTTTTTTACAGTAGGTGTTGGAATTCTTAGTCAATTAAAGAAATTGACTGACTATTCTAGAATATGTACTAACAGAGTGTTAGATTTTAAGACCAGAAGGGACCATTATGATCATCTAGTCTGATCTCCTATGACACAGGCTACAGAACTTCACACAGTAGTTCTGTATCAAGTCTACAACTTCTGGGTTACTCAGGCCTGCTCTACACTAGGACCTTAGTCCAAAATTAGCCCCTGAAATCCAAGGTAGATTTTCTAAGTGATGTGTCCACACTACAAAGACTGTTATTCTGGAACAAAGGAATTCAAACTCTGTAGTTCTGCTCTTCACAAGGAGTAATGCTATTTCCAAACTTGTAAGTCCAAAATAATGTTAGTGTAGATGCTCCGGTGCTGCCAGTTTGAACTATTTGGCCTACGGGCAGCTCCTGGGGGAATGCTTCCTGGGCTCTGAGTCCAAGGCAGGCTCCGTTAATGTGGACATGCTACTTCAGACTACATTTGATTCTTCCCTGTAGTGAGGACTCAGAACTTCAAATTTGTAAATCGGGTTCCCAGAAGTCAAACTTAGTAAATTCAAAATAATCGCTTAAGCCGTGTCCAGACTCAGGGGTTTTTTCGGGAAAAGTAGCCTTTTCCCGAAAAAACTTCCCCTGCGTCCAGACTCAAGCCGCGTTCTTTCGAAATTATTTCAAAAGAACGCGGCTTTTCTTTCGATGGCGGTAAACCTCAATTTACGAGGAAGAACGCCTTCTTTTGAAAGTTCCTCTTTCGAAAGAAGGCGTTCTTCAATGTAAAGAGGCCGTCTTCGAAAGAGAGCATCCAGACTTGCTGGGTGCTCTCTTTCGGAAAAGCGGATTTCTCTTTCGAAAGATCCGCCTGCAGTCTAGACGCGATCTTTCGAAAGAGGCTCTTTCGAAAGATGCTTTCGAAAGAGCCTCTTTCGAAAGAAGCCTGCAGTCTAGACATAGCCCTAGTGTAGCAAGGCCCCCAGGAATATCTTTCTCCATATAAATGAAGCCTTAATGCCAAGGGAAACACAAACACCTAGTCTGGCAATTCCAGTCTCATACGAGTACCAAAGGACTAACAAGATCTAGACTAACAACGTCATCTGTCCTTAGGGATCAAGCTGATATTTTTAGAAAGATCTGAGCAATCATAAGGGAGACACTGTTCAGGACTTTTAGGTGAAGGGCTCTACTGGATAAGACTGCATGCAACACTGTTTAAAATTACAATTAAATATTATCTGTTTACCAATATTTGAAAGATTTCAGTGAATAAGTATTAATTTTTAAGCATGAGGTATGAAATAAACCATAAGAACAATTACCAGAAAGAAGGCACTCAATGCCCAAATTTTGTGTTTATTAAACAACAAATTATCTGATAATTCAAATAGTTTTGTAGCACTTGTTATCACACTACACGTTGTTAGTGGTAATAGAGAGGCTAACTAGTAATCACGGTGAATCCAGATCCTGCAAATAACATTCCCGCAGATCCTATCAATAGACTGGTTTGATCCATTTCCTCTACATTTGAAAAGTTCAGCAGGGAAAACAAAGAACATTAAGGAAATGCAATGATTACAAATAACCCCATTTCAAGGGTTTTAAGAGCTCACAAAGGTGAAATGACATTTTTTATACAAGATCACTTATATAAATAAGCAGAAGGCCACATCAGTAAACCAAAGACACAGATGTATCACTAACAGTCAGATTCTGTGCATAGGCAGACAACCATCTCAACACACAAACAAAAGAAGTAGACAATAATACACATGGGAAAATTACCCCATCTACAAACAGTAAAATACATTCATAAGAAAAGACTACACCAACAGACAGTACAACACATTCTACCACTATGCCATTTGTTAAGCACTGGCAGTATACTTACCATTATACAAAATGCACATAAAAACACAAACCATGCTTTGGGGGGGCTTACTATTTAAAATAAAGTTACAGAGAAAACAAGATGTACTGGAAAATTGATAGGTGATAATTTCATTTTTAATTACTTTAAATCTTAATGTTGATCAAAGTTTCCAAAAATGTAGGCCTAACATATGGCTCATAAGTTCTACAACCAAGTTCACTTGGTTGTAGAACTAAGCCCTAGTCTACTAGGGAGTTATTTCAAAATAACTCCCCTTATTTCAAAATAACAAGTGGAGTGTCCACACTACCAAGCCCATTATTTCGAAATAAGGGACTGATGATTTCAAAATAACTTCTGCTTTCCATGAGGAATAATTCTTATTTCAAAATAGTTATTTCAAAATACTGGCAGTGTAGACATTCCACTGCTGCTATTTCTAAGTAACTACTTCCCAGAGTAATTCAAAGTAATTACTCCCCAGTGTTTCCTGGGGCTCTAAGTCGAGGTAGCATGTCCTCATTAAGGGAGCCTGCCTCAGACTACTTTTGAGGCTTCCCTGTAGTGTGGAGATGCTATTTCAAAATAGTTATTTCAGGAGTTATTTCAAAATAATTTACTAGTGTAGACATGCCCTAAGTGGCCTGATTTTCAAATGTCCTGAGTAAGTAAAAATCAAGCCACTTCTATTTAAGTGCCTAACTATAGTCTTCAGAGCCTAAGTTTAGGCATCCAGTTCTGAAAACCTTGGTCATTAATTTTATCTCACTCTCTGTATCTTTCCTCTTCTTATATAATGTTTGAATGAGAAGAAAGTTGATACAATGTTTAACATATGAAAACATCCTGGAAGAAGTATGTCAAATTTACTTTTTTATACATCATCTATCACTTTGGTATTTGGGACAGAAAGGTCATTAAAAATCAGTACAGAGGGCAGAGACAGGAATAGAAGAAGGAAACGAAAGGTGCAAGGACATTAGCACCACTGATGAAATGATTGTAGCTGAACTACTGTGCAGCTCCCTGAAATTCAAGTTATCTACAGGGAGGAGTCAGTTCATTGGAGGAATTTAAACAGAGGCATGGAATGGTGTGATATATGGGTGAAGAAGATAATTTTAGTATTGCATTTTGGACAGGCTGGAAGAAGCAAAGTGGAAATCAGGAAGGTCAAAGAAAAGGCAATGTAAGTAAATACATAAGGAGTAAATCCATTATGTAAGAATGTGTCTTTTTACTTAGTCATGTTTCATAGTAGAACTGCACTATAAAATAAAATGGGCATAGTCACATTATATGTTTATATATAATTATGACTACACCCATATAATTTCATTAATAATTTATTTTTATTATGTTCCAATAAAAGCCTATATTATAGGAAAGTTATTACGATTAGAAAGTCAATCACACCGCAGTTATAAAAGGCCACAGTTAAGGTTGCCTGAGCATGATTTTGGGAGTTCAAAAATAATAATTAATACAAGTAATATAGAAAGATGCATAGGTAATTTTCACACATATATTAACCTCTTTTATGTAGCTTTCTCAACCAATAACAAATTGCCATTCGCTAGATGGTGGAAATTAATTAAGAAACTTTTTTTCCCAAAATGCTATAAGATGCTCAGATTTGATCCTATTAGATCCACTAACTGTTACTTTGGCTATATTGTAGTGAACCAGATGAAAGTCTCGAATGATTTCAGTACATTGCAAAATGCAAATTTCCAGTGATATAGCGAGATTCTGCTCACTTTATTCACGAGTGAAGTCAGTTAAACCATTTTAATGAGTAAATTGAGTAAAATTTGGTCAGTCATGAAGTTGTTGTTTAAAAAAAAAAATCAGTATAAGTTTCTACTTTGTTTATATTTGCCTGCATTATATAACTGGCTTCATTTTGTGACTCCCTAGTTATATGGTGTCTTTACCTCACAAAAACTAAAAGTTTACTACACTGCATTAGCATTCTGTTTATATTTATGAAAATGGAAGACAACTTTTTTTAATAAAAAGAGAAATAACTCATTCTATGAAATATGGATAGGTCTGTTTGAAGACCTTGTGAAATTTTTTACCCATTAATTCTTACAAATTCAACTGGTGTCAACATACTTACAGTTTTCAAAACAATATTTCCTGGAATTAAGAGAGAAGTTGCACCAGAATGTTGATTGCTTTATGACAGAAATTCCCAAGTTCTGATCTGTGAAATCATGGGTGCACTGGTGTTTTGCAAAGAGCTATCTTGTTATTGGTGCAACATCATCCTGGTTTCCATCTGCTTTTATGCCAGCCTGGGTATCCAGGCTCTTAAATGCAAAGAAGTTGGAAATAAGGAGGACTCAAACTATCTTCCTCCATTAGGGCACTGCTTCATTGAGAAGCTACTGATCAGGAAATGTGTGTTGAAGGGAGAAGGCAACAGGCAATGAGTCAGCATATCCAAGGGAGAAAGGAATTAAGTGCCAGGGAAAGCCTGCAGCAGGAAAAGGGGATCATATAGCAGAGAAGTATATGCAGAGGAACAGGGAGAGAGAAAAGGAACAAACTGGATGCAAGGAGGAGATGACAGGAAAGGCAAACGCTGATATGTGGATACAAATCACTAATGGCATTAATGGCAATTAACTATCAAATAATTTCCTAACACTACTTTTCCATGAAAACAATTGTTTTAGTGACAATAGTAGCATTATTGGATTATGAGTGAGAAATAATCATGGAGAACAGGTGATAGGAATAAGGAGAGAGGTTGTGCAAGATATGACTTTATTAAAATGTAGTCCCACATTCTGCTGTCTTATATATGATAACATATCCAAAAAGTGTCATCTTCTCAAGGTTACATTTGTATGAATCATAACAAAATAGTACATGAAGTAGTTAAAGTTTGTAAATTGCTTTGCAGATATTCAGATATTCAAATTTTGAAAAAGAAAACAGTTAAGATCATGAGGCAAACTGTGGGAGGAGCAAAAGGAAGAAAATGCCCCACCCCAGAGTCAAGTGCTCCTCCAGCAGCAGGCCCTGAGCAGGGAGAGGAAGGGGCATGGCCAGCGCCTCTTCCAGGAGGACACTGCAACATGCAGTGTCATGTCCCAGTTGACTGAGAGAGCACCTGGCTGCGACTAGGGTGGCCAGATGGTTTAACCAAAAATACCGAACACCCTGCTCCCCCAAAAAAACCCACCAGGGAAAAAATTCTGTTGAGAATAAAAAAGGGAAGACCAAAGCTGTTAAGCAAAAAAAAAAAAAAACCAAAAAACCCAGCGTGGCCCCTTTAACAAACAATTTTGAGGCTTTTTGGTCCTAACAGGCTGCCGGCGGCCGTCCACCATCTTGTCTTCCTGCTCCGGGCCAGACAGCTCCTCTGCAGAACCAAGTAAGCACCCGGGATTTTTGCCTCCTGGCCAGGAAAAAATCAGAAAATACCGAACATTTTAGGTGTCCGGTATTTTCTGAATTTTTTTACCAGACAGGAGGTGAAAATACCTTACTGTCTGGGTCAATCTTGGACATCTGGCAACCCTAGCTGCGACAGGCTGCCCCCCATGCATGCTCAGCTTCTGGGGACAGTAGCTAAGCAAGCCCCGCCCCCCCTCTGATTTGCTCAGCCACTGTCCTGCAGCCAGGCACTACTCTGGGCAGCTGCTGTGCTGCAGTAGTGGCTCCAGGGCATGGCTATTAGGAAGAGCAGCCAAAAATGCCAGGGGGAGCCAGTGCAGAAGGAAGATAGTGCCATCCCCCAGGTAACATGGGATGGGCAATGGTCAGGGAGAGCACAGGGAAGTCACGTGGGGAGGCACCAGCCGTCTTAACATGCTTCACAAAAGATAGATTGTGCCAGAGCAACATTATTTCCTTTGATAAAAAGATAACTGATTTTTTTACACAACAGAAGTGAAGTATATCTAATTTAACCTGGATTTCAGTAAGGCATTGGATACAGTTCCACATGGGAAATTATTGGTTAAACTGGAGAAGATGGGGATTAATGTGAGGCTAGAGAAGTGGATAAGAAACTGATTAAAGGGGACATTACTACAGGTCATACTAAAAGGTCAATTGTCAGACTGAAGAGAGGTTACTAGTTGAGTTCCTCAGGAATCAGTCTTGGAATCAACCTTATTTAACATTTTTATTACTGACCTTGGCATAAAAAGCGGGAGTGTGAAAATAAAATGTGCAGATGGCACAAAGTTGTGAGGAATTGCCCATATAGAAGAGGACTAGAATATCATAAAAGAAGAGCTAGAGCAATAGAAATGGGTTAAAATTTAATAGAGCAAAGAGCAAGGTCATGTAGTTAGGAACTAACAATTTTTTTCCTTATAAGTTGGTGTCATATCAGTTGTAAGTGACAGAGAAATAGAAAGACATTGATATATTGGTTGATCACAAGATAACTATGAACCAATAATGGCATACAGCCATGAAAAAGCTAATTCATTCTCAAGATGCTCTGGAAAGGTATTTCCAGTAGAGAGAGGGAAGTGTTAGTATCATTGTTCAAGACACTGTTGAAATTCAAGTGTGCCATTTCGGGAAGGGAGGTTACCAGCTAGGTGTGAGAGGAACGCACGGAATGCAAGCACTTTCCCCTCACTCCCTTAGCATCCAGGGAATGGGATGAAAAGCTAGCCACATCCTGGAGCATAAGGCTGCTGCTCCCCAAACATCCGAAATGGTGCCCTTGGTGAGACTTCATCTGGAATACTGTGCACAATTCTGGTCTCCCATGATTAAGAAAGATGAATTCAAACTGGAACCAGCAGAGAGAAGGATTATGAAGATGATCCAACAAATGGAAAACCTACCTTATAAAAGGAGACTCAAAGACTTGTTTAGCCTAACCAAAAGAAGGCTAAGGGAAGATAAGAATACTTGGTATAAATACATCAGAAAGATAAATATCAGAGAAGGAGAGGCATTATTTAAGGTATGTGCCAATGTTGACACAAGAACCATTAGATATAAACTGGCCATTACCAAGTTTAAGCTTGAAATTAGAAAAATGCTTCTAACCATCATATGAGTGAAATTCTGGAACAACCTTCCAATGGGAGCTGAGGGCAAAACACCTAACTTGTTTCAAGACTGAACTTCATAAATGTATGGAGAGAAGGGTATGTTGATACTGCCTACAATAGCATGTAACCCATCTATGACTAGTAGCAGCAAATATGTCCAATGGCCAGTGATGGAGCACTTAGATGGAGAGGGCTCTGAGTTACTACAGCAAATTTTCCCCCCAGATGTCTGGTTGGAGCAGGTCCACATGCTCAGGGTCTAACTGACTGCCATATTTGGTGCTGGGAAGGAATTTTCCCCTGGCATAGACACTAGTTGGTTTTGCCTTCCTCTACAACATGGGACACAGGTCACTTGCAGGTTTTAACTAACATAAATGGTGAATTATCTGTAACTTGAAGTATTTAAATCATTATTTGAAGATTTCAGTAACTTAGCCAGAAGTTATGGGTTTATTACAGGATTGGATATGTGAGAGTCTGTGGCTTGCAACATGCACGAGCTCAGACTGGATGATCATGATAGTCCCTTCTGACCTTAAAATCCATGGCTACGTCTACACTGGCCCCTTTTCCGGAAGGGGCATGTAAATTTCACCAGTCGTCGTAGGGAAATACGCGGGGGATTTAAATATCCCCCGCGGCATTTAAATAAAAATGTCCGCCGCTTTTTTCCGGCTTTTAAAAAAGCCGGAAAAGAGCGTCTACACTGGCCCCGATCCTCCGGAAAAAGGGCACTCTTTTTTAAAAGCCGGAAAAAAGCGGCGGAAATTTTTATTTAAATGCCGCGGGGGATATTTAAATCCCCCGCGTATTTCCCTACGACGACTGGTGAAATTTACATGCCCCTTCCGGAAAAGGGGCCAGTGTAGACGTAGCCCATGAGTATATGAGTTGATGTAAAATATATAAAAGGGCTAAGTATTTCTAAAACATAATTATTGAGATACATAAAGAGACAATTACAGAGAGATACAGGAACCAGTCTTATTCGCTATACCAGCTCTTAACAGTGATTGAGAAGTTACCTTTCTACAAATACCATTTATTATCTGGAACATGTGAACCGAGGTAAGGAGAGCATACAGATGTCACATCTTCAGCAGGCAAGAAGTTTTGGGCAGATACAAGTATGCAATAAAGTGGACTTTCTGAGACAAAACAAGACAAGTTAAAACACTAACAAAATTATTGTTAAAAGGTTATATATTATTTGATTAAATATATACTTTTAAAATTCCTAGGCACATAACCTGAGGCAGAGATTGTCTCATAGGCTACGTCTAGACTGGCATGATTTTCCGGAAATGCTTTTAACGGAAAAGTTTTCCGTTAAAAGCATTTTCGGAACAGAGCGTCTAGATTGGCACGGACACTTTTCCGCAAAAGCACTTTTTTGCGGAAAAGCGTCCGTGCCAATCTAGATGCGCTTTTCCGGAAAAAAGCCCCAATCGCCATTTTCGCGATCGGGGCTTTTTTGCAGAAAACAAATCTGAGGTGTCTACACTGGCCCTTTTGCGCAAAAGGACTTTTGCCCGAACAGGAGCAGCATAGTATTTCCGCAAGAACACTGACAATCTTACATGAGATAGTCAGTGCTTTTATGGAAATTAAAGCGGCCAGTGTAGACAGCTGGCAAGTTTTTCTGGAAAAGTGGCTGATTTTCCGGAAAAACTGGCCAGTCTAGACACAGCCCTTGTGTCTACACAAGATACTTGCCTTTCTTCCATAGGTACAGTAGAGAGCAGAATCTAGCATGACGAGTGGGTGAGGCAGTAATTATATTTCTGGGGTATTCATTCAAGAGTTAAAAAATCTTTGGAGCATTCCTTCCTGACAGAGAAGATAAGTCTTTGGTAGAAATATTAGCCTTGATGAATAAGACAAAAGCCTGCAAATTCTGTTTGCCTGAATGGAGGTAAAATAACTACCATGCATATTTGGGGCAAATGAGAAGAAAATATCCAAAGCCCTGTTCCTCTCAATTCTATTTTTGATCATAACTGAAAAAAATATTTATTCCCAAGAAACAATTGTTTCCCTACCATTTGTAAAGAGCTTACGGATAGGAACTGTTGCACATCACTCCCTCTCTACTATGGAGTCCTTGGAGGGGATCGAATAGCTTGTGTTTATTCATCTTTACTAGCATAACCGGCTGTCAGCAGATTATCTCCTTCTGGCATCGAGATGGCTCCTTTTCACTATAGGCAGCTGCAGAAACAGCAAAGATTTTTGCTGATTTTTGGTTTCCTAGGTCACTATGTCTGCTTTTGGCTGGCTAGTGTGAGCTGTTTGCTGGGGGAACTCCCTAGGAGGCTAAGCTGTATACTGTCTCTGATTCATGTATGAAGAAGGTGGTGGATTAGTTCTTTTTAAAAAAAATCAAATAATTTCTCCCCTCAATACTGGTACAAAAATATACAATATTATCACTTTGCCTTGTCTCACATAAGATGAAATTCAATTATTCCCCCAAAAATGTGTTGAATGTCAGAAATGTCTTAGGCTATGTCTAAACTGCAAAAAAAAGTCGGAGAAAGATACGCAAATTGCAAGCTACAATTTGCATAACTTTTTCTGCTTTTTTTCAGAAGAGGCTTTTCCAAAATTTGGCCTGTCAACCCGGGGCCAAATTTCAGAAAAACCTCCTCTTTCAGAACATCCCTTCTTCCTTATACAATGAAGAATACAGGGACACCGAAAGAACGCATCTGCTTTTTTGGAAACTGTTCCAAAAAAGTGGACACGTTTTCTTGGACGCAGCTCTGCACTGTATACATAGTCTTAGGTGGAGTTGATGCGTTTGATTAGGCTGGGAATACTTAAGGTGTGCTAGGTTGCAAAAGCATTCTCTAATATGAGCTAGGATTGCCTGAGACAGTCTAATATTATTATTTGTTACAGTAGTGTCCAAAAGCCCCAATCTGACCAGAGCCTCATTGTGCAAGGCACTGTACAAAAACATACCACCAGATTTTTCTAGTCTGCTAAGGCTGCTTTGTTTCTTTGAATTCCCTAGCGGGAGAAGTAATTCTGCACTGCTTCTTACCTGGGCCTACGCAGTACAACTAAACACCCAGCTATTTATAAACTACCTATCATTTTAATAACTAAGTGATGGGCTGGGCTGGGCTGGAACTATTGAGCAAAGAAGAAGAGATTGAAAAAACTCTATGAGATCATCCAATCCCCAAAGCAGGAATGTTCCCCAAGGCACATTTCTAGAATTTTGTCCCAGTTCCAGTTTTAAAGTCCCAAGAGATGGGGCTCCTATAATTTCTTCTGGGAGATTGTTCTATAGCATCACACAGGAAGATTTTCCTGAGAGTCTGCCTACATTTTCCCTTTCTTATTTTCATGCCATTTTCCCTCATTATATACCTTTGTATCACATCTTTTGCTCCTGCAACTCCTTACATGGTGAACAGCAGCAAACATAAATTTGTTTCACTCTAGCACAAGCAGAGGCTACTTGGGGTAAGTATGTTTAAGCAATAGGAGTCATCACTCTCTGTCCTGAAAGAGTGTGAGGCCCCTTTTGTAGCTGTTCCCTTATCCTTAAAAGCTCAAATTTTAAAAAAGTGGGTATGGGGGGAGAATGGGCATTTATAAAAAGACATGAGTTTTAGGCCTTGTCTACACATAAAAGTTATAATAGCTTAATCAACTCATTTTAGATAATTCTTTCATTCAATCAGTACAGTTCTTTTGTGTGAACCCTTGTAAATCAGTTTCAGAGTGCCTTTCAATTGATATGCATTTTCTTATACTGATTCAAGAGTGTATATATAAAAAGATTGCACTAATTCAACCATGTTATTTTCTAAACAAATTTTGTTAATTGTTAACACTTTTGTGTAAAGACAAGGCCTAAGCTTGATCCTCAAATGTCTGCAAGGTACTTAAATACTCCCTCCTTTCCTAGGTGTTGCGTCTTCTGCTAGTCATGAAGAACTTGGCAGCTGCACAGCAGCGTCTCATGAATGCAGGATAGAAGTACCCTGTGATATGTGTCCAGCTCCTTGCTTTTTCGATTATACTAGTACGCACAGGACTCCTCATCTGTACTGGGCAGGGAAAAGGCCTACATAATTCTTCTCCTTTAAAATATGTGTTGATTTTTAGCACGTTTTGCTTTATTAATCTCTTAGGAAAGACTGACATATGTAGCTCTTATCTTTTCTTGCCAGTTGCCCCCTTCAGTTTCCTGATTATTTTTGTTGTTATTCTCTGAACAGTCTCCAGCTTGTTAATATCTTTTTGGTAACATAGGCCTAGGTCTGCAAACGGATTTAGGCACCCAAGTCTCAGGCTCAGGCATCTAGTTCCCACTTTGGATTCCAATGGAATCCACTAAACTTCTGCCAAACTCTGTAGGGACCTTAGCTCATTCAAGTTACATCTACACTGCACAGTAATTTCGAAATAAGCTATTCCGGAATAGTTATTCTGAAATAGCTTATTTCAAAATAGCACATCTATGCTGAAGAGATGCCTTAAAATTAGTCTGAGGCAGGCTTCCCTAATGTAGATGTGCTATGTCGAATTAGAGCCCCAGGAGGAATAACTTAGAATGGCCCTGGTGAGGGGCTATTTCAAAATAGCAGAAGTGGAGCATCTACACATGCCTTATTTCGAAATAGCTATTTCAGAATAGGCATTATTCTTCATAGAATAAGATTAACAGAAGTCGGAATAAACCATCTGTTATTTTCAAATTATTTCGAAATAATTGCTGTGTAGATGCTTGCATAGTTATTTCGGAATAAAGGCCATTATTCTGAAATAACCTTGCTGTGTAGACACACCCTCAGTGCCTAAGTTTTCAAAGTAAAAATTCCCTCTGCCTCTGAGCATGTGCATCGTTGCTTCCCTCTAGGCATCTGGATGCATATCTCCCACCTAAGCCCTAGAGTGATTCACCAATTGGGAAAGGTTGGTGTTTGCAGGCATATGTCACGCACAGTACCTGATCTTGTAAGCATGTTCAGAGGGTCCCATTCAAAATCTGGCTGAGGGAAGTGCCCCATTATAACTTTAAGCCCTGGGCTTAACACACTCACCTGGAATGTGGGAGACCTACTTTAATTTGCCTCTTTGCTTGATTAGGCAAAAAGATTTGAACAAGTTTGTCCAATATACTACAGCTACTGAGCTATGGGATATTTTGATGGGGGATGCTCTATATCTCCTATTAAAGTTACTCCTCTGTGCCTAAATAACAAAAGGCTGAGTACAGAAGGTATGGTCTAGATCCAGGATCTTCTAGCTCCCGCCAAGATGCCTTAACCACTGGACTACAACAGAGTCACTCTCTTGTGCTTGGGAGTAAGTCTGAGAGTGAGTGTGCTTTTCTGTTTTCTCTCTTTTTTTTTTTTTTTTAGGCAAATTAAATTTGGGGTTTTATTTCTTGTTTGTGTAATTTTGTGGTTGAGGATATAATTTCAGGGCCTATTTTTTTAGCAGGGTTTTACCTACGCTCTAGGCTTACATGGCCAGTTTGTTGTGGATCCTGAGGGTTTAATCTATGCCATGGGTTATGGATTTTGCCTCCAGACTTTGCCTCTGTGGAATAGTGTGTTCTAGCTTTGGAGAAGGTGACTGGATTTAAAAATGCGAGAATGCCTTCCCCCATGAATTAAACTATTGTGTTTGTTACCTCACTTAGCTAGCTTTGTTGAACAGGTGGCTATGAGAATGATTGTCCCTGTTGTGCCCCTTCCAACACCTGGAGTTAAAGTCATATCTAAAGATCTGGCAAGTTATGGTGTTCTCAGTAGTCTCCCAGAAATATTCATTTGGATTGTGAAGCCCCAGGCATTCAGCCTGGCTCAACCTTTTGTAGGTGGATTTATATAATATTAAACAATGCTTCTCAAGTGTTAAAAGATTCTCTGCAATATAGGGTTGGGGAATGTGAGTACATTGTGTTTGTTGCCAATGAGCAAATGATTTGTTTTCATTTTGGCAGGATGGCACATTCATTTAATCAGTATTCTAAAAAGCGGCAAGCTGCCCCTTGTGATGGGATCCCCCACGGAGGTGCACCGTGAGAATGTGGGATCGCTGTGCCCCCTTAACTTTTTCTATCCTTAGCTGTCTCACAATGCCTTACTAGTGATGAGCAGCAACCCCTCCAGGTGCTGTTACCACTTAGCACAACTGCATGTGGAGCCCAACATGCAGCCAAGTTGCTTGAATGCTCCCAGAACCACTTATGAATCTTTTAGGCCAAGTTTACACTGGCACTTTACAGCACTGTAACTTCCTGGGTCAAGGATATGAAAAACAAACACCCCCGAGCGCAGCAAGTTATAGCACTATAAAGCACCAGGGTGAGCCAGGCTACAGTGCTGGGAGCACCTCACAGACATGGTTTACGTAGAGGGCCAGGAGAGCTCTCTGCCAGCACTTGTGCGGTAGCCACACTTTCCGTTTAAAGAGTGGCAGTGCTTTAAACTGTTAAGTGTAGACAAAATCTTGCTAAGGCATTAGTCAAATAATCCCTCCAGTTGCCAGCACTGGAATATACTATCTCATTTATTAATTGGTTCACCACTTCATCACTGTAAAAATCTGAAAAGATTTTCCACACACTTCACACAAATTCATTGGTAAAGATAAATAGTAAAAGCAGTTTGTTGATTACTAAAGTTGAATTTCAGTGACTGTAAGTGTTGGGCAAAAAGTCAGAGTAGTTACCAAAATAAAATAAAATATAAACACGCAGTCTAAACTCTCAGTGCTATTAGATAGGGAAGCAACTAGGTCAAACAGTTTCTCTCACCCCACTGGATATTGTGATGCATAGCACACACATTTCATTCTTGAAATATGGGGCAGTCCCCTCAGTTGGAATCTCCAGTATTCTCAATGTCTTGGTTGCTTGCAGCATAGGTGGATGAAGGAGAAAGGCCAAGCATGGGCCCCCGTGTGTTCTGTTTTTATATCCTTAGTCCATGTGCTTGGAGAATACAAGTCCAGATATATCTGGTGGACATTGCTGAGTACCTAAGCAAAGCTTAGTAATTCCTTTGGTACAGCCTCATGCCTGTGAGTCATCTACAATGACTGGTGATGTCTGTTCAGCAGCACCCAGCCGGTGTTGATTAGCTCCCTTGTCATTGTTTCTGTAGAGCTAATATCTAGGCACCTCTCAAACCCAAAGTATATTTTAGTGAAAACTATAGATCACAATTCTTATAATTTCAAATGCAGTGATGATATATATTTATGGATAGAGAAATTACTTGCAGCAGATCTTAACCTTTCCCCAATACCTCACATGGCATGCTTGAGATGCAATATCACACTTATATACAGATTCAGAATATGGGGGTTACAGGGTGCTTCCCAAAGTATATAGAACATTACCACCCTATTCCTGGGAATGTGGATGTTTCTGAGAGTAAAGCACAGCATGGGTGAATGTGGCAGACTGTGTTCAAGAGGGCTCCAAATGTCTCTGGGAATATTGATTCTGGGAAACTACTCTCCCTTTACAACCTGGGGAGATTATATTATTGGTTCTGGGACTCCTGACTCAATGAATCAGAAGGCCCAGAATCCTGCTATGTAATCATGGCCTGGACTGAGGATTCTGGATTTCTGCTCTGTAAGGGAATCAGACAGGCTGTCCTATGTCTGGTTTATTGTATTATTTTTCTGTGCTTTTTTACTGAAGGTGGAGGAGGCTCCAGTTGCTGAGGGTCTTCCAAAGCAGGCTAGCTTGGTCAGTGCAGTTGGGAAGCACACTATTGAGAGTGGTTCCTTGGTTGGAGGGGGAGGGGGTTGAGAATTCTCAGGTAGTATTTTTTTCTCCTCAGTCCCAGCAGTCCCTTTCCTCTAGTCTTTCTGACTGTGTCTGTTGCAATATGACTGTGTTTATTACTCATGATTACAATGTCCAAGTTTTGACTGAATATCAGTCCTCTATTAAGCAGGTTTCCTTAGTTTGCTTACATTGAGGGGAAAGCGAAACACTCCTGCTGTGGACTGGGGTGATCTCCTATCCCCTGACTTTGCCAGAAGGTGCTATTGTGCAGCCAACCTATTGGGTTGAAATGGGGTTAGAAATGGAAGGAAGTTATGAAGAAGTTGGAGGAGGTTACAGAGGTGTAAGTGGTGTGTGCCTCATCTCTCCTTCCAGGGGCAGGGGTTAATCATTAATAATTTAATTTTCTCCATGTTGCCACATAAGCGTATAGTTGTGGATCTCCTTCCACCCATTTTAGAAAAAGTTCCAAAAGTTCTTATGGACATTTTCTGAGATGGCAATCACTGGCTGACGCAAAGTATTTTGTGTCTACCAATTGTGGAAGGGGATCTAGGTCTCAATTGATCTTTTGAGCAGAGTCACTACTGTTTGGTTACAATCTCTGCAGTAACTGGTGTTGGGGGATGAGCCTGTTCCTTGGGATCAACTGGCCTTTGCTTTCTTTTGACAGGTAAGGGGCGTGGGTTTTGATTAGGAACTTTTTTTTATTGAAACCTGGTTTTTATCAAAACCTTTTTAAAGCTTGGAGATTATTCAAGCTGAAGTTACAGGATAGGCAGCTGGAGTTCCCAGGACTGCTTGGCGAACCCCTTATTTATAACCTTGTCATGAGGATTCTTAGTCTTGTTTCTAATAGTCTTGGGTCTTCTTGCCTCATTGTAGCAAGTGTAACAAACCTAGTTTATTTAATTGATATTACTAGTTGTACATGGATCTCTCAGCTGATATCTTGGCTGTTGAGTTTGATTTTTCATTCTGTTTCCTGGGTTTCTTGGTTTTTATCAGAGGTAGAATCAGCCCTTCCCAGGGGCAGTTTTGCCAATTGGGATGATTGCTGCCTTGAGTGAACTATTCCTGATTACTCTAATGCTTCTGTTTTCTTTCTGTTTACTCCTGCTACGGCTTGAGATGTTGACAAGCCTGGCAGCTTACTTATCTTCAATGGGTCTTTTTGAATGTACCTTTAATAGCTTAGGCCATAATCATTATATATGCCTGTGGTTTTTGAACACTTGTTGATTATCCCACTACAGTATGGAAAAGACAGCTCCTCATAACAGAATCTATCCATCCAGTCTGGGGAACAGTATGACTATGTTTACACCACAGTGTTATTTTGGAATAACTGACATTATTCCGAAATAACATAGTTCCTGTCTATAGTACAAACAGTTATTTCAACATAATGTCAAAATAATTTTGAGCTGGAGGACTTCTTACTCTGACTCCTGTAACGCTCATTGTATGAGGAATAAGGGAAATCGGAGGAAGAGAACTCTACTTCAGACTATTTCAACTCAATCTACACAATTGACGTAGCTCAAGTTGAGTAGTTTATTTTGGCTTCAGCTCTGCCTTGTAGACATGCCCTACATGAGCCTGTGATTGTAAAGAAGATGGCTGATCTCCAATGGAGAATTATTCATGGTGTTATTTTCACAAATGTGTTTGTGCATTGTTTGACTCTGCAGATGTTTGTGTCATGTCCTTTTTATGACATGGAGGTGACTGTTTTGCATATGTTTCTTGTTCTGAGTTGTAGCAATTTATTTGTTTTACTTCATACTACCAGTCTACCACTATGTATCTAGTTAAGTGGTTATATCACACCCATCAATCTGAATGTGTTCTCCAACTATCATTCATGACCCATGAACTCTTCTCTTTCCAATATTCCACACTTTCTGTTATGAAGCCATCATCTAAAACAGTGTACTTGCTGTTTCCACAGCAGCAGAGAGGGGAAAATATCCTGCTGTATTAAGATGTAAATGTGTAACTGGGTAACTCTTATTGGGTGATGCTTACTAATAACTGGTTAACTGGCATTCTTGTGGGGCCGGCTGCCAGGCAACCCCACAGGACCAGGAGCCAGCAGCTGACAGCCCTGCGAGAGCAGCCCCACTGGGCTGGGCTGGAGTTCTCTCTCTCCCCCACCCTCCCCACCCACAGGATCCTGCTTAATTGGTTAAACATAATGTTTAACTGGTTAACTGATTACATGGGATTTTACAACCCTATTCTATGTATAACCTCATTGCACATCTCCAGTCCCTTACAGTTCTTACCCAAATTCTCTAATCTCCTCTGTTTCTAATTCTAATTTTAATCTCTACTAACCTCCCACTCTGAGCCAAATGATTTTTAATCTAAGCTAACTGATCTCTGATCTAAAGTGCAGAATTCTTGGTTTCTCACTGCTTCTCCCATTATTATATACAGACTTTTTTTCCATCCTGGAATGATCTGTTTTGTTTTGTTTTTTGAACATCTTTGGTTTCTGATTGACTCTGGCCTTCAAACATTAACAAAGCCAGTCAGCAACCACACAACAATGACAATGCATTGCTGTTTCATTCTCATAAGCACCAGCATGTTTATATCTTCAGGAAGATAGAAGTTATATTTAATATAATAGACATGTCAGCAAGGAAGAAAAACTTGACCCATATTCCTGGGACAACTACATTGCTGGCACCCTCTCTTTTTACTCTTCCCGATGTCTAGGAATGAGGGGCTAATGGCAATGTGCTCTCTTTTATCCATCCTACTTGAGATAGATTCTGCACACGTGGTATCTGCCAAACTGCATCCCCATTTACGACCTATGAGGTGGGGGAAACTCAGTGAAGGCTCTTCTTTAGTAGCCCAATTGACCATTGCCCTTCTTTTTGTATAGTCATTTTTACCAGTGCAAAGTGAAATGGAGAATGAGTATAAAATTCCATCATGAGTCTGATCTGGTAACGTTTTGCACTCACTTGGCATCAGTATGCATTACTGTCCAAAGTGAATTGGGCTACCAGTGCTCAATTTTACTCTAAAAAATAAGATATTTCTGTTTCTGTGATAGTGACTTCATGATGACTGTCTGTCTAGGGAATGCTTTTACCACCCTCATCAGTATGAATATGTATTTTAGAGACACTGCTTAGTGAGTCCTACATGCTTAATATCTTATGTGTAATCTGTACATGGGAAAGGGGTAGGATTTAATGCAGCTTGGTATTTAAAACTATAACTACCTTCTTACAGATAGGGATGCCCCCTCAGATATAAAAGATATGTTAGCTGTATCAGAAACACAAAAGAAACCATAAAATCTGTCTAAAGGAGTTGGTACCAACCGTGAGGGCACCATGAACTCTAAAGTATGTCTACATTGCAAGTGAAGGTGTGATTGTAGCACAAGTAGGCATAAGAACATAAGAACGGCCACACTGGGTCAGACCAAAGGTCCATCTAGCCCAGTATCCTGTCTTCTGACAGTGACTGATGCCAGATGCCCCAGAGGGAATGCTCAGAAAAGGTATCAAGTGATCCATCCTCTGTCGCCCACTCCCAGCTTCTGATATACAGAAGCTAGAGACACTATTCCTGCCCATTCTGGCTAATACCCTTTGATGGACCTAACCTCCATGAATTTAACTAGTTCTTTGTTTAACCCTGTCAGAGTCCTGGTCTTAACAATATTTTCCCCTGCCAGGCTCTTAGTGCATTTAAAAGGTTGAAGCGTCCAATCCCCCCACTGTGCTTCTGCCTCCCCTGTCCCCTTTCTCCCCGCAGAAATGGTGCTGGGGGAATCAGCTTTTAAGCCGGCTCCCCACAGCACCGGTTTCTGCTCCCCCTACTTTGCTGCTGGGGGGAAGCAACTAGTTGAGTCACTACTCAACTATCCAATAAACTTACGCTTATCGGATAGTTGACTAGTTGATTAGTCGCTTACATCCCTATTGGTATCATCTGCAAATTTTGTGACCTCCATGTTTACCATGTTTATCCTTTTGTTCATGCCAAGCAGGCACACTCAGCCGGCCAAATAGCCACATGTGGATAGCGGCTATCATGTTGGATACCATAGCTTTACAGAAACCATGTTGACTTTTGCCCAACAAATTATGTTCATCTATTTGTTTGACAATTCTATTCTTTACTATAGTTTCAACCAATTTGCCTGGTATTGAAGTTAGATTACCATCTTATAATTGCAAGGATCACCTCTAGAGTCCTTTTTAAAACTGGCATCACATTAGCTATCCTCTAATCATTTGGTACAAAAGATTATTTAAAGGACAGATTACAAACCACAGTTAATAGTTCTGCAATTCCACATTTGAGTTCCTTCAGAATTCTTGGGTGAATGCCATCTGGTCGTGGTGACTTCTTACTGTTTAGTTTATCAGTTTGTTCCAAAACCTTATCTAGTGAGACCTCAATCTGGTACAGTTCCTCAGATTTGTCACCTAAAAAGAATGGCTCAGGTTTGGGATTCTCCCTCACATCCTCAGCCATGAAGACGGAAGCAAAGAATTCATTTAAAGTCTTCATAGTGACTTTATCATTTTTGAGTGCTCCTTTGGCATTTTGATCATCCAGTGGCACCACTGATTGTTCAGCAGGCTTCCTGCTTCTGATGTACTTTAAAAATATTGCTACTTTTTGAGTTCTAGCTAGCTGGTTTTCAGATTCCTTTTTGGCCTTTCTACTTATATTTTTATACTTCATTTGACAGACTTCATGCGCCTTTCTATTTTCCTCACTAGGATTTAACTTCCACTTTCTAAATGATGACTTTTTATCTTTCACTGTTTCTTTTATTTGGTTGTTAAACTTTTTGGTTCTCTTACTGTGTTTTTTTAATTTGGGGTATATATTTAAGTTGAGCTTCTATTATGGTGCCTTTGAAAAGTTTCCATGCAGTTTGCAGGGATTTTACTTTTGACACTGTACCTTTTAATTTCTATTTAACAAAACTCCTCATTTTTGTGTAGTTCCCCTTTCTGGAAAAAAAATGCCACAGTGTTGGGCTACTGTGGCATTTTCCCCACAACTGGGATGTTAAATGTATTATATTATAGTTATTATTAGCAAGTGGTCCAGCTATGTTCACTTCTTGGACCAGATCCCTCACTTCACTTAGGACTAAATCAAGAATTGCCTCTCCCCTTGTGGGTTCTAGAACCAGCTGCTCCAAGATTCAGTCATTTAAGGTGTCAAGAAACTTTATCTCTGCATCATGTCTGGGGCGATAGCTTTAATCTAGTTAGTACATCTAATTAGTACAAATAACATCAGCAGTGTAGTCATGGTGGCATAGGCTTCAGCATGGCCTACCAATCTGAATATGTACCCTAGGATCCCCAGTGGACTTGTAATCAGGTGGTTGGCCCATGTGAAAGGCCATCCCACCACATCCACATCACTGTTTTCTATGCTAACTAGACAAAAGCCAGAGTGCATCTGTACTGCACCGTTATTTCAAGATAACTAGCATTATTTTGAAATAACAATGTGAGTGTCCACATGGCCATTCCGTTATTTCAAAATAATTTTGAAACAACGAACGGCTTATTCCGAAATCTGTAAACGATATTACATGAGGAATAACACCTATTCCAAAACAGCTATTTTGAAATAAGGCATGTGTAGATGCTCCACTGCTGCTATTTCGAAATAGCCCTTCATCAGGGCCATTCTAAGTTATTCCTTCCCAGTGCCTCCTGGGGCTCTAAATCGAGATAGCACATCCACATTAGGTAAGCCTGCCTCAGACTAATTTTGAGGCTTCCCTGCAGTGTAGACGTGCTATTTTGAGAGAAGCTATTTCAGAATAACTATTCCGGAATAGCATATTTCAATATAGCCGTGCAATGTAGACGTACCCTTAGAATGGGTATACCTACCTGTGCTACAATCACACCTTCACATGCAGTTTAGTCATACCTAAATCTATCCATCTAGCTCATCTCTCCTGAAGATAGCTTACTGCTTTTCCTATCCCTTCTCTTCATCCAGTTCTTGTGGCATAAAGATACTTCCATCATCTCTGGTGACATATGCCAAAGGTTTGGGCCCTGAAAGGGATTGCATAGTCTGAAATAGTGCATTACAGACAGACAGTAGGGAATAGCAAACTGTATGGAAATGAGGAGATCTAGATTCATACCCTACTTTTACCATGAACTTGTAGTGTGTGATATTCACTTTACTGGATTTCTCTGTGTCTGTTTTCCCTTAGGCTATGTCTACACTACAGGCTTCTTGCGCAAGAAGGTTTTTGTGGAAGAGATCTTTCATAAAAACTTCTTGTGTAAGAGCACATCCACAGTGCAAAAGTGCATCAAAAAAGCAATATGCTTTTGCGCAAGAGAGTGTTCAGACTGCATGGACGCTCTCTTGATGGAAATTCTGATTTCTATTTACAGAATGGCCACCAGGGCACCTGTGCTTTTTTCAATTGCCTCTTTTTGCACAAAAAAACCCTGTTTCCTGTCCACACACACCTTTTTGAGCAAGAGCTCTTGCACAAAAAAGAGTTATTCCTCATAGAGGGAGAAATACCTACACCAGAAAAACCCCTCCGTTCTTTCATTTTACTTTCACAAAAACATGCTTGAGGTGTGGACACTCCACACATTTTTGCGCAAAAACTCTGTAGTGTAGGCCTAGCCTCTATGAAGGGAAAGTGACACTTAGTGACCCCTTGTAAAATCTAGGAACGCAAATTACTGTCTTAGTGAATCCTGTTTGTTTTTCATGCCATTTCCCTTATCCCCTTTGTAATGCTGGATTATGTTACGGAAGCACAAATATCTCAGTGTAAGGTATTAGTTTTCCTAAAAAGAAGGGTTTCCTTAGAGTTAGGCAGATGCTCTAACAAATGGGTTTGTAAGATCAAGCTGCAGAGATACTATAGTGATGGGAGCTATAAAGTGCATTGTTAGAGAAATATGACTCAGAAACAGTCACCTGGCTGTTAGAAGTACATCGCATACTAAGGTAATAGCAAACGCTTGTCTAATGTAATGTCTGATGGTGAATGGCAATTTGTAAGTAGTCTATGATAACTAATTTGTAAGTAGTCTAAGATTTTTTTTTGTAATGATACTCTGGCTGCACTGGGGATTTCATAAAATAGAAATGGTACACAAATTAGAATCACTGGGGAATGATGGGTATATTAGTATACATAAGTGTATCACAACTCCATCGTGTGACACACACTGCTAAAGCATAGAGATGTCAGTTCTGTCACCGGCTGCAATAGGACTGGATATGAAACTGTGATAAATCCCTTTAGTTCAGATTCCACAAAGGACACTACTTCCTAGCTTTTGACATTGTGTGCAGCCAGGGGCGTGTCTGTTATGAGATCATGATTTAGATGCCTTAACAACCATCACTGGAACCTAGATTTCAAACTGGTGATGTGCCCCGAAGAAAACCGATCAGATCCTCATCTGAAATCACTCCATAGTGAAAACACACCAGTTCGTCAGTGTCAAAGAAGCACCAGCAAACTCAGACCACAGATTGAGCAGTAGTTGCTCTACTCTCACTGCATCTTTCAGTTCCTCACAAGCCAGATGTCCACTAACAGTACAATAGTCAGCAATTTTCTGAGGATCTCATTGTGCCATGAAATACACACAGATGCCCACAAAAACTCATGATACCATCTACATGTTGTGTTAGACTTTAAGGTGCTACTAGACTATTCATTGTTTAAGTTTTTCTAGTTACAGACTAACTTGGCTACCCCTCTGAAGCTTTTACACGCAGGCTGTTAAGGACCACCTATATAACCTCAATATCCTCTCACATTATGTGGAGATTGCCCATGCTCTATCCCATGCCATCACTGGAATATTTAGCTTCAGACATGCAGCTGGACCTGATGATATTCCACCGGAGTTGCTCAAAGATGCCTTGGAACCAGCAGGTATCAGTTGTTCTTGGGATTCTGCAAAATACCATCAGAATGGAAAGACAGTATCATAGTGTCCCTGCACCAAAGGCAAAGTGTAGCAGCTAGCTACAGCCAATCTCACTGTTATCAGTCTCTGGAAGGGTTTGCTCATGTCCTGCTGGATAGGATACAGCTGTTCCTTAACAAACGTTGTTCATAGCAATCATGTTTCTTTGCAGGGTAGTCAATAATGGATGCTGTCCTTACCCTCCAGCTTCTGGCTGAGCTGCACTGAGAATTTAACTTCCTCATTTATGTGTGGCATATATCAACATCAAAATGGCTTTTAATTCAGTGGACAGGTCAGCACTTGGCTTACACAGAAAGGACTGGATTCCAAACACTCTGCTAAATGTGGAGCCTGATCACACTGGTACTGGGACAAATGTACATTACTTCATGCCTTTTGCCATGTTTCTCAACCACTTAAGGTGTACAGCAGGAATGCATTCTCACTCTGATACTATTCTGTGGAGGTGTCACTTGGATATTAGACCTTGCTGATCCACACATTGGAATCAGGATTGGTCAAAGGGCCTTTACCAACTGAGATTATCTTGACGTCAGAGAATTTCAGCCCTGCTTTCCAAGGTCTCCCAGATATTGCCTGCACAGTGGAGCTGGACATCTCTTACAGAAGACCAAGGTCCAGAATCTCAGTCTGGAGATGGGCAACCAGAGCTCCGGGCCAACTGGGGCTGAGTACTCTGTAGAGTGTAGATGAGTTCATTTGCCTAGGCTGCAGAGTTCAAATGGCTGTAGCAAACTGGGCATTCTTTGATTAATAGGTTTCACCACTTCCCACATGAAGTTCATGTCTTGTGGTGTTTCCAAGGGGCAGCAGCAGCACTGCGGGAGCCCAGCATCAGCTGGAGTCGCCTGCTGATCCAAGGCTCCGCATTGGGCTGCCCCTTTGAAAAGCCAGGGCGATGTTTCAAAGGGGCAGCGCTGCCCAGAGTCCGGGGTCAGCTGGGGACTCCAGCTGATCCCAGGTTCCTACTGTGCTGCCCCTTTGAAACTCAGCCCTGGCAGTGTTTCAAAGAGGCAATGCTGCTGAAACGCCTGCGATTAACATGTTAAAAAATTACTGTGTTAATTGTGCTCTGCGTTAATCACAGGTGTTAACACACATTAATTGACAGCCCTAATGTATATATTAGATTATGTTTTTCAATGTGCATTGCTTTACATTTATCAACATTGAATTTCATTTGCCATTTTGTTACCCAATAATCCATGTTTTGGAGATTCTTTTGTAACTCTTTGCACCCAGCTTTTGACTTAATTACCTTGAGTATTTTGTATCATCTGCAAACTTTGCCACTTCACTGTTCACCTCCTTTTCCTGCTCATTTCTGAATATTTTGAACAGGACTAACCCCATGCATTTCCTTGGGGGCCCTTCAGTTTACTGATCTCCTTTGTGAAAACAGACCATTTATGGCTAACCTTTGTTTCCTGTTTTTTAACTGGTTACTGTATAACAGTTGACCTGTATAACAGTCTGTGATTGCCCATTCATTCACCTGCTCTTGTTGGCTGTTGCGGACCGAATAGTACAGGGGTTGAGCACTGTCTGGGGCTGCGTGGAGAGAGGCAGGGAAAGGTTAGGAGACTGCCTTCAGCTCTATGGCTGACTTGCTGCATGCACTGGAGGCAAGTCCCTTCACCTGTCTGCATCACAATAGTCCCCTCTATAAACATGGCATAGTGTTGCCTGCCTTTCTTTTCTGAAGAACTTTGAAGACTATTGATAAAAAATGCTACATAAGAGCTAATATGCTTTGTGGCCTTTTTTGTGATGAACAAAACCATGTGGTTTAATGGTTCAAAATTAGAGTAGGTTAGAGTAAGTGGATTATACACACTATTAATCTTAAAGCAAGCATTTGGCTTCCAGAATTTCAGTATAGAAACCAGAGCATTTGATTAAAATGTTTGCTATGCCATCCACCAATGTACATGATATAATGTTTAGTTTAGAGATAAACTAATCCCATATGAGACATCCTATAAATAAACAGAATTATCACAAATTAGAAACAGTTTTCATAAACATTTTGGGTTAGAGTTTAAAAATCTACATTTAAATGCTATAGCACTTTAGTGAAGACACTAACTGAGCTTCATTGCATTATAAAGGGTCAAATTTACCTTTTGCTCTCAATGTAAAAGGCTAGGTGCTACTTCAGTCCAAATAAATAATAATAAGAATAACACTGTTGTTTCTGATTCTTTTTTGCGAGTAGCATGAAAATCAACTAGGGACATTTGAATCATTATTGTGGATAGAATATGTGACTCAGAAATGACTTTTTGCAGAATGGTGTGTTGAAATTCCTGGCTTCTTTATGGTGTGTAAGAAGTGATATTTGCTGTTGTTGTCTACATGGTATTTAGTTTTAAAAAGGAACTCACTGCTTATTACAGTGGGTTGAAAAATTTCTCACAGAACCGTTTTCCATTGGAAAATGCGGATTTGATAAAATTTTAAATGTTTTAGAAATATATAGTTTGTCAACATTTTGATGAAAAATTATCAACATGTTTTATTTTGATAAAGTCAATCTCTTTGTTTTGATAAAGTCACATTGTTTAATTACAACTTTTTTGCTTCAACTTTGCTATCATTATAATAAATAAAAACCAAAATGATACATTCAAAACAAAACACTTCTATCTTACCAAAATGCAATGAATCAATAGGGTTGTTCTGACAACTCTGGAATGAAATTTTTCAGAAATTTTATTTAATGAGAAATTTCAAAATTTAAATTTTTCTGTTCCCATTCAGCACAAAGGGAAATTTCAAAATGTTGAAATTTCTCATTGAGTGGAAATTCTGAGTTTGTTACAGGTGTGATGTGAGCAACGGCAACTGGCGAGGGCAGAGTGGAACACCTCATTGTGCAAGAATAGATATAGTGGCCTGTGCTTCCTCTTGGCTGGTACAAAATCATTGAATTGTCATGACTGAAGATGAGCTCCCATGAGCTGCAAAGTAGAAAACCTATTGCTGTAATGAAATCTGTTATTGGCAAGTGTGTTCTCTTCAGAGCTCACTATTCCTAAGGCGGTTCCTAAGTTTGGACTGCTGTATTGGTGCGCTGGGTATTTTGTTACTCTTTTATTTTTATAACTTTGTTTATGTTTTAAACGTGAGGCCCAGTTCTCTTGCAATGAAGTCCCTTTAAATGGCTTTGGCAATCTAATTGGACTATAAAGAATGCAGAAATATCCACTGTACAAGAGCTCCCTGGCTTGCATACAGCTTTCAGGGTGGCCCAGTGCCAGACCCCTTCTCAATTCCTGGTATATAGGTTGTGGTGTGAACAAGAAGAGGCAAGTTGGGAGTGGGAGGAGGCATTCCAGAAGAGGAGGAGTGGCTGACGTCCTCTGCACTGTGGCCAGGCCTGTCAAGAGAAATTTGGGGCCCTAATACATCATGCTCATTGGGGCTCCACTCCCTCCCATTTCTTTTTATTTACACAGATGTTACAGATGTTTTGGTTGACCATGAGCACAGGGCCCTGATATAGCTTTCTCTCTTCCCCTCACCTCTACCCCCCCCCCCCCGGTTGTGTTCTTTGCTTCCCATGGCACATGTGGCTCTCAGAAAGAAAGCATTCATTAGAGCTGCCTTGAGTTCCTATAACTCACTCAGCATAGTCAGATCCCACAGCTGCCACAGAATATGGGGAGTGTGCCTTCTTTGCACTAGAACAAAAGACTGCATGACCAGAGCCAAAAGTTACATTGAAAAATGGAATGAAGCCTGTCGAGGACTTTGGTTATGAGAACTTATCTATACCTTGCAAAGGTTCTTTATTTTGAGGAACATCATTCATAACTGGGTGACTGGACAACAAAATGGCAGATGAATTTCAGTGTTGATAAATATAAGTTATACACATTGGAAAACATAATCCCAGCTATTTGTACAAAAAATGTACAAAATGATGGAGGGGTGGTCTAAATTAGCTTTTACAGCTCAAGAAAGGGATTTGGAGTAATTTTGGACAGATCTCTAAAAACATCTGCTCAGTGTGCAGCAGCAGGTAAAAAAGTAACAGAATGTTGGGAACCATTAGGAAAATGATTGCTAGTAAGATGGAAAATATAATGTCACTGTACAGCTCAATGGTATATCCACACATCGAATACTGCATGCAGTTCTGGTTGCCCCATCTCAAAAAAGATTCATTAGAATTGGAAAAAGTAGAGAGAGCAACAAAAATTATTAGAAATATGGAATAGCTTCCATATGAGGAGAGATTAAAAAGACTGGGACTTTTCATGGTTAGAAAGGTGAATAGTGTGGAAAAAGTGAATAAGAAAATGTTACTTACTCCTTCCCATAACACAAGAACCAGGGGTCACCCAGTGAAACTAATAGGCAACATGTTTAAAACTAGAGATGTAAAATCCTGGTTTAAAAGCTAACCAGTTATATGTAGTGCTTAATGGTTAACTGTGATCCCTTGGTGGGGATCTGTTCCAGCCCGGCCAGGCCCACCATGTTGCACTACTGGCGGGGGACTGCTCCAGCCCAACTGGGTTGGAGCACCGCCTGCCTGTGGCATGGTAGGTCCAGCTGGACTGGAGTATCCCCTGCGCACAGAGCAGTTGGCCCAGCCGGGCCTGCCATGTCACGGGCTGCTCCTGCCAAGCTGGGCAAACACTGTGGGTGGGGTTGCTCCAGACAGGCCAGGCTGAGCCTGGCCCACTGTGCCATGGATGGAGAAGTAGCCTCCTGCCAGTTAACTGGTTTCATCAGTAAGCATGCCGGTAAGGGGCATGGTTACCAGGTAATGGGTTAGCCCTCTACATCCCCATTTAAAACAAACAAAAGGAAGTACTTCTTTACACAACACAGAGCCAACCTGTAGAATTAATTGCCAGGAGTTGTTTGAAGGCCAAAAGAATAACTGGGATCTAAAGATAATTATATAAGTTCATGGAGTATAGGTCAATCAAAGACTATTAACCAAGGTGGTCAATGACAGTCCACTCCACCTCATTATGTCAGTGGGTGCCACCCATAGTCAGGGAATTACCAAAGACTGGCATGAAGATCTGTGGGTAGAGCAGACTCACAGACTGAAGGGGCTCCAGCTTTTAGGCCAGGAATACTATAAGCAGTCTGTGGGCTTTGCCCTGCAGACAGGGCATAGTAGTTACGATATAGAGTCTCACTCATGCTGTCAAGTGATTTTTTTCCCTGTTAATTGTAGGTATGGAGGTGACCATACTGGTTAAAACTTGCCTGATTATTTGCCTCATACTGCCAATTAATGTGTTAGCAATGAAGACCTCCCATCTTTCTTAAAGAACTGTTGTAAACTTGAACATCTCTTTGTTATATTCACTACAAGTGGGTATGTTGCAGGTACATCATTGGCTTGTAATTTCTCAGGATTTACATTCCATTTATTGGGAGTACTAATGGTATCTGAAACTGTGTAGTTTCTCTTGTGCAGTATATCTCCAAATATTTGTTTATTTTCTTGGACTCAGCCACCATAAACAACAGGAAGAAATGCTTCACTCACTCAACAGCTTCCCTGACATATCTTATAATCATTTTATTTAACTTTCTACTCAGCTTTGGTGAGATAACATTGGTCTACATATTTTATAATGATTTTCTTTTATGCTTATATTTAGCAAAAATCCATTTCTGTATTTCAAGAGTGACTTACATGCAACCTGTGAGCCATATGCACCCTATGGAGTTTAATTTCTCTCTTCTTCAATAGGGTGCTATTGTGAGCACAAACTATAGGTCTCACATGTAAAAAACAAGAAGCAGCATCTCAATATTAAAGATTAGATAGCTGCAATCCTCTCTAAAGTATACAAACAAGGTGTGGCCTTTGAGCTCCCCTCCTTCTATGTGCATGTATAGCTCTTATCTGTTAAGGCAAAGCATGGGTTTCTCCGGTCCTTTTTATTTCCAGGGTATGTTTCTTCCTTCCATATTACAAGTTACCATTAGGGATGTAAAATCCCGTTTAATTGTTTAACCAGTTAACTGATTAAAGGGAGGAGGCAGAGGGGCCCTGCCTGCCGAGTCAGCCACGGACAAAGGCTGCTCCAGATGCCAGAACAGCCCCCCGCAGCAGGCCAGCACCCACCAGTTAATTTTAAGCCTTAATGGGTGAGGCTTACAGGCTAAACATTCACATCCTTAGCTCCACCATTTTTTAAATGGAGAGTTCTCTTTCTGGCTAGTCCTAGGAACTCCTTATACATTTTGGAATCTCAGTAGGGCATGGAGTTAACCTAGAAGCACCATAAATGGTGGGCTTTAGCTTGAGGATTATGTGTCCATCTCTTCCTCCCTGAGTCTGACCGGGACCTTTGGACATTACTGCAGTATAGGCCTTTTGTGCACTAGAAAGCTGTACCATGTTAACTATACCAATATACTTAAAGTGATACACTCTGCCTAGTGTGGATGCAGCTACATGGGTATAAGGATGCTTTATACTGCTATAGATGTTCTTGTATGGCAGTGGAAATAAACTATATGGCTGCATCTAGACTGGCAAAAATGACAATCGGGGATTTTTTGCGCAAAAGCGCATCTAGATTGGCACGGACACTTTTCTGCAAAAAGTGCTTTTGCGGAAAAGCATCTGTGCCAATCTAGACGCTCTTTTCCGCAAATACTTTTAATGGAAAACTTTTCCGTTAAAAGCATTTGCGGAAAATCATGCCAGTCTAGACGTAGCCTCCTGGTATAAGGTACCTTTATAGCTGCCTCCACACTAAGGCTAACACTAGTATCAATAAAAAAATCACACCCCTACCCAATATAGTTATACTAGTAAAACTAGTAGACAAGGTCTTTTTCTAAGCTGAATGGACTTGTGAACATTTGAGGGTTACTCATCAACGTATTGAAGTGATATGTAGTGCACCACACATGTTAGGAAAAGGCTGAGTTTTGCTATGTTGATTGGCTTGTGTTAAACTTAGAGCTCACTCTTCAGTTCACAGGTCCCTGGTGTAGATTTATGAACTGTAGCAGGAGACAACCACCATTCTTTTTGTGCCTTGTCTAACTGGACTGTTTAAATGGCTCATTTCTAAAATGGTTGTGACACCTTTATTTGGAAGTTAGAACGTGGATATCACATCCTTATATAACTTTTACCCCCTTACTTGGCATTAGTATACTTGTAAAATGTTTTGCATTATTGACTGTAAACTTCTCTTCACTGTTCTAGGATTTGTGGCTGAGTATTTACACCTGAGCTTTTTATGCCATCACTTGGTGACTCATTGAACTCTATGTATGTGTGGAATCTGTAAAAGAACACAACAGAAAGTACTGAAGCAGTTTATTCTTCACAGTTGTCTCTTTTGGGTGGAATCAAATTTATATTTGTTCTTTGATAGCAAACCTTATTGGAAGTTAACCCTATACCCTGAGGCTAGATCATAAGTGGTCACTGCATAGTGTGCAACAGGCACGAAGAAGCAAGCAGCCTTCACTCCCTCAATTCCCCTGTCATACGATTACTGGCCCTTTAAAGGGAATCTGCGCCTAGGTTACCAGTGAGAGCTAATTTAAGGGAAACAAACCTACTGAGTTAGTTAATTGAATAATGAGCACCTGGGTCAGGTAAAAAGCCATCAAGGCTGTGCAACCCCTGAGTGTAAGGGGAGGGACTTTATTTCAAAACTTTTTGGATTTAATAAAGTGGAGTCCCAAGAGGAGAATTTTATCTTACTCTTTTGGACTGTATGGAGTCAGGGGCTCTGAACAAAGGAAAGCTGGGGGATGACATTCCTTTAACACCACACTAGATTAGCTAGTAGTGCCGCAGATCAGGCACATTTCGATTGCAGTCATTTGTGATCTGAGGTTAGCAGAGATGGATGGCTGTGAAGAAGAGTGGGCCCTGTATGCCTATAAGGTGTACAGCCATGTGTGCATTGCCCTGACTTGTTGTGGAAGCCAGATTGTTATGGGGGAAATCATACATATGAGGCACTCTAGTCAGGTTCATATACCACATATGACAATGCGCCAGATATCTGCCTATACATTTCCATCTGAACATCAGGTTAAAATGATGTATTAATTAAGCTGTCCAGATTCCTATTTTTAAAGAGATCTGCAATTGCACCCGCGTATGTAGTGATCCCTTCAACTCTCCCAAGCTGTGTGTGATTGGGATGGGTCAGTACTTCAAATGTAACACCTGGGTGCTTACAAAAATAATGTTGGTAATTTAGTAGGTAGTACATTTTTCTTTGTCAATACTGAACCAGTGCTTCAACACATCGTTAGGGAATGCTGTGATGCTGAAGAGGCCATTTTTCACATGTTCAACAGAAAACTAAAGTAATTAAAGATTTAATTTGAAAGGAGTGAATGTATTTAATTCCTATGTACTAGCCAAATTCCAACTCAGTTAATTCCATTCTTTGTAAATTCCACCTGCAGTTTCAGTTGTTCCTGTATTCCTCTTCCTCTCCTAAACTGTTGTATAGTGTTGGGCTGCGTCTAGACTGGCATGATTTCCGGAAATACTTTTAATGGAAAAGTTTTTGCGGAAAAGCATCCGTGGCCAATCTAGACGCGCTTTTCCGCAAAAAAGCCCCGATCGCCATTTTCGCGATCGGGGCTTTTTTGCGGAAAACAAATCTCAGCTGTCTACACTGGCCCTTTTGCGCAAAAGTTTTGCGCAAAAGGGACTTTTGCCCGAACGGGAGCAGCATAGTATTTCTGCAAAAAGCACTGATTTCTTACAGTAGGAAGTCAGTGCTTTTGCGGAAATTCAAGAGGCCAGTGTAGACAGCTGGCAAGTTTTTCCGGAAAAGCGGTTGATTTTCCGGAAAAACTGGCCAATCTAGACACAGCCTTGATGTGATAAATAGCTGCTTCATGCCACCACAGAGGTGGGTGAAGTGAACACTGTAGCATTTTGAAGCCTAGTTAACTCATGTTTATAAAGCACTTTGAGATTCCCAAATGAAATGTGATGTACAAGTGAACTGTACTGATGTAGCAGGTAGGGAAACTAAAGCCCAGAGGCTGAGGCTCAGGGGTCCCCCCTGTATTGGGGAGCCTGCCCTGGTGTTCCAGTCCCCTCCCCAACACCCCCCACACAAAATAATGCTAGCCTGAGCCCCCTAGGCTCTGATGTGTGAGGGGAATGTGGGGAGTGTCTTTCTCCTTCTCAGTTGTGGGCCATGTCAGTGAGAGTTTTGTTGTTTCTCACTTGTATGCAGCCCCCAGCTGATCTTTTTTCTGTGGCTAATGGCACGGAGCCAAAAAAAGGCTCCCCGCTCCTGCTTTAGAAACATTTCAGTGGGACTCATTATTCTACAGTATGTAATGAACCCAAACAATACAAATAACAAAAATCAACCTGAAGAAGGGCTCTGTGTAACTTGAAAGCTTGAATCTCACCAACATATGTTGGTCCAATAAAGATTATTACCTCACCACTTTGTGTATCTAACAAAAATTCACCCCACACAGGTTCTCAAGGGAGTTACTTTTTCTGTTTCCTCATAATCCTGCTTTTAAGATCCAAGTAAAAGTAGTGTTCTTAAACAACTATGCAGCTACTCTTGTTACTGCTGTCTGTTTCAGGCAAGCAGAAGGGAGGGTGGATTGTGGATTTTTTTTTTCTTGGCCTAGTAGGGCCTCCTGTTCACTCCCTGGATTGCAATGTGTGTAGTGTGCTTAAAGAAGGTGGGTGGGGTAAGGGGTAATATATTACAGCTACACGGAGTTTCCCAGGAGAGGGCCATTTTCAGATAATGTGCTTGTGGAAGAGGAGCATGAGGTTTTATGGAGACAGAGAGCTGGCACTCTGGTGGGGTGTACCCTACGGTACCTGGTTACAGCACAACGTGCCCCTGCTGAGTCAGCTAAGTTGGGAGAGCTCAGCCCGCACACGGAGTAATACGTCCCGCCGCTCTCCCGGCTCAGGTGGGCGCATTCCCTCTCCTCTGGCGCCCTCTGCTGCGGCGTGACGCGGGGACAGCTGAGCCGAGAGCGCTGAGCCATTTTGTGGGAGAAGCCATAACAGCGGGCCGGGGAACGTGCGAGGGAAAGGCCGGGGGGAGGAAGGCTGAGGCTCCCTTTTCTGTCCTACCCTGGGCTGAGGGCCGCGACGATGGAAGAGGTGCTGGGAACACCGGGGCCGGGCCCTTGGTGTAAGGAAAACAAGAGGCCCTGCGCCTCTAGCCCCCAAGGCACGAAGGGGCTGGGAAGTTTGGGTTGAATGTTGGTGAGAAGACCCTGTGGGGTCGGCGGCGTGTGAAAGTCCGTGCGGCAGCCCCTACGCCCCTGGCTGCCGAGCGCCGCCCGCCGGCAGGGAATAGGTTTCCCAGCGCTCGGGTTTAAAACCTGCTTAAAGACTTGCGGTTTTAAACCCCCTTCTTGTAGGAAGCCCAGCCCAAGGTTTGCAAAGGCGGCGCTGAGTATGTGCGGAGCACGTAGCAGCCCATGCAAACAGGAAGTACATCCTCCTGCTTTGTTTTAAAGTGTGGCTCCAGCTCTGGCTCCGTTGAATCAGGGGATCTGAGCCAGGAAGGGGGGGAGGGTGAATGTATTCAACCGAGCCGGGAGTAGCTGGTGTTTCCCCAAGGTTAGCTAACTTCAAGCTTAGCATTACGGAGCGGACAGCCAAATCCGCCCTCCCATCCGATCCTCACCCAACCCCTCACTCCCCGAGATGTGGGCTCTTCCCAGGGAGGGACGTTTCTTTGAAATATAGTACTTCGGATGTGGGAGAGATGTTCCCAATCCCTGCCTCCTGCAAAAGAGGCAAGAGAGTCCAGCCCCTTAATTCCATAATTCTTCCTTGTCTCTGTTCTGCTGCTATGCAGCTCCCAGGGGTCCTTGGGCAGCAAGGATCCTGCAGGACCCAAGTTGCCAGGGTCTTTCAAGTCTCCTCACTTATATGGAAACTCCTCAAAGGGAAAGAAAAGAGGGAGCCAGAAGCACAGAAGGGGGAAACCATGCAAGTTACTGAACGTTATTTCTCTCTCTGGCACAAAGAGATTGTGAAGGGGTTGATCAGGAATATAAATTTGGAACAATGTTTAACATAATTTTGGTATTTCTTGGGAGCATTTTTTTTTAGATGAAAGCTTAGATCCTGGAGCAACAGCAAAAATTCAATGGTAAAAATATTACACTGTGATATTGTAAACCTAAGAACATAGCATTACAGTGCTGGCTCAGACCTGTGTTTTTAGTCTATTTTCTCTGATATTGGCCAGTGCCAGATGCCGAAGAGAAACGTGTAAGAAACCCACACTAGACAAATGTGGGATAATTTGCTCCCAGTGATTGGCTGAAGCGTGATATTTAATATCCCTTCCAAATTGTTTGTTTGCATAAACTGACAACACTTGAGTTCGTGTTATTCGTATATAAATGTCTAATCCCTGTTTGAATCTAGCTAAATGTCCTTAGTAAAACGAAAATAGTCATCAGCAATTACTGCAATTTAGTTAGAAATGGTTATGGTCAAAAAGATAAACGGAAACTCAGTTCTTCACCAATCACATATTGGAAACATTATTAAGATGGTGTAAATGTAGAAAGGTTTAGGCTTACTAGGATTTTTCTGAAGATTCACCCCCATCCGCCTAGTATTAAAGAGGATCTAAATGATATCAAAAGAAGTGAAATTTTTTAAAAGTAACTTTAAATGCCTCAAGCTTGGAGTATATTTAGAAGAATCATATAAACATTCACAAAAATTCCATCTAGACCCTTTCAGCAACTGAGTTGAGGGAGGGAATATTTAGTTTACTTACAAATCTCAGGAATAAGTGTTTTTTTTTTCCCCCAATACAGCCTTAACCATAGATCATGCATGAACAACACACACCTATAATATAGAACAGATATAATAACAAGAAAAAGCTTGTATTGCTGTTTTCAGTTTACTTTGCAATTGGCCTTAGTTGAAGATTTCCTAAAAAGGGCGGTTAAAGGATTATAAAACATGCCTTACAGTGATAGACAAGGAGCTCAATCTATTTAATTTAACAAAGAGGGCTTGTCTACAATCGTAGCACTGCAGTGGATGGTGCAGCTGTGCTGCTGTTGTGTTTAGTGAAGACATTACCTATGTCAACAGGAGAGCTTCTCCCATTGGCATATGTGCTCCATCTGCACAAGAGGTAGTAGCTATATTCATGGGAGAAGCTTTCCCATTGACATAGTGCTGTCTACAGAGGGAGTAAGGTCTGAATAATTACATCACTCTGAATTTTGGATTTTCTTTCATTATTGAATAATAGGGTCTTCAATCTAGCAGAGAAAAGTACAACCCAATCCAATGTCTGGAAATTGATTCTAGAGTGGTTCTCAATCTGTGACCCAATCAGCATGGTAAATAAGTTGAGAACAACCAAGCTAGACAAATTCAGATTGGATGCAAGTTTTACATATTTAATAGTGCGAGTAATTAACCATTAGAACAATTTACCAAGGGTTGTGGTATATTCTCCATCACTGATAATGTTTAAATCAAGACTTGATTTTTTTCTTAAAGCTCTGCTCTAGACATTATTTTGGGGAAATTCTATAACCCATGCTATAAAGGGGGTCAGACTAGATGATCACAATGGATTTAGAATCTGTTAATCAGATCTTAGAGGAAAGTTGTGTAGAAACCATGAAAAATTGCCAACTGTGTTAAAATGTACTTCAGTCTTAACATTTACATGGATTTCTTGCTATTCACAGAATCACTTTTAATAACTGTGAGATAAAGGTAAGTATATTGTTGTGAGATCACTCCATACCATTCTCCAGCTCCTGGAGAAAGCCATAACTTTCTGAAATAGGTAAATTGGTAGAGATGTAGACTGAAGTGATGCCTCTAGTTGCAGTTGCCCAAGAGTGTCATGTACTTAAAGCGTGGTTGGCATTTTGGCTTGAAAGTTGGCACTTTTGTTTTTAAACCAGGAATGAACAAATTTTAAGAGGTTGATGCAACTCATCATGCAAAATTAAAAAGGGAAAAGACAGAAGGTTTAAGGTGATGCTGGACTATCTGAACTCTAATGTTGTCTGGAGTGAACTAGATGCTTCATGGTTGAGAGATTCTCCCAGAGAATCCGGTTGCTTTACAGGCTGTGGTGAGAGAGGGCCTATCTTCAGATAGGAGCTTCATGGTATTGGCACTTTCCAGCCAGAAGAGGGCAGTTTCTACATGCACTTCTACATCAAGCTGTGAAGTCTTAATTGTTACCTCCCTTTCATTTCAGTATCCATTGCAGTCACAAGCTTGTTGATTTCTCTTGCTGAACACCAGACTGTGAGGCCCACATAAAAAAAGAGAGAGGGAGAAAGGTCAAAGCAACATGAAGAAGGTGCATTATCCATCCCTAGATTTTTGCATGGTGTAGATGTATAAGCTAATGACACTCTGTAAAAGGCCAGTCATTCTGTCTTACTTGCCCTTTCCCATGTAACAGCAATAAAGGGACTTGCATTCAAATTAAAAGGCAGTAGATTGAAACTAGATATGAAGTTCTGGTTTATCATATGAACTCCCTTTTGTATGTAGGGTTGCCAGATGGTTTAACTAAAAATACTGAACACCCCCACGTTCCCCCCCAAAAAAAACACTGGGGAAAAAATTCTGTTGAGGGGAAAAAAAGGAGGGGGAGGGGGAGACCCCAAGAATTAAGCATAAAAAATAAAACTGCATGGCCCCTTTAAGAAAAGCCTTTGAAGCTTTTTGCTGGTGTCCATCTTGTTTTCCTGATCGAGCCAGAAGACAGCTTCCCTGCTGGGGCTGGGCCTGATTGCTGAGGGATGTAGGATTGCCAGGTGTCTGGCATTTTTGCCTTCTGGCAGGGAAAAAAATTCAGAAAAGACCAGACTTTTTAGGTGTCTGGTATTTTCTGAATTTTTTACCGGACAGGAGGCAAAAATACCGGACTGTCCAGGTCAATACTGGACACCTGGCAACCCTATGTATGATATAGAGGAAAATAGGGTAATACCCTTCAGAAAGGAGTGAACACATGGATAAATATAGAGACTCCCATTTACCCTAGCTAGCGGGAAACTTACAAAGTTGTCATTATGTGGAACATTAGATGTTCACCAGCTGGGACTAAAAGAAATGTCTCTGCTCTCAGTCATTGCTGCTAGACAGGGCTGGCCCACAACATTTTGGCACCTGAGGCGGGGAGCTCAAATGACTCCCCCATGCCACCTTTTCTTCTGCCTGCCTGTTATGTCTCTTGTGCCCTCCAGCATAGCACTCCACCATCTCTGTGCATCTAGAGCAGAGAGAATACATATGCACCAGCAGCAGACACAATTTTCTACACTCTGGGTCCTAGTGGTGCTCCCTCACAGTCTGGCACCTGAGGCAGCTGCCTCAGTTCGCCTCATTGTAAGGCCAGCCCTGCTGCTAGAGTAGTGACTAGAATCAAGGCAGTTAAGGTGGGAAGCCCCAATGGCATCCAGAGTGGGAGTGCATGAGCGAGGGTGCCATTTTGGGCAAACAGAAAGGGGCCTGCAGCTGCACATGCTGGGATACTGCTTGCCCTTCTTCCCCCCTGCCCTCATGATCAGGGAGCCAGGGAAAGTTAAAAAAAATTATGCCTATCTCCTACAACTGGAAGGGATCTTGAAAGGTCATTGAGTCCAGCCCCCTGCCTTCACAGTAGGACCAAGTACCATCCCTGACAAATTTTTGCCCCAAATCCCTAAATGGCCTTTGCAAGGACTGAACTCACAACCCTGGGTTTAGCTGGCCAATGCTCAAACCACTAAGCTAACCCCCCCCCCCCCAAGTACACAGCTTGCATGCATTCCTCTCACTTCCAGTTGGTGGGGGCATGGGCAGAGGAGTAAATGACACCAAAGCTGTGCTTTCCTCTCACTCTGTGGTCATGAGGAGAACAAGAACATTCCTATATACATGCTTCTAGTCCCCCTACCCTCTCAAAGTGGCACCCTCAAGCACAGAATACAGTCAGGCTACTCCTGCAGACAGCAGTAGGTGGAAAGTTTTCTGAAGGAACTGAGGCCTTTTATAGGATACCCTCAGAGGAATACTGCCAGCCATATATCTCAGTCATGTGGGGAAGGGAGGCTTGTGGGCCCTCCTGGCTTACTAGATGGACCATTACATTTTTCACAGTATGGCAGGAGCTGAGACACCAAATTGGAAGGGATCATTGATCGCTTCTAATAGGACAGAGGGCAGGATAACAGTCTTAAATAGACTACTTGGCATTTTCCTCTGGTCTCTTAGGAGGAGTCATGTTTTTTGGGGTGTCAATTTACCTGCATTTTATGGTGACACCTGCAAAATCAGGGTTTTTTAACCCGTTCTCCCTCTAACATTTTCATTTCCTGTAACATAAATATTTTGTGGCCAATCTGAAATCTTGTTGGCCTTGGAAACCTGAAGTTCCCCATCCACATCCCATCCTGGCAACAGGGAGAACATAAGATGGTGGGGAGACCTGACTTCCCATTCTTGCCCTGAAAAACACACTACTGACCTGACCTTTGGCCTGTTGTTTTGGGTCCCCTTTACTTCCCCTCAAGGTCACCTACAAGGAAGTCCTTTACCCATTTAGGTTCAACACTTGATTGCTTCTCTCACAGTCCGATGCTGCAGCATTTTCCACAGCCCACATGCAATGCTTTGTATGGAAGAAACCATTAATCTTTTTTTCTTCCTTCAACCAGTTCCCCTCCTCTTCATTATAGTAACCAGCAAAGAAGGAATGGATGTAGGGATTTACAAGAAAAGAGAAGATGGAAAGGGGGAGCAATGGAGAGAACACAACTTCTCAGTCATCTTGACATGCGTGCATACTTTGTCACCCTGGTTTTCTTTCTGAAAGGCTGACAGTGATACAAGATAGTGGACCAGGTGGTTCATTGGTCTCTCTCAGCACCACGGGCAGCAGGTTTCAGAACTCGATGGGCCCACTGATTGGGCACAGTTGACAAGTTATAATGTTTTTTTTGTAAAGAGACAGGAAACAAATGTTTATTTTAGCCCTTCAGCTTTCACTATAAAAGAGAAACATTGAAAGGAAAGGTTACATTTCTCTCCCAGAAGCAGGGTATATAAAAGAAACCTCCCTGGGGAATTTCCTGTATTACTTTCAGCACAATGTATAGCTTATGAAAAACCTTGTGACAATCTGATTGCAAAGATGTCAGGGTGTAACAAGGACATCCTATCACTGCTTGCCACTTTCCAAAAGCTAATAGACAATGCACAGTTGTCTAGCTAACTGAAATGAACTTCTCATACCTCCTGTCACTCCTCCTCTAGCATCTGGGGATGACAGATATTGCCTCGGGGCCTTTTATTTTAAACACCTCCATGGCTTATATATATTCACAAATCTGGTGGCTGGAATGAGATGTCATAGATATGTTGAAAATAAATCAGTTGCCAAAGAAACTCTGATACTCACTGGCCTATATATAAAATATTTGGCTATTAAATTGATTTGATCTGGCAGAAACTACAGTGGGCTGTACAAACAGAGGTATTGCATGTTAAGAAAATAAAAATCTTCTCTGTGGACAACACTGGTAAGGCTTCACCATGAGTCCCACATACAGCAGAAGAGCTCAGTTGCTGAAATAAGCTAGGGAAAATGAGGTGTGTATAGTGAAAACTGGGATCCCAAGGGAAGGGGTGGCTGAAAACTCCCAGGGTCCTGCAAACTAACAGAGGCACTGCAATGAAGAGTTGAGAGTTTCATCTCTGCAGATTGTGCCTTTGGCATAGTACCTGCATGTAGGTCATAGAGCATATTTAATATTTAGGTATTCAATATTTAGGTAGCATGTGGTACATATTAATATAGGTCCAGTGACACCAGATGGACTATTGTGGAATGATAAAGAATGCAAAAGAGGTTTGTTGTTTGTCACCCTCCCCTTGAAGAAAGAAAAGATGAGTCATGCAAGTGATTCCTCCTGTCAGCTGAGTTTGCATCTCAAAGCACAAAAGAGAAGAGGGATAAAATCCCCTAACAAGAAGGAACTGGATCAGAAGGGCAAAATTTTGTACTCATAAGTAGAGCCTCTCTGTGTTTAGCCTGGATTAGTCCTAAAGACAGATAGAGCTTGTTTGTTGCAGAAGCTTCTACATTTTTTTTGTGTGTGTGTGTGTGTGTGTGTGTGTGTGTGTGTGTGTGTGTGTGTGTGTGTGTGTGCTTGTTTGTTGCAGAAGCTTCTACATTTTTTGTGTGTGTGTGTGTGTGTGTGTGTGTGTGTGTGTGTGTGTGTGTGTGTGTGTGTGTGTGTGTGTGTGTGTGTGTGTGTGTGCACTTCCTCAGATCAAATAGTGGAAGAAAGTAGTCACAACCATATATACCAAAGGATACAATTTAAAAAAATGAACAAATATGAAAAGGACAAATCACATTGCAGAACAAAAGGGGGATGCGGGGGGGTGGGAAGGGGGAGGAAGGAAGGTAAGTGTCTGTGAATTGCTGATATTAAAGGTAGGGAGAGTGGGATGTGTGTGTGTGTGTGTGTATACTGTCCTTTTTAATACATCTTCGTATAGTTGTTTCCTTTTTAATACATCTTCGTTATGGGAATGGCTACAAGAGTTGTCTTGGAAGTGATATCTAAAATGCAATTGACCTGGAGTAAGTGACTGGTCCTTTAGGACTGGGAGTAAGCTGATCCTTGATGTAAGGGACAAAGGTATGATCACCTGGGTGCTGAGGAGATCTCTTAGGTACTCCGATCTGTCTGACTCCGTATTTAGGTAGTTCCAGTGCCTGAGGCATTTACACTTGATAATTGGTTGGTGACACCTAAGTATAAAACTCACAGCCTGTTTGGGAAGGGGGAGGTTGCCCTTGTTTCTAGCACTCTGCCCTCAGGTTGGTACTCACATATATAAGTCAGGCAGGCAGCTTTACAATGACTCTAAAAGAGGAGGCTGCTTGCTTGCAATGTCAGGAAATTCAGTGCCAATAAACATTCTTTCCAAGACACCCTTTGCCAGCATAAGCTGTGTGCTATGCTCCAAATATACGTTTTCCTTCTGAATGACTCCCATGGAATAAATGGAATATTGCAGCCCAGGAGATATATTACACCCCTTTCACGGGCAAGAAATTCCTCATGAACATTCCACTTGTCTTTTGTGCTGCTGAAGGGGGCGGAGGGGGGGAATTGTCAGATGCCTCTGGATCCCATCCCTTCAGGGCTCCTGTCATTAATAAAGCACAGCAGCTGGAGCCAGATTTTTCAAAACGGTACTGAAAAGCAGTCTCAGCCTTGCCAGTTGCAGCATTGCTAGGCAAACTGGGAAGATTCTCACTCCTGTGACTCTGGTAGAAGATGAATAAATCAGGGCACTGAGTTTCCTCATAAAAACACCTTGCACAGTGCTAAGTGACAGCCAGTGTTCTATGGCAACAGCTGCCAGAGATTTCTTCTGACTTGCTAGCATCTCTGGTTTCTCTTGTCTCTGTATGATGCAAGAGTTTGCAATGCTTTTTGGGAGCTCAGCCCTGCTCCCAGGGACTCCATGCCTGAAGCTACTGCTGCACATGTGGACGGAAGGGAGGAGGGTAGTTTGGTTTTTTGTGTTTGTTTTTTTGTGCAAATTCTATTGTATTATCTGAACTTAATTAAGCTTCTCCTAAGGCAGTGACTCACAGTTTGGCCCCTGTTTGTTCTTGGGGGTCAATCAATCAGAGCTCCTTTTAGGAACTAGAGTTTAGAAATTGTATTTTTTATTTCTGGGTCTCATCTCTTTGGCTCTTATCTCAGATATTGATACCCAGCAAAACAACATTCCGCTCAGCACGTGCTGGTACATGGATATGGCCTGTTTAATCCAGCTGGGGGAAACTTGGAGTTCTCTTGTGCTGGTAGGTCATGCCCAGTTTCCGTCACCACTTTGTAGTATTGCTGAATTCTGGAACTTCTGATAAAAGTAGCTGTGAAATCACTACCTGCCCCCATGCTGTCAAGGATCTCTTGACTGTAGAAAACGAACAAAAATATTACTGCATGAATTATTACAAATAATGACATCCAATGTTTGTGTGGAGGGAAAGGGGTAAAGTATCTGTTAATCTTAAAGGATTCCAAAGCATATCACAAGCAATACACAAGAATGAGTTTATCCATCTGTAAATTGCTGCCATCTATCAGGTGAAACAACCAGTTGTTTAACAGCACACGGTAATACTAAACAATGGTTTACGGGGAAAAGATCCAGTTGAAACTGCAAGAGGAATGTAGAAGGCAGAATGTAATTACTCAAATGAGATTCTGGCCAGGACACTGATATTAACACCCTGACTCTTATGTAAAGACCCATGGGGTTTTTTAATAGCCAGAGGTGATCAGGATTTGTTTTGTATCCCAAAAGAGAGAATCTTCCTCAGCATAAGCACATTGGTGTCAATGTGACTCCTACTGAAGTCACAGCACTTCAGTAGTGCTGCCTACTGAAACACCTGCAGCTCTTATTTAGAAATCTTCTTATCCAACCACCAGTGTTTTTTTTGTGACAGTACGCACCGGTACCTCCGAGACCTTTTTTCTTTCCGGCAACCCTAGTACTGGCACCTTTTTTGTTTAAAAAAAAAAAAAGCACTGCCAACCACTAATCTGGACCGATGCTTTTGGTTTATGAAATTTGACACCAGCAAAGCTGGGCAACAATCAGGCTACGTCTACACTGGCCCCTTTTTCGGAAGGGGCATGCTAATTTTGAAAGTGGGAATAGGGAAATCCGCGGGGGATTTAAGTATCCCCCGCGGATTTAAATAAACATGTCCGCCGCTTTTTTTCCGGCTTGGGGAAAAGCCGGAAAAAAAGCGTCTAGACTGGCCCGATCCTCCGGAATAAAGCCCTATTCCGGAGGATCTCTTATTCCTACTTTGAATAGGGCTTTATTCCGGAGGATCGGGCCAGTCTAGACGCTTTTTTTCCGGCTTTTCCCCAAGCCGGAAAAAAAGCGGCGGACATGTTTATTTAAATCCGCCGTGGATTTCCCTATTCCCACTTTCAAAATTAGCATGCCCCTTCCGAAAAAGGGGCCAGTGTAGACGTAGCCTCAGAGTATGGAAAAGTGTCAGAAAGGTAACAAATTCAGAAAAGGATATAAGTGATATGCACATAGGAGGACACGTAGAGTGCAGCTACACAGCACCCTTACCTCGAAATAAACTACACAATAATCTTGAGGTTATTTAGAAATAGCTTATTTCGAAATTTCAAGTCCCTTAACCCTCATGGAACAAGGGCAATAGGGATGCTGGAATAGTGTGCCCATTATTTCAAAATATATTTAGAAATAATGGGTTCATATAAAGATGCAGAACTGCTATTTCGGGATACTTCCGGTATCCCAAAATAGCCCCACTGTCTAGACGTAGCTGTAGAGAGGTGAGCACATGGCCAGTACGGATAGATGGATGTGCAACTATTGGCCAAGCAGTAGTTGTCTATAAAGAGGACAGGTTTCAAACATTGCTCATGTCAGTAGGAGCCTTATCTTCACGATGTCTCCAATAAATTTTAAAATTGATTTTTAAAACCATTTTGAATTGGGGGGGGGGGGGGCGGAATTTCCTCAGAGCACACCAAGACAAAGTAGCTTCTCTGAGCACAACCCTCTGATGTTACTGAAGCTGTTGCACTTCTTCCCACCAGCACAGTGTTCCAGTAATATTGCCCTTTCCCTTCCTTCCAAGACTGGATGTCCCATTGCCTTTCCTTCTCCCTTGCCCAGATACAGTGCTTCCTCTCTACCCTTTTCCTGAGGAAGGTATTGGATTTTGATGTGATCACAATTAAGGATATTAAGAGGCAGGCAATTGGGTAATCATGTAGTCAATACAATTTGTATCGACTACACAATTAGTCGATAGGGGAAGGCGCTCAGAAGGTGCTACCCCTGCTGTGGCTCTGCTGTTTAAATGTAGTAAGAGCCGAGTGCGCAGGCAGCCCAGCTCCTACTAAATTGAAACTGCAGAGTCACAATGGGGGTGGCTCTTGGACATGGTGCAAGCTGGGACTGAGCCAGGCTTGCTTGGTCCTAGCTCATGCCAAGTCCAGCAGCCCCTGTCCATGCAGGGGTCCCAGCAGGGAGGTGGGGACCACTCCCCCATGGACAGGGTCCCAACTACCTGCTGGGACCCCCCACAGACAGGGACTGCTGCCACAGCAGCATCCTCTGGCCCCTCCACACTACTGCCTCTGATAGAGGCAGCAGTGTGTGCGGGGGCAAGCAGCACTGCGGAGATGGTGGTGATGGGAACCAGCTTTTAAGCCAGCTCCCCCAGCACTGGCTCCTGGATCCCCTCCCCCATTCTGCCTCTGCAGTGGGAGGGGATGCCAGTAGTCAATTCAACTATTTGATAAGCCTAGTCTTATCAAGTAGTCAACTAGCTGATTAGTCTTTACATCCCTAATTGTGATGTCTATAAGAAATTCAGTGACACTGCCATGCTCAATGAGTAACTTGGTTCTGTTTTACACATCCTATTTTCTTATCATTATTAATGGAACTGTGTATTTGTTGCTCTCTTATCCTAAGTTTTTTACTTGTCTGTCTTTAGACCATGAGCACTTGAATGCAGTATTCATATCTCCTGTATTTAGAAAAAGCTGTATACCCTATGAATGCTAGGGAAAATAATACGTTTTACATAGTGCTTGACGTGAAGTACTTAGCTTGGCTATCAGGAATTACTTGTGGACTGAAGGAGTAAGGGATATAGTGACATAGGGCTTGCCGTTGTCTGTAAGTGAAATGGTGTCTGTTAGTTAGGAGGGCTCCTTTGAGGACTATAACTAATGCTACTCCAGA